>NC_134485.1:62417654-62747654 GCF_040206685.1 Ascaphus truei
AGGACAGAGCCCTGGGGTACCCCCACAGAGAGATCAATAGAGGAGGAGGAGGTGTTAGCAGAAGAGACACTAAAAGTACGATGGGAGAGGTAGGATGAGATCCAGGATAGAGCTTTGTTCCGAATACCTAGAGTATGGAGAATGTGGAGGAGAAGAGGGTGGTCCACGGTGTCAAATGCTGCAGAGAGGTCGAGTAATATGAGCAGAGTATAATGACCTCTGTCTTTGGCAGCATGGAGGTCGTCAGTTATTTTAGTGAGGGCTGTTTCGGTGGAGTGAGCAGTGCGGAAGCCAGATTGTAGAGGGTCTAGGAGAGAATAGGTGTTGAGAAAATGGAGCAAGCGAGAGAATACAAGACGTTCAAGTAGTTTAGAGGCAAAAGGCAGGAGGGAGACAGGTCGATAGTTAGAAAGACAGGTAGGGTCAAGCTTGCTGTTTTTGAGTAATGGTATGACTGTTGCATGTTTGAAGGAGGATGGAAAGGTTCCAGAGCAGAGGGAGAATGTGTCAGGGAGTGTGTCTGAGAGAGAGAGAGAGAGTGTCATAGAGTGTGTCTGAAAGAGAGACAGAGTGTGTCAGAGAGTGTGTCTGAGAGAGAGAGTGTGTCTGAGAGTGTGTCTGAGAGAGAGAGTGTGTCAGAGAGTGTGTCTGAGAGAGAGAGAGTGTGTCAGAGAGTGTGTCTGAGAGAGAGTGTGTCAGAGAGTGTGTCTGAGAGAGAGAGAGTGTGTGTCAGAGAGTGTGTCTGAGAGAGAGAGAGCGTGTCAGAGTGTGTCTGAGAGAGAGAGAGTGTGTCATAGAGTGTGTCAGAGAGAGTGTGTGTGTCTGAGAGAGAGAGAGAGAGAGAGAGAGTATGTGTGTGTCTGAGAGAGAGAGAGAGAGTCGGAGAGGGGGAGTCAGAGAGAGAGAGTGAGTCAGAGAGAGAGAGTGAGTCAGAGAGAGAGAGTGAGTCAGAGAGAGAGAGTCTAGTCAGAGAGTCAGAGGGAGGGAGACAGTCATAGGGAGGGAGAGAGAGAGAGAGTCAGAGGGAGGGAGGGAGAGAGAGAATCAGAAGGAGGGAGGGAGAGAGAGAGTCAGAGGGAGGGAGAGAGAGTCAGAGGGAGGGAGAGAGAGTCAGAGGGAGGGAGAGAGAGTCAGAGGGAGGGAGAGAGAGTCAGAGGGAGGGAGAGAGAGTCAGAGGGAGGGAGAGAGAGTCAGAGGGAGGGAGAGTCAGAGGAAGGGAGAGAGAGTCAGAGAGAGAGAGAGAGTCAGAGAGAGAGAGTGTCTAGTCAGAGGGAGGGAGAGTCAGTCAGAGAGTCAGGGGGAGGGAGACTCAGTCAGAGTCAGAGAGAGTCAGAGAGTCAGAGGGAGGAAGAGAGTCAGAGGGAGGGAGAGAGTTAGAGAGTCAGAGGGAGGGAGAGAGAGAGAGAGAGAGAGAGTCTGAGGGAGGGAGAGAGAGTCAGAGGGAGAGAGAGAGTCAGAGGGAGGGAGAGGGGGAGAGAGAGGTGGAGAGAGAGAGAGAGGGAGAGGGAGTCAGAGGGAGAGGGAGTCAGAGGGAGAGGGAGTCAGAGGGAGAGGGAGTCAGAGGGAGAGGGAGTCAGAGGGAGAGGGAGTCAGAGATGCCAAGTGTCAGGAAGAAAACATTAATTTTATCGTTGTTCTTGTTCTTTTTTTTAAATATATATACTGTACTTTTCGAAATAAACCTATGTTTCTATGAAAATTGAAGTTTTTGTTTTTTTGCAGCCCACCTAAACTTAAACCTTGTTTATTTGGCCCGTGTTGGCCTTTGAGTTTGACATGCTTGCTGTACACTACTATAGTGTCATTGGGAATTAAAGCAGCAGTTCAAGCAATATCATACATGTGTGTTTTTCTAAATAAATCAGTTCTGTACTATGAGAACAAACTTCTGATAGGCTCTGGCTCTTGAGCCCCGCCCTCTCCCTAGCAGTCCACCAATTGTATCTACTGTAGTAACTGCTCAGGCAATCATATTGCAGGACTACATTTTCAATAATGTTGTGCAAGAATTGAATTAAATAACAAAGCGATTGATTACAGGAGAAAGGACCGATCTGCAGGATACTGTAGCTAATCCCTTGTCTGTGTGCATATTGTATTGATGCACATACTGTATTGTTTAAAAAAAAAATTAAACGGAAGCTTGAACTGCAGCTTTAAACTTAATACTGTACTGTATAGTGTAATACAGTATACTGTACATTATATTTACCTTCATTATAAACTTTGCCAAACGAGTGGAGATGAGCCACTGTCACTCCTGTAGTCTGCATTATAGTTGACAGGTGACAGCTGGCCTGCTACACTTGTAGTTGACAGCTGATGACGCTGGTAATCATGTTGGTACACGTAAGCATGCTGGTACGTGTAATCTGTTGAAAATCAGGATGGAATTTTTGCGGGGAATCTGGTGGGGACAGGCAGCAAGGATTATCCACCAGGTTTTCACTGACGGTCATACCGTTGTAAGATGGTGTTGGTGCCAGCGCTAGCACATTGCTGGATTGGGATAGACGAATATTATATGGATTAAACCAGACCTTTCTTCTTTTGCAGTTGCCATGATCAAACATACTATAACAATCTGGGATCACACACCGATACCCTCTTCTATCTCCCGGTGGAGGGGCAATGCGAAAAACACAATGATAGTTAGTTAACGTTTGCCTTACCAAATGCTTCCACCAACGAATGTCAGGTGAAAATTTGTAAAAATCATAGTTTGAAATTAAATATTCATATATTTCTGATTAAAGCCGCCATCTTATCTGTTGCAGCATTAATTGAAGAACATATGCATTTTTAATAACTACAGTCAGGTTTTTTTTATACGTGTACGGTGTACTGTACACATGGTGACCAGTCCAGTCAGCAATTGTGCAGGGATAATAATGTAGAAAAAAGAGCACAGCATTGTGTCTTGGAGGTTTTTATTATGAAACACCTAAATTTTATAATGTCTTCAGCGTCTTCAAGAACCAAGGTCGATTCACAATGGACCACTGTGGTACTGTAGACTTGGTTTTTATCTGGTTTTTAAACACCTGCAAATTGACACAGTAGCACAGTACTGTACGCATTACAATTCCTTCATTTCTGCCACCTGGCGGTTACTGGAAGAATTGCACCCAAAGAAATCAGAATCCAGGTCATTCAAAGAAATCAACCGTGGTAAACACAGGTGTGACTGGTGTGATTGGTGGCATTCATGGCAGCGTTCACAGAAGAATAACGAGTGAATGCCGCGTGGAATACAGCAGAGTTCACGAACTGCTCCGTGAAATGTTCAAATAATGGCCGCTGCATCTTTATATGGAGCAACTCTGATGCGTTTCAGGCGTAACTTGCCCTTTGTCAAAAAGTATAATGCTCCCTTACATTGTCCCCTGTTTTATATATTGCAATATTGCCGGTTAAAGCCAAAACCGGAAATGATGCGGCGTTCGCGCTGGAGCATATCACAGAATAAAAACACAGCAGAGGTGAGAATCTGGGAGACAGCATACCCATTTGCACCTGCGACATCTAGAGTGTGGATGTCTGTAATAGATGACGCTGATTCACCAATGTCTTACCTCAGTCTATTGGAAAACTGCCCGCCGAAGACTCACGCCCAGTGAAACACCAATTACAATAAGGGGAGCGACACATTAGCAGAGCCCACCCCAAACAGATCCACCACTGACAGAAGCTAACATAATAGGAAAAAGCTGACATAATAGACAAACAGGGTGCCTGATGTTACATATAGGAGATATTTCTCACTGTCAATTAAGATCATATGAAAGAATATGGAAAATATGACCTGACCTGTTGGTGGCCCTTGAGGACTGGGGTTGCCCATCCCTGAGCTAGAGGCAAGGTTGAGTGTGGGGAATAATGTATACACGTTGTGTGTTTCCTGAACAAGCACCACTGATATCTACATACATTCCCATCCCTGCCAGAGTGCTTGCTTAATGGGTGAAAGGTCAAAGGTCCTTGAACCGATGACCCAGTTACCCTCAAGCCAGGCCCACGTGACCCAGCCGTTAGCGTGAGTGGGCTCCCGGAACTCACATTTAAATGACCCCCACCCACTCGCCACTCCAGCCTCCCCGGGCTTTACTAGCAGAGACACCCATCTGGCATGGACAAGCACTTAACCCCCCCCCCCCAAATGCCGCCGCGACTGAGGCAACAACATCCGACTCGACCCTACACAGGAATCAAAAATGGAGATTTGTCTCCCCTCTGTTAAGGAACTTTAGTCCTTCTTGTCATGTTTTTCTTTTTTTTTGTAAAATTATATTGAACTTCGCACTGTAACACAAAACGATGTTAACAATATTGATAAACAAGGGACTGGTGGGAAATTTCTGGCAGGGAGCGGATTGACCGTGCTCCCTGCCAGTGGGTCTTTAAGACCTCCCCCGCATATCCCCCTCTCGCGCCCCCTGACCGCGTCATCCGACGCTCCCACCGGTGGGAAGGAGAGCGGCCAGAGGACGTCAGTAGGTGAGAAGGGAGCCTCGTCCTCCGGTCATGGCGGCCCCTCACTAAGGGGTCGGGGTTGCTATACCAGGGAGACTGCAAGGAATATTTTGTATATTTTGAGGTGTTACAGCACTCACAGTTAGTTGGTGAGATAAGTTACTGATTCATCCCTGATCTGGATAATATTCGAATTAGTGATTCTGAAGAGCCTGATTAATAGCAGCAAAAAATGGATTTACTTTTTAAGCCTCATTAATAGTGTTAAAGCAATTTCAAGCACATCTGAATATTTTAATTACTGTAGGCTAATGAGTGAAGTACTATACGGGTTGGTGTTTGCAGCAGTGGTGCTGAATGTTTCTTTTCCTGCGTTTGGATATACTGTACATGTTCCAACCCAAGGACAATTTTGACTATACAAAACAGTTTTAAAATGATCATAAATAATAAAAAAAAATGTATGTAAATGAAAGGCTTCATAAATACTGTAGGTATCACTCAAGCAACCCATTGCCTCTTTCTGACTAAATATTTGTATATATGTAGATGCAGCACAAGTTACGGTTTCTAACAATGAGGCAAGTTTCATGACTGGAACAGGATTATCACTCTGAGGGGTCTGATCCAGAAGCATGGACCCTCCTCGTAGCGATCTCAGCAGGCACGGTCTACATACTGTAGTCGCAGATTTTTGCTTTTTTTTGGTCACGGTTCCTAAGATCGTGAGCCCTATTACCTACAGTATGTAGATGAGAAAATTAAGTGTTTACTAGCCATTTATTGGATTATAAAACATTTGGGAGGTTTTTCTATCCTAGTACAGAATGTGTAAGTCTGAGTACATTCATATCCATAAAAAGGATAGCAGAGTATGTGACTGTGAGAAGGAGTGGATTTAGATTTACATTTCTTCAGCTAGCACAATAGGCAGGGAAATACTTTAAAATGTCAAGGCATAGATCAGCTATAAATAATTGATCAGCCTGCGGCTGCAAGGCTGACAAAAGCTTGAACTGGAATTGCTACACCTCATACAATAAATACAGGCCATTCAATTGAAGTGTGTTTGTAGGCGAGAATATGAATATTATGTAGCCCTGTTTCCCCCCACCTCTGGGAGATTCTACAGTACGCTACCTGGTCTGTGTGTGTATGGTGCCGAGGCACACCTGTTGGTTTAGCTGAACTTAGTAGCCGCAATTGTAAGGGGCAACAGGACAGGCTTTTGGTGCTCTCTGGGTTCTTTTGATCGGTGGTTCAGCGCCTCCAGCTGTGATGGGCTCTGGGATGCAGGACGTCAGCTCCCACCACAACACTCCTGACCCCTCCTGCCCAGGAACTGACACCCAGGCAGAGGTATATTGAACAGGGATGTTTATTGGACATTACTGTAGCTCTTGTTACAGCACAGATGGTCTCCGAAGTCCCAGGACTTCTGGAAAGTGCATACCCTGATCACAGTGGGGTATTCAGTCTTGATGGTCCCCAGGCATAAGCCTGGGGTGGCCAGCTCATCCACACCATGGGAGAGACTTACAGCCCATGCTCTCTCTTCCAGCTCCAGAGCAAGACTCTCTCAACTAATTTTAGGATACTCCTCTTCCTCAGGAAGCAGAGGCAGGCTCATGGACTGCACCTATCCCTGATAGGCTGCACGTAGGCCATAAGTTATCACCACACTCCTGTCCATCAAACAGGAGCACAGGGGGGTCAATGGTCCATAGATTAACCTGTTACTGCCTTGAATTTACTTGGGGCTTACACAACAGATACACTATGGGGGAAAGAGAGGTATTATGGAACATACCATGTTACAATTATAACAGTGATTTACAGAATGATATATTATGTAGAGATTAATACAGCACGATGGCCCCATAATGTTACTTCTTACAGTTCACACAGATTCTACAGTAGCATGGAGGACAAGATAGAACACTTCTAAGAATAAGCTCTGCGAGAACCATGGCTGCTGCACTGCTCTCCCACTGGGTTTACTAAAGGAAGTAACACTAAATTCATGTGTTTTGGAAAACTCAACAGATCCTGTAACTGGAAAGCAGATAAATGTTTACAGCAGTGAAAATGAATGCCACTGGCAGAAAACCCCTAATGAAACAGAGAGTCAACTGGGTGGACCATGGGAGGAGGAGGTACACCTAGGGATGTACCTGATGAGCTCCTGCCGGCCACGCATGCGCAAAAAATGGGAAATTTGGGGATTTTAAAAAAAGTTGGCAGGACATCGGGACAGAAGCCTAAAAACTGGGAGACTACCGCAAAAAAACGAGACGTTTGGTCACCCTACTGTGTAAGTGTATACCCCTTGGGTAATAAATATAGAAGAAACTAGTCTAAACCAATTTGGCTAAATAAACAGGTAAGGCAGGAAATGGAAAGGAACAAGCAGGCATTTAGATTCTAAAAATCAATTGGGACGGAGGCATCATAACAGAATTATAAGGAATGTAACAAAGTTGCGAAAGGGCAATCCGATTAACAAAAATTGAAAATGAAAAAAGGAATGCAATAGAATGTAAGATCAATGCTAAAAAGTTCTTTAGGTACCTTAGTAACAAAAAGATTAGAAAATAAAATATAGGACCATTTCAGTGTTAGATGGGCAGGCAATAAAAATAAATAATTTGCCTCTGAATGGGAGGAATCAATTGCAAAAATATTGCCATAGGAAGCTACAACCTCTAGATAAACGAACATTTGGTTAACTGAGGAGGAAGTGCAGAGGTGGTTTGATAAAATTAAAGTAATAAAGCACCTGGCCCCGAAGACATGCACCCAAGAGTTCTTAAAACTGCAGAACATGCAATATCCTACATGTGTGCTTTTTTAAAATAAATCAGTTCTGTAGTATGAGAAAATACATGTAGCATTTATTTTTATATTTTTTAAACAATTCCAAATTAAAATTGTAATGTATTATAATGTAACAAGCATGTTTGGTTTCTATAGCAACCATTTACAAAGCCACATCCACTTCCTCTTCTGAAACAGGCACTGGCTTACCCCTTTTTGAGCCCTGCCGTCTCTCTAGAAATGCACTAATTGTATCTAATAACTGCCTGGTCACATGATCTTTCCCACAGAACTTTGCATCTTTGGTCCTCTTCTACTGCACTGACAACCATTTAGTGAATCCCCAAGCTGAATCTTCGCCAATCGATCATAGGAGAATGGATTGATCAGCAATTTAGCTAATCACTTATCATTGCGTGGATTGTATTGATACACATATTTAAGGGTAAAATTTAAATTTAAAAAAATAAAACAGCAGCTTGGACTGCTGTTTTTAAGTCCCTAAATTCAGTAATAGCCAAGCCATTATTTAATATTCAAGGACTCCATTTTCACAGACTCAGTACCACACAATTGTTGTAAAGCAGACATGGTACTTATATTTAAAAAGGAAGCTATATCACTACTGGGCCATTGCAACCTTGAGAGCTTGACATCAATATTGGGGAGGCTACTTGAAGGTTTAGTATGGGATAATATTCAGGAATACCTAATAAATAACAAAATTATTAGTAATAGTCTACATGAATTTATGGAGGACAGGTCGTGCCAAAATAACTTTATTAGTTTATTTGAGGAGGTAAGTAGGAATTTAGACCAGGGTAATTAAGTTGATGTGGTCTACTTAGATTTTGCAAAGTCATTTCATAAGGTGCCACACGAAGTTAGTGTACAAAATAAAGGAAATTGGATTCGGTAAAAATATTTGCACCTGGATTGAAAGCTTCAAAATATGCATGAAGAATGTAATGGTAAATGGAGATGCAATGTGAAATATAGAATATAGAATCAGAATATAGAACACGCTGGGAATAAGCAAGAAAGAACAAAGGGACTCAAGTGTATCAGCAACCTAAGGGCCATACAAATAACACTAGTATGAGATGACAGATATAATCATCATGATAAATGTAATAAACCCTCAGCAAGAAGAACTAAATTATGGAGATCAATAATGTTTATGAGAAAGTTCCATATACACAGTGTCATATACGAATAGTGTCTTAAAGCAGCCTGTCATGTTACAAATGTGTAAAGCCTAAAAGATATATAAGCAATACGATACCGTTTGGAAACGAAATCAGCAGGCAGCACTCCAGAATTGAACAAACAAGTGTATTGAAAAAAAAAATAAGCACAATACACTTGTTTGTTCAATTCTGGAGTGCTGCCTGCTGATTTCATTTCCGAACGGTATCGTATTGCTTATTCTTCATTATAGGATCTGCACCCACACCAGTGACTATTATTACGGAGTGCTTTTTGTTCTTTTTCTATGATATATATATATATATATATATATATATATATATATATATATATATATATATATTTATATTCTAGCTGAAGCAAAGAATATATAAAAAAACACTTTTAATAAGAAGCATCATTAGCATATCTAATATAATAATTGTCATATATCATCATTTGAAAAACCTCAAAATATAGCCTGAATAGTAAAATCACATAAAATATACTTACAAAATCTAGCAATTATTATAAAAATGGTACAATATCATAATTGTCATTTAAACCACGTGGTAGCCTATTAAAGTGCATGATGTGAATATCCAAAAAGTTTCCTTACGATTTTATAGATTTTCCCTATTTCCTCCTCTCATACATATCTTAACATATTTAATGCCGTTACATTTAAGAAACAAAAAAACAGTATCTTGATTGTGTTTGAGAGAAAAGTGTTACAATGTATGGGTCTCCAAGCCTTTAGTTATATGTATGTTATGTTTATACTCTCTGTCATGATAATATAATGATATACAGCCGCGGCCCCTTTTATTCTCCAACATCACCGCATTTTTCCGGGATTTTTTTTCGAATGCCACGCACTTCACCACGTTGATGCCGCATTCTGACCGCATTCATACCGCTTTCATGTTGCATTCACAGCCGTGGTTGTTGCGCTGTTGATGTGTTTATTGATAATGGTTCGGATTTAATTGGTTGCAATTCTTCGCGTATCCGCCAGATGGCAGATATTCATTAATTGTAATGGGCATGCGCTTCAGTAATGTGTCGACTTGCAGGTGTTTCGTTTAATACCACAGTGGTCTATTGTAAATTGCCTTGGGACTGAAGGAAGAAGTTACAACAATGTATCAATTTAGGCTTTTCATATTAAAAAAGACAAGCACAGTTTTCGGTCTGGTTATTGTCCTGAAAGTCCCGCCATGAGTGCACAATTGCAGTCCGTGTTCCAAAAACCCGACAGAACGTACGCTTATTTAATATGGGCCGCGATTGATAAGATGATAAGATGGCAACAGTTGTTCAAATTTATCAGTTTTTTATCGAAAACTAGGACTTTTACAAATTTTCACCAGATCCTCATGTGTGGAAGCGTGCAATAAGGACAAAGTTATGTAGCGATCCATATTTTTTCGCATTGATCCCGATTTTATTGGAGGGTATTGGTGTGTATCACCGGGTTTTTCCCGTATCTATGATCTTGCAGACGGCAAAAGGCGAAAGGTCGTGTTTAAACCAACTAAGAAACGTCAGTCGCTGGCAAGCAATGTGCTAGCACCAGCACCGGCTTCCAATCACGGTCCGACCGTCAGTGATAACCCTTGCTGTCTGTCCCCGCACGGATACCTACAGCCTGAGCCGGATTTCGCGTACAGATTCCAGCAAGCTTGCATGTACCTAAGCGATTTCCAGCCTCATCAGCTGACTACAGGTGTAGTAGTCCCGCTGTCACCTGCCAACGATGTGTATGATCAAGAATACGGGACTGGCAGTGGCTCAGCGCCAGCTGATTGGGAAATTCTATGGTGAGTAATGTTGCCGTATTTTATTCTGTTTTTTTTATTTTGAAAATATCAATATCAGTGCGATTCAAAAGTCAAGCAATTCTCCTTTAAGCAATATCATTGCCTGAGCGGCTTCTACAGTAAATACTGCACAATTGGTGAAAAGCTAGGCGCATGCGCATTGGAACCTTCTTGAAACGCATATGCGTGTCATCACATCAACGGTAGGCGCATGCGCATGTGAACAGGGGACTGACCATTACAGTAAAACTTTTACTTTTGTTTTTCCTCAGAAAAGAAAACTTTGTCATCTCATGCGGAAAATGGCAAATGGAGGGATTTCGATGGATAATATCGCTTTGTGTAACAATGCCTGCACATTGCTGAATCGGATTAAAAAAAACACGTACCGGAGTCTATAGTTTAGTGGGTGTTATTATTGATAAGGATAGAATATCTGAAACAGTATGCTGATGTTTTCAGACCGTATAAAATACTTTTTTTATATATACTGTATAATAAACCCGAGAAAATAAAAAGTATGCATTTATTCTACATGTATTCCAGTACATATGTGTATTCTATACCCATACAGCATGTATTGTTTTAATACTCTTGTGATGTACAGTACTGAGCATGCCTACAGTATACAGTACAGTATGCCTGGACAGTACTGTACATTCTAGAAACACTGTATTTTGTTACAGTATCAAAGGAGACAATGGAACAATTTAAAACAAATCAACATTTTCTTTTATTGGTGGAGTAAGAACAAAAACATTTCTTTACAAATACTGTACAATGTAAAACCATTTTAAGTGTACAGCAATTCAAAACATCAACAGGTGTATGGTTTACTGCTAGTGGAAACATTTATGTACAGAAAGTCAAAACATTTACAGTCAGTCTGTGTATACAGTAAGTAAAAACATTTCTTTATTAAAACACGCAACATCTCCTTTATTAAAATACAGAAAGTCAAAACATGTACAGTACAGGACAACAGTTTTGTGTTATTAAAAAAAAAATCTTTATTCATAAAATATACAAAACGCAACATCTCCTTTATTAAAGTACAGAAAGTCAAAACATTTACAGTAGGATGGTGTACAGAACAGTCAGTCAGGCCTGCACAACTCCAGTCCTCGAGGGCCGCAAACAGGCCCGGTTTTCAGGATAACCTTGAAAACTGGGCCTGTTTGCAGCCCTCGGGGACTGGAATTGTGCAGGTCCTGTGTGTACAGTAAGTAAAAACATTTCTTTATTAATACAAGTTAAAACACGCAACATCTCCTTTATTAATTTACAAAAACATTTACAAAAAATAAACAACAGTGGAACAGTCACGCAAATTCGATCCCCACCAGATTGTCCTTCCAGGGCCGATGCCTTGTATGGTGCAAAATGCCATTAATGGAGTCTCAAACGCTTTTCATTAAAAGATCTGTCATTGAAAAATAGCGCTGCAATTCCTCCACAATAGTCCTTCTTAAATTATCAGGAAGCGCCCTTTTTTCGAGATTTCCTTCATAGTTCACTTTGTAGGCCCACTCGCAGTACACCAAGTAGGACACGTGGTGCTTAAAAATTAACATGGCATACTTGTGGGGTAAACCAGCACTCATCACCCTATACTTCTCCCTGAGTGCCAGTGGCAGCTCGCGCAGGATGATGTCGGGCACCGTATCGATGCAAGCGTATGTAGGTTGGGTTCTGGGAGCGGGTGTTCTTTTGTGAGCGGGTGTGCTTGTGGCGGCGGGCGAGGGTAGGTTGTCTGGGAGGAAGCTTTCCTCCTGTCTTGGTCACGTGTTGTCTCCTGCCGTGGTCTTGACGGGGTTGTCATGTTATCCTCCTCATCAACGGCATGTACACAAAATCTTCTGGTGGAGGGGGTGCGCTTGGTGTTGGAAGGTGGTCGAAGGTCCCATTCATCAGACCCATGCCACCCTCCTGCTCCGGCGTCGGGGATACAGGGGCATGAACACCGAGCAAATTATGTATCCCCGCTATGTCAGTCTCTATCTTCTCCATCCGTCGATCCATCTTCTCCATCCGTTGATCCATCTTCTCCACCCGTTGATCCATCTTCTACATCCGTTGATCAATATTTAGCATGGTCTCCAGAAGCAGATCTATCTTTACCAGCACAGTAGAGTTCCCAGGAATATCCACAATTAACCCATTCAGCATGCGGTCTAAAGAGTTGGTTCTTGTGCATGGCGTGCTGTAGATATCTGGGTGGATGGGTGCTACGGAGGATGAGAAGGGGGTTCCATGGAGAGAAGCGGCAGCATCGCCGAAGAAGGATGGAGGAGGTGACCTGTTGATTTCAGGGAGAGGAGAAGCGGCAGCGTCGTCGAAGAGGGATGGAGAAAGCAACCTGTGGATTTCCGGCCGAGAAGCGGCAGAGTCGTCTAAGCGTAATGGAGAAAGTGACCCGTGGATTTCAGGGGCACCAGTGGCAGCGTCGTCGAAGAGCAGTGGCGAAGATGGCCTGTGGGTTTCCGAGAGAGCAGCGGCAGCATCGTGGACGAGTAGTGGAGAAGATGGGCTGTAGATTTCCGGGAGACCGGCGGCAGAGTCGTCGAAGTGTATTGGAGGAAGTGGTCTGTGGGTTCGATGGGTTGGCTGCCATTTGTTTTGCGTTGAGTGTACATCACCGTATTTCTTCTTGACATAATAAGGCTTACGTGTATTAAAACCCTTAGCCTTTGGGGTCAGCAGAAGGTTTTCTTTATTAGCCTTAGCCTGTAGCTTTGGCCTTGGCTTGGAAACGGCTCCTGCCTTTTGCTTTTTCTGTCTGACAGGCACGGAAACGGGTCCTGCCTTTTGCTTTTTCTGTGTGACAGGCACGGCAGCGGCACAATGCACTATCTGGACAAGGGCAAGTTCAGATACAGATCATCGAGTGGGAGGCTATGCAAAGTGTGTAACCTTTTATGCATGGCGACGAGGTACAGGTGTTAAAAGTGGGCGTACTCTAATGTGAGTCATTAACGTATAAATACACCATCCATTTTGTGGATTCACTGCACATTGAATACACATCGATTAAACATCGAATATACTGTACATTCTTGTGTTTGTATTTCTTTCTACTCGCAGCAATGCCTGTTAAAAAGATTTCAAAGGATCTCAGCATGAGAATTAAGGAGATGTACACGAGCAGACACCGAATTGCAGATATCCAAGCTGGTTAGCTGCTTCTGGCCTCGTTGTGCCATCAACCACCGTGTGCTATCATGCACACGGAAAAACCAGACAACGCACGAGGACACCAACGGTAACTAACGCGTAAGTATATTTATATAACTATATAATACAGTATATTTATTATTGTTTATATTGCTATATTGCTATATTATTGTTTATATTAGATCTATCTAATTTTATAGTTATTTCGGTATATTTATATAACTACAGTATACTGTATATATTATTTATATTGCTGCATATGAATAGAACTATATATTGTGTAGATCTCTCTAATTTTATAGTTATTTCGGTATATTTTTTTAACAGTACATCTATTGTCTATATTGCTGCATATTAATAGAACTATATATTGTGTAGATCTATCTCATTGTATACTATTTTTACTGCAAATGATGTGCTGGGCTTGTGGCCTACTGCACTGTAACTTATCGGATTGTTGTTTTTCTATATATTGTAGGGAGACAACTCTTCTGGTCGACAAAATAAGTGAAGAGAATGATGAGAAGAGTGCATTAAGGGTCAAATACACTCTGCAGCAAAATCACAATCTCACTGTATCTGAGACCAGCATAAAGAAGATGAGACGCAGAATTAGATGGAAATATGGACGTGTGAGGTTAGTACTGGACAGTACAGGAGGTAAAAGTGTTGTTTAAGAAACTGTACTGTACCTCTAAAATTATTTATTCCTTGTCATTACAGAGCGTACTCTATGATAAGGGACGTTAACAAAATCAAGAGAGTGGTCCAGGCCCAGGCATGGATCGACAGTGGAGAAACTTTCCTAGAATTGCATCTTCACTGACGAGTCTACTGTTTCGCTGGAGAGATTTGCCACCTTTGCATTCCACAAAAAAGGTCGCATATCTATAAAGCCGCGTCCAAAACACCCAGTGAAGCTGCATGTGTGGGGTGCCATCTCTAGGCGTGAACCAGGATGCATCGTCATCTTTGAAGGTACAGTAAAATGTACGCCACACGCTTGTGCCTTATGCTCTGTACTGTACTAGTGTGCAGTTTTTTGAGCACTTTTCTTTTCTTGTTATAGGAATCATGAATAAAGCTTTCTTCCAAGAGAAAATTGTGCCTGAGATTGTGGAATACATCACACGTGAGTTCCCGGATGGTCACCGTTTCTACCAGGACAACGATCCGAAGCACACCACGTCAACAGCGCATACCCTTGAGCGCGGTATCAACTGGGTGAAGATGCCAGCGGAGTAAGTGCGGTAACCGTGTCTCATTTTTTCCCACTGTTTTCACTGTGTACTGTATCTCTTAAACTAATTGTCCTTTTTTTCCCCCTCCAATGACAGATCGCCAGACTTCAATCCTATCGAAATGGTCTGGCATCAGCTGAAGGACCATATCCTAAAAGTCGTGAAACCCTCCAAAAAGGATGAGTTGGCGCAAGGCATACTGAGTTTTTGGAACGATGTACTCACCGTGGAACGATGCAATAAATATATTGACCATATTGCGACTGTGTTGCCCATTGTGATCGCGCATAATGGGCAAGCATCAGGAAGGTAGTATGGTATAGTACTGTACTGTAGTATTGTAAGTACAGTATGATACAGGTAAGTATGGCACAGATTTTTTCTTTCCTAGTAGTCAGAGTATACAGTAGTTCCAGTATAGACTAGTTTGACAGAACTAACTGCATACTGTAGTCCAATATGGAGTAGCTATACAGTACACAATGCCATAATACAGTATGCACCTATCCTAACTGCTCAATTTTTTTCTTTCCAAAGAGAGCAGCACCAGCCATCTGGTTACAAAGTATTTAACAATAATCAGAGTATACAGTAGTTCCAGTAACTGCATACTGTAGTCCAATATGGAGTAGCTACAGTATACAGTACACAATGCCATAATACAGTATGCACCTAACTGCTCAATTTATTTATTTCCAGAGAGAGCAGCACCAGCTATCTGGTTCCAAACTATTTAACAGTACTCACAGTATACAGTAGTTTCAGTATAGACTAGTTTGACAGTACTACACAGCACACAATGCCATAATACAGTATGCACATAACTGCACTAATTTTTTGTTTTCTTGTCTTTTCAGAAAAAAAAGGATGGACTGGGGGAGAGGGTATCATGTAAAGTCTGTGAACTGTTTGTACAGTTAAGTGTACAGTATCTAAACTGCAGTCATGATGTACACAAAACCTCTCCTCTCTTAATGAACTACTGTACTGTACACAGAATGAGGAAGAAGATAAAGACGGGAAAAATTATATTACTCTATATATTATTATATATTATATATTATTAATTAATATTATTATCAATGTGCATTATTCATGATTATCCACCGGCCCTCAAATTCCATCTGACAGAAGAACTTAATAAAGACTGCATTTTGTATTATTCATGATTATTTTTATATTTGTTTTTTTTTGTTCCTGATAAAATAAAATAAATATTTATTTACATTCATGATAATCATAATCATTGACAACAACCCCCCCCCCCCACCTACACCAAAGAAAAAGAAAGAATGACAAAAAGTGGTAATTTACTGCATCAAAAACATGAATCAGATAATGGTTTTTTAACTCTCAATTCTCACAGTGCTGTGCAAATCAGTTTAACATATCAAATTCGAGAAGGGATTTTCAAAAGCGTTACCATAAACAAAGCCTTAAAGGGTTGGGGGGGGTGGGATGGGTGAGTCATGTTAAGTAATCATCAACTAGCTCCCATCCCAAAGAGGATTACACGCAGGCACAGCAGAGAGGTGTTGCTCGGCTAGGGACAGATTAAAAACACAATGGCAAGCTTCAGAAACTGAATGACTCTGTAGAGGTGTCTATCGATAAGAGTTTCAAATCCTTGAGCGAGCCTTGTGTGTGCGTGGGAGGGAGGTACAGGTTACAGCAGCATGAAGGATTAGCTGTACTGCAGTTCAAAGAAATTACATAATTTCAAAAGGCAGGTCATTATAATAATTTGATCCCTACACCCCCAAATACAGTACATAAAAAGCACAAAAATCAACCATGTGCAGTCAAATGCACAGGGTCACAGTCAAAAGCTACAGCACAGATAGAATATCGTAATATCAAGTTGGTCAAGGCAGGTTTGTGGAGAAAATAAAAATGAAAAATGAGGAGAAATAAATTTTTTTGTTTTTTTTTTGGTCACTCACTCTTGAACTTCGCAAGCAAGCAGTGGTGAATGTACAGGCGCATGCGCAGTAATCATCAACTAGTTCCCATCCCAAAGAGGATTACACGCAGGCACAACAGAGAGGTGATGCTTGGCTAGGGACGGATTAAAAGCACAATGGCAAGCTTCAGAAACTGAATGACTCTGTAGAGGTGTCTGTCGATAAAAGTTTCAAATCCTTGAGTGAGCCTTGTGTGTGTGCGTGGGGGAGAGGGGTACAGGGTACAGCAGCATGAAGGATTAGTTGTACTGCAGTTCAAAGAAATGATATAATTTCAAAAGGCAGGTCATCATAATAATTTGATCCCTACACCCCCAAATATAGTACATAAAAAGCACACAAATCAACCATGTGCAGTCAAATGCACAGGGTCGCAGTAAAAAGCTACAGCACAGATAGAATTTCATGTGTGCGTGCGGGGGCGAGCGAGGGGAGAGCGCTGTATATGCCGAAATGTGATACTGCTACAGCACACGCCTACACTACCGACACACTTTATTGAAGTGTGGTCGGTACCGCAAGCCGGGAAATCTCCCGGCTTGCTAGTGGCCGCCCCTCGGCGTGCCGCGCGTCATAGACGCGCGGTCACGCGTCATCGGGAGCGTGCGCCCCCTGCACGCGTGTCCAGGGGCTCCCCGAGGGAGCCCTGGTGTCCCGCGATCGCGGGACAGCGGCAGGGGGTTCCGGGGGACCCGGCGGACCCGGCAGCGGTAGGGAGAGCGCCCCGATCGGAGGGCGCTCTTCCGCTGCTTCGGCGTGCGCCCGTCACACTCGGTTGCGCGCCAGGCTACTGCTGCGGCACAGAACGGGCAAATGCTCGAATAAACTGTGCCGCAGCAGTATGCGTTTCAACAATTTTCAAATGAGACATACAGCACTGCAAATGCATGTATAAATATGCAAATTTACAATTACTGCGCGCGCACACGCAGACTGTGTACTGACGTAGATTGAACTGCTAAAGTATTAGACTTGCTACACTTATGGTTTACCCCCGCTGCAGCTTGTGTGTAAAATTTGGGAAATGGTGCTACAAGGGGCATATAGCTTAATACATGGTGGACAGACAGAACCCCTATAGAAAGCACTCTGATCCAATGTGAAATGGTGAGATTCTTAAAATGACTTTATTAAATGACAATACCGTTAAAATATTGGGGTTTAAAACAATGATTAAATGGTACCAAGTGATTCTTACTCTATGGATAGATGTATCCAGACGAGTGTACAGTGGTATATTAATGTCCGGTGTTAGGATAATTCACCGGCCCTAGTAGTCCTCTATGGAATGGGTCTGCTAGGGTTGTGATATGGAGGTAACGGCAATTGTAGCCACAAATGTAGTGCCCCTGTAATTTGGTACTAATAGGTGCACTAATAAATCGGACCTGTACTATGCTGTTGTTGTACTACAGCTATTAGTACATTATAGATACGAGGTAACGGATCTAGGTCTAGGTGCACCTATGATGTGTTCCTAGCACTAACTCCTGTGTTGGAGTTAATGAATAGAATTTCGTAGTGCTTAACACATATAAATTCCAAGTATAATAGGATGGTACTTGAAAGAACAATAGTACTGTAAATTGTTTTGCAGGTGAATGTGGTGGCACTGCTGTAACTACTGTATAAGCTTATACTGAGTTATCAGCTGAGTACTGATCCTTGTAGGGTACATATACCGGTCAACTTGAAAGACCTTCCCCTAATTGGATCAGTGCTCCTCACATGTGGTGGTAGTCTGGCACTCCAGGGGTTAATTCCTGGTTTGGTTGCCGTTTTGCTTGGTATATTTCCCCCTTAAGCTAAATGCTGTGGTAGGGGATTAGCATTCAGGCTTCCTATGTGGGTATAGTAATATACTGCCAGGATTGTTGTGTGCCGTTACTATTGGGTGACTTTTAAGATCATTGGTTCTTATGACAGTCCATTACTGTGCACGGGCTGGGACACGCTGACTCTCTGAATCTCTCTGAGTCAGTGTAATGAACTCTGGTGCCGCGCGTGCACGTGGTCACGTGTTTGCCTTCCAAGACAACAGCTCGCGAATGCCCCCCTGAGTTTTTAGACGGTATTGCAGTATTGTAGACAGCGATAATAAAAGGCTAATGTTACGAGCGCTAAAATACCGCAATACACTCCGGACAAAAAAAACCCTGCATCTGCCCGCGGTTATCAAAGTTGCGCCGATTCGGCCGCCTTAGGATAAAGGCGGCCGCCATTGTATAATATTAAGCATTTTAATCAATCTGGTGCTTCAAGGGTTAATGTAGCTACAGTTTAATTTAGAAAAAAATACAATATATTGTTCCGGGCGCACGCGTGGACAGCACGCGCCGGGTGAAGATAATTTATTCACTGCACTAGCAGTGAAACCATGCCCTCAACTGACGTACAGGCTATTTCCCCAGACCAAACTTACTCACCTGCCTGCCAATCAAGGGGACCTATCCAAGACAGCTCCACGCACTCCTCCAGGTCTGCCCCCGCTTCTGATTGGTCAGCCGCACTTTATATTGCCTGTCCTGCCACTCACTCATTGCTCGACATAGTCTCCGCTTGCGGATGTCTACTCTGGCTCTTTCTCTCTTCATTCACTCAGGCCACGACTCGCTTGGTGGACGGCAATCTCTGGCTCTCGACCCCTGCTTGGACACCGACCTTCCGGAATTCTCCTATCCCTGACCTTGGCTAACGGCAACGACTACGGCTCTTCATTACCCATAACCGGCAAGTTTTGCTATAGCTATCACCACCAGGCCTGGCAATGCCTAAAACACCACACTCCGGACACGCTCCTTTTGCTGCGGGTGCGTGCACATATACGTCCCCACCTCAGTAATAGGGACGGGTCTGGTCTGCGGGCAGCACCGGCGTAACATTATTAACAAAACAATAGCACTATTCTGTCAGCCTCAAAGAAAACTAAACGTTCCTGAATGATTACTGGTGCATTCCAGAGAGAGGTGACACACGGGTAATGCCTTAGTTGGAGGATTTTATTAAAAATGACAAAATCATGTGACTCATGTACTGTACTGTACATACTGTACTGAGAGGTGCATATTCGGCATCGTGGCAAAAAGACAAATCAAACCGTACCACATACTACATGGGTAAGAGGTGCCAAAGACAGATAGCCATTTGTCACTCAAATTTAGGAGCAAGAGAGTCATAATTAGTCTCGGTACAACCATCTCAATCGCCTGAATCTATTGATATGACTCAAGTGTGTCTAAGTATTGAGGAAATGAAGTTATGATCATTTATATATTAAGTCAAGCTTATAAACGCCTTTATAGAGCAGGGTTTTTTGTAAAGTAAATAAAATCCTTTACTGTATTTTGAATAAGGAAAAGAGCAGAAAGTATCTGGTGTTTTCAGGCATAGTGTGCACATTTTGCAATGACCACAAATATACCACCCTTCTATTGGAAGTAGAAAGTGTTGTTCTCTTCTATCCCCACTAACTAGAATTTTACAAATACTTTTTCTTCTTTTCTTTTTGTTTCCAAGAGGCTTTAAAAAAAGACTGGGACAAACTGTTTCAGGCACTTTGTTCTTTTACAGATAACTTGAGGTACAGATGGTAAAACTTGTTTTTAAATTGGGTCATTCAAGTTTATTCCAGTTCTAAAAAAAAATCTTTTTAATCCTAGGAATTTGAGGGTTAAAAGTAGTGAGGGGCAATTTTGTAATTATTTTGTTATCTGTAATTTGATTCTCATTTCTATTTCAAACTATATCTCCTTATTTATTGTCTTCTTGATTTTGTCCTTTTTCTTTTTCTTAATTATAAGATCATCCCTGTTCATCTCAATAACTTGTTCTAGTTCATTTGTTAGTACATTTTTAATGTATCCTCTTTCTATAAACCTGTCATAGAACAATTTCGATGCAACAAAATCTCTAAAAATATTAATCACATTCCCCATATCTTTAAGAAATGAGGGCACAGTGGGTACTAATTTCTGCCAATAAATGTCCAAAATATGACATGTTTGCTGAAAGGGAGTCAATGCCAACAACTATAGATCTACCTGGTGGATGGTCTAAATTTCAATGTATTTTAGGTAAGAAAGAAAAAGGGACAATAATGAGATATTTACAAAAAATAAACACACATTCTTCCTGATTAATAATTTGTTTCTCAAATGCTGTCTTTAACATGTGTCTGTTGACAAATAAATGTTTTGGTCGGATCAGTTGTTAAAATTCGATATGACTCTATGGGGCCTATTCTAGCTTCGATGTTATCACTGCCAAATCGAATGTTTTGGCAGGATCCTACCTCACGGTCTAAAATTTGTGTTATCCCGGAATTCAAAAAGAGGGAAAGGTAGGAAAATGCCAAACCGCTCGGGACAGCAGTGCCTTTATCTGTGTCTTTTTCTAAGTTTTGCCCCTGCGATCTGTCTGCAGTCTGTAAGAGCTACATAGAGAGAGCTGCATATCCCTACACAGCTCTTACAGGCGATTGCACTGTTTTTATTTGATTTTAATAACATACACATTTTAATGACATATACATAACACAGTATTTAAGCAGGGAGTGTCCGAGCTGGACTGCATTAATTTCAGCCTCTGGTACCCCTGCTTTCCGAGTTACAGGCTCCGATATGGGGTGCCGGTATCTCTCTGTATTGTTTAAATCTCCCGCATCACATGACTGGGAAATTTAAACTTTATAGGGATACCGGCAGCCCCTACCGGGGCCTGTAACTCGAGAAGCAGGAGGTCCCCGAGGCTGAAATGAATGTGGTTCAGCTCCGGAGACCCCCCGTTTCAATACTGTATTATTAAAATTAAAATAAAAACATACTTCATTACCTTAGTGGCTAGCCCAATAAACATTAAAATACAACAACCCATCTATCAACCCCCTCTACCCCAACAACCGCCCTTTCATCCTAACATATACAGTACAATAATGGTCAAAATCCCTATTAAAAACCAGAGACAGAACATGAAACACAGACAGAGCTCAGTGCTACATCCATTGACAAACATACACGGTACAGTGCCTCTATATATCTATCTATCTATCTATCTATCTATCTATCTATCTATATATATATATATATATATGTATATATATATATATATAGATAGATAGATAGATAGATAATCTTTTGAATAAAATGGTCTTTTAGTTTAACTCTTTGGCCAAAGTGTCGTAAGCCCTTGAGCCCCTGCAAGGCAGACCACGTCTCAAGGGTCCTAACACTGATATAAATTCTTAATAACCTGTACATTACCAGGAAGAATGATTTATAATAAATCTGTCAAAATTAGTTGCATAGTTCTGTCTGATTGAAGCTCTTATTAACCTGTACAATACCAGAAAAAGCACTCCGTATTAGATTCTGCGTATGTAGAATAAAGGTTACGAGCTTACATAATAATTTTTTAGCTGACTCAATTAATTTTTGTTATTCTTATACATTTTTGTTATGAAACTAATGTTCTCATATTCATATTTGTTTATCTTATACGCATATGTAATGACGCGTAAGCAACCTCATAAAGGGGGCGTGAGCTTTAGTGTTATAAATATGTCTTGTAGGCTATATACATGTCAGGGAGCTTTTTTCAAAGCTGCCTCCTTGTGCACTTGCATGTACAATAAAATTCTTTGGCCAAAGTGTCGTAAGCCCTTGAGCCCCTCCAAGGCAGACCACGTCTCAAGGGTCCTAACACTAATATAAATTCTTAATAACCTGTACATTACCAGGAAGAATGATTTATAATAACTCTGTCAAAATTAGTTGCATAGTACTAAGTCTGATTGAAGCTCTTATTAACCTGTACAATACCAGGAAAAGCACTCTGTATTAGATTTGTCGCAATCAAAGTGAGTTTTATGACCCTGCAAACATTTTTGGTCAAACATTTCCTGAGTTCACAAGGTTTTGTGACCATATTACACATCTCTACTTTTAATGTACTTAAAGTAAACCACAAACGTTTCTCCTTACCTAAACAAAAGCATGTTAAGCCTTAAAATATTAGTCTTTCACTGGCTTATTGTTTTTAATATTAACAATAAATCTTGCCTGGCTTCTACTCATTAAGAATCGGCATCATAACTACTTTTTATTTTAATTTATTTCTGAAAGTATATGATGTCTTTAACAATTTTTTTTCATAGGAGATAGATTGTTAATGAAATGATGCTACCCATCACATTAATGACATTTTACCGCTTTGCAAATATGGTAATGTACACTTGCAAGAGCATGCATAATACTACCACTATATCATTATTTCTGAACCTAACTTGCTTTGAAAACAATACAATATTTGCCCTGAATAACACTAATGATTTCAAATGATTTATATTCAGTTGTATTTTAGGCAACTCTCAAGGATCCCTTGAGAAGAGCCTTAGCTATAAAGGTAATTAATAATCACTGTGAAGCTACATTGTCCTATTTTACACTTTTTGGCATCAAACTACTCAATAATTAAATTCTGTATTATTTAGCCAGAGCTAAGTAATAATAGGCTTCCATTCATTTTTCAAATTCAGAAAATGTGCAAACATTAGGAAAAGCTTCTGTGACCTTAACTGGCATTATAATGTTCGCTGTGGAGCATTATTTCTTTTATGGGTCATTGTTATTAATTAAGAATTGTTTTCCCACGTATTACCATTTCACTGAGTTTGAACTCAGCTCTGGTTTTCCTGATGCACTACCTCAGCCTTTTTCAGAACCAACAGTTATTGCTTTCCCACTTATATTAGCTCGGATTCTGCTTTTCCAGTCGTACCTCTTATTCAGTTCAGGCAAGAGATGTCTTGAGCCTGATCCCTGTGAGGTGTGGACCCATTATCTAGGTGTAGAAACCTATTTTCATTTAGGATGTTTTAGTGCAGCAGGTAATATTTCCATTATGTTCAGGATTTATAATTTGTGTGCATGTGTGTTACATTTCAGGAATGCTGCTTATCATAAATAACGAAGTATTTCAACTTTTACCATGGAAAAGTAAAGAAAATTGTCCGTTTTCTGCATATATTAAAATGCAACTGTCAAACAAAAGTCCAGTATATACAGGGGGGAGGATCCTAACCAAATGTACAGTATGCAAGCAGAAGCCCATCAGACTAGGATAGCATGTCTATTAACAGCAAGTAATTTTACCTCAAGCAGAGGGGACGGGGGAAGTATGAATGCAGGAAGACTGAAGGCTGAACTTCTGCAGATTATTTTTGTAGTTATTATTATACTGTAATTAACATTTTTATACAGGACTTAGAGACAGTTCATACTGTGAACAACAAGAAATATTTCAAAGAAACATCATATGTTCTCTCTACAGCAACTCACTCAATGTCTAATGTAAAAGCTCCGGTTAGGGACATTTGAGAAGAAACACGGACATTTTCTTCATCCTCCATTGAAATTCAGCGATTTACAAGACTTTTTATCATTGTGAAAGTAGAAAAACACTATTTTTTCTGCTACGTATCAAGGAATCCTCCTGATACGTAGATGATAAATATGGCTAATGTGTCTCTTAGTGCTTCTCATTGAGCATGTACAGTATCTCTCTCTCTCTCTCTCTAATGTGTGAGTACATCTGCCTCTGGCTACACTGATGATTAGCATCTCAATTTGAGCACAGAAAATTTTAGAACAGACCAGCACTCATAAAAATATAAATCAAAACTTGCTTCCTCATTAGTTGAAAAAATGAATTTATTACAAAAAGGAAAGGTACATTTACAAAAATCAATATAATCTCAATTTGAGCACAGAAAATGTTAGATCAGACCAGCACACATAAAAATATAAATCAAAACTTGCTTCCTCATTAGTTGAAAAAATGAATTTATTACAAAAAGGTACATTTATAAAAATCAATATAATCAAGGCAAATAACTTCACAAGGAAGCCTGAGGAAAGGGCAAGGAAGACTGAAACACTGGTCTTGCTTTAGA
Organism: Ascaphus truei; assembly: GCF_040206685.1. Taxonomy (NCBI): domain Eukaryota; kingdom Metazoa; phylum Chordata; class Amphibia; order Anura; family Ascaphidae; genus Ascaphus; species Ascaphus truei. Next base: position 62,442,283 of record NC_134485.1, read on the forward strand.
GATCTGTGTGGTGACTATGTAACTCTTATAATTAAACTTGCAATAAGACTTTATGAAGTTATTTGCCGTGATTGTATTGATTTTTGTAAATGTACTTTATTGTAATAAATACCTTTTTTTCGACTAATGAGGTAGCATGTTTGGATTTATATTTTTACGAGTGGAGTCTGATTTATTAACACAGAGTGAGTGTAAGTTCGTTTTTTTTGTATCTTATCTCAATTTGAGCAAAACAAAAATTAAATTCCCCCAAAAGTGCCCTTCACCAGTATGAGGTTACAACATTCTTCTTTTGGATAAATAATGTAAGTTACTTTTTTCAGTCAGTTCTGAGCTATTTGCTCTCTTTCAGCAGTTCTGCTATGTTACATACAGTATGTACTGTAGATGTGCCAGTTCCAGAGTCGGATAAAGGTTATACTTGCCCCTTTTGGGGCCCCTATTACACCTTATGTCTACCAATAGGGCACAAAGAGAGAGAGACGCAATCACAGAGAAACATACAAAGTCAGTAAGTCATACACGTACATACAATTTGCCACATACAGCAATTAGTCGGACAACCTCTTCCTGACTAACTAATGCATTTCACCCCTCCCATCCCAGCAGGAGTGGGCTTTAGATACAAAGGGAGTAGAAAGAAGACATCCTTGAGAAGAACGCAAGAGTCCGGATGGTGAATAACGAGAAATTAGGGCTGAGATGTAAGGAGGGGCAGAAGAATGTAAAGCTTTAAAAGTGAGAATTGAGTGTTAGATGCGGGATTTGATCAGAAGCCAGGAGAGGGATTTCAGGAGGGGAGATGCAGAGACAGATTTAGGAAAGAGTAGAGTGTTTCTGGCAGCAGCGTTAATGATAGATTGTAAGGGAGACAGGTGAGAGGCAGGAAGGCCGGACAGCAGGAGGTTACAGTAATCAAGACGGGAGAGAATGAAGGCCTGAGTCAGAGTTTTAGCAGTCAAGACACAGAGGAACTCACTCACTCACAAGGTTTTAGATCTTTAAAGCATTAAACAGGTTAAACAGTGTATTCTGTGGAATTGGAGGAATATCACTCTCTCTGCCTCTCTTCTCGTGGATGTAGGCATCTCGTAGTCGAGTTCTCGCACTTTCGGGTAAGGCTTCCGGATGTTCCCCTACTGCAGAGAAACGCACCTCTCTTAGAGGTTCCTGGATTCAGGTGATTACCACTCATCGAGTTTCACCGCTTCATCAGGAGTGTCTTACCTCATCTGTCAGACTAATCTTTTATATCCCACAGTCTTATCTCATTGGGCAAAAGTTGCTACAGTACTTGCGCAGATGTATACTGTACATACATTAGTTAACTCTGTGTTTAAAGAGTCATTTCTACCTTTACCAAGCTTAGATATCATACATTTAATATTAGAAATGGATATACAGTACTCCAAATAAACATATGGACATATAGGTTATAGGGAGAATGTCTAACATTACCAAATGTTTGGGACATAACATTCATAGGACACATTATGTCTTAGGGGTGGATAGTAACAATGTATAAATTGTAACATGAGAATAATTCGAGACACTACTACAAGATATCTTAGCTAAATGACATTTTAACCACATGTGAAACTTGGCATGTGTGGTGGATTTCTATCACACATTGCCAACTTTCACGTTACCGTTCTATTATTGCATCTTCTGAAACCCACACGTTGTTAAAATGTAATTTAGCTAAGATATCTTGTAATAGTGTCTCAAATTATTCCCATGTTAAAATTTATATACAGTATTCTTACTATCCACCCCCAAGACTCAAAGAGTCGAAGAGAGAATTTGAGCTAGGAAATTATAGCATGCATGAGAAAACATGGCATTCAAGAAGTTTAAAGGTGAATGGCAAGAGAGAGACAGAGAGATGTGTGAGGAGCAACACACACATGGTCATCTTGTCATGTGAAAGAGGGAGAGGTGGAAAGCAAGTGAGACACTTCCTCCTTTGCAACCAGTAGGAAGGAGTCAAAGGTTCAGAAAGGTAGGTTTAGAAGAAGAAGGTGCTGAGGTAACTTGGATAGAATCCAACTTTGACCATAAAATAATTAGCACAGTCTTGAGGGATAGTGGAGTACTTTATGTTGCGGGTGGAGGGCAGAGGAGTAAATCAAAACAGAGATTGGACAACATGGGTTAGCCTTGTTACTGTTGATTAGCATGGAAAAGGCTTTGTTAAGCCTGAAAGGGAGAAGTGTTAAAGCAGGGTAAGGCAAAGCAGCAAAAGTATAATATTTCATCCAGAGATGCTCCAAGGAATGAGTGCAGAAACAATGAGTTTGTGCTTGTTAAGCCAAAGTCGTGGTTAGAGGGATGTGTAAGCCTCGGTAAGAGGGAAGCATGACAGTCTATACAAGAAGAAACAATAGAGTTGTAAGCTTTCAGATCTGTAGTGTAGTGAGAGGACTTATGATATACAGCAAGAGAGGAGAAAGATATTGAAAAGGAGAAAGGAGGGTGGTCAGGAAGTAGGAAAGGGGAGTTATAAAAATCGTAAACAATGCAATAGGCTAACAAAACGGAAGGTTCGTTGATATTATTAAAGTCATCTTGGAGCAGAATGGGAGAGTCAGAGGAGAGGAAGAAAGAGTCAGGATTCAAAATCTGACCGACTGCTGGAGGAAGGGGGTATAGAGTTAGGCAGTCGATATTCACTGTGATAGCATTAGCTAGTACCTGCACTGAAAGGGGTGAGTAAAGCTGAACAGTGAGAGCTGCAAAGGAAGACAATGAAACGGCACGAAAAATACACCATGGTTTCCTCAGCACAAAGTATTTCGTGCAGAGCTCTTGTAGCACCCATGCTATGCCCGCAGCGCCAACTATTTCTGATCCAATATCTGCTTAGTCAAATGCTTGTGTGTAAGAGACGTGTTCAGAGAAATGCAATGGAGACTGTTTTAAGGTGAAATTAAAATAAAGCTTTATTGCGCCTGTTGGTTTAAACACAGCAAACATGTAAATCAGCAAACAAAATCCGCTCCACTCTGGAGTATATATACACTTGTGATCCAGTTCTCTCTAACTGAGTGGTTAGCCCAGCGATTCACCAGCCCAAATCATAGAGACATTCATATACTTAGATAGACATAGATAATAGTTTTAAAAGAAAAGTCTTATCTGTTAGCTGGGTAGCTGTAGGGGAAGGCTTCTTTGTTCTCCTGGTGTCCACACCCATATGTGATAAGGCAATGTCAGGATCAAGGTATAGAAGTATTATCCCCTGTGTCTTGTTGTCAGCTTGCCGCTCAAGACAACTGTCCTTCCTTGGTTCAGCCCAGTTGTGGACTAAGGAATCTCCCTTCCTGTCTCAGAGGCAGGCTTTTTCTAACACCTATAATCAGCCAGGTGGTGTTAGTTAATTGCCTACCAGCAGTTAACCACCACACTGCTGGATTAGAGGCACATTTGTGAACAGGGATAAGTCCCCTGTTACAGTGATGTTAAAGAAAATATTACAATTTCCATGTAATTTCAGTAGAACATTAATGAAGAAGAAGAATTGAAAGGTAGCAACGTGTATTTTTTGTGGTGGGGAAAAGCTCCACCGCTCACCTCTGCTTACAGCAGGTCTTATTTTCTCATTTGCTTTCATGGATTGATATTAAAGTCCTGTCGTTGTACAGTATGAGTAGCTACATCAGGGCCGCCGAAAGGGGGGGGGGGGCAAAAAGTAAAGATGTCCCAGGCCCGCGGCGGAAGTTGGCGTCTGACCTCTGGCCAGGCCCGGCTGCCGGTCTTCTCGTGACCGGGCCCCAGTTCTCTCTCAGATGCCTGAAGGCCTCTATCACTGTCCCACGCCGATGGGCCTCTGTGACGTCAGTGCGCCGGAAATAGGACTGACCCAGCATCCGGTGCACGACGGCATGGAGGGAGGACCGGTGCGTGCCAGCTTGGCGTGGGACAAAGGGATAGAAGCCTGCAGTGAAGGAGAGCCGGGGCAGGGAGAGGACCGGCAGCCGGATCTGGCCAGAGGTCGGACCCAACTTGCAGTGCTGACCGGGCCCACTGCAGGCCATCCACAAGGTAAGTCTGTTTTTTTAAAAATATGTATTTGGGGGTCTTTTTAAAATGTATTGGGGGTCTTTTTAAAATGTATTGGGGGAGTGGGGGTCTTCTTAAAATGTATTATGGGAGTGGGGGTCTTTTTCAAATGTTTTGGGGGGATGGGGGGCTTTTTAATATGTATTGGAGGAGTGGGTGGATTTTTAATATGTATTGGGGAAGTGGGGGCTTTTTAAAATGTATTGGGGATGTGGGGGGCTTTTTAGAGTAGGGCAGTTGATGGAAGATGGGGGCGAGTGAGAGGAGAGAGTGGGAGAGAGAGGGAGTGAGTGAGTGAGTGAGTGAGGAAAAGGGGGAATAAGAGTGAGACACAGGGGAGAGAAATACATGCGAGGCAGGAGGGGGGAAAGTGAGAGGGAGTGTTTGAGGAACAGGGAGTGAGACAGAGGGGAGAAATATACATGGGAAGAGGGTGGGAAATAGAGGGGACTCGTGAGATGTGAAATGGGAGGTGAGGGGCTCGCAATATTGCCGGGTTCGGGGGGGCCCGGACATAAATCTAGTCCTGGGCCCTGGGAAATCTGTCCGCGGCCCTGAGCTACATTATAGGAATTTGACTTACATCTCCTTCATCTCCTTCTCTATCACTCTTCTCATCCTATACCTTACTAGGGTGGGGCTTCTTCTTACAACTCAGCCTTTTAATGAGGTGAGAAAGTGTACCTCTAACTACTTCTGCCATTCGTTTAAAGCTGATATTATTTGGCTCCTATTATTATTATTACTCCTTGAAAAAGTGCCATAAGGTAGTGAAACGCGTGGGATGAGGGTCTTCTGTTTATGTTCATGTTTTTAAACATGAATTTTAAATTGATTTTTAGTTCATTTTTGCTGATGAGTTTCCTGATTTTGTCCTTGGAGCGGCAATGCCATTTGATCTATCTACTCACCTGGATATTATTTGTCTGCCTGCAGTTTTTTTTAATGTACCTAAAAAAAAAATGCTGAATTTAATTTACAGGTCCTGTTGGTAAATTCCCTGTATAACTCACTTGTTATAGCTTTTGTCAAACAATTGATGTTGTGTTTCTATTTCCTGCATTAATATTCTACCACATCCCTCTTTTCTTTTTATTGTGTCCTCACATAATAAGCCTTTAACTGTTTTCACTTCAGCTATTAAATGGAGAATGTCAAACAATAGATAATTTATAGGATGTGATGGCAAGACAATTCCTGAAGCTAGTTCTATCTGCAAAGAGATTAGCAGTGAAAACAGTTTTAAACCATCCTTCAGCAATTTCCTTCAAGACTGAGAGATGTCAGGATAATTGTCTGTAAGACATCCCTTAATATATCCATACCAGCTTATACAAATATCAGTGACAAAAAAATCCCAAAAATAATAGCAGCGCTTGATATACATTACTTTCACATTTGCTATTCAAACATCCTAAACCAATAAGGGAAATAAGAAGAGATTATGCAAAATCATCTGCTGACTGTCATACATTGTTGTTATTCTTGGGCTAGTGCTGCCATGTATGGGCGCAGGAAGAGTTAGGTCTTTCCAAAGATCTGGTAATCAATATCAGGGACACATTTATGTATTTTATTTATTCTTTATAAAATGTTTTACCAGGAAGTAATACATTGAGAGTTACATCTCGTTTTCAAGTATGCCGTGGGCACAGAGTTATGAAGACAAATACATGGTTATATTAAGTTTACAGGGTTATACATTATCAGACATGAAAACAGCTACCAATTCAATAAATAACTGGCTACATCTAGACACACTTACACTGCAGTACTTCAAGAAGGATTGCTGAGTTGGTAAAAAAAGAGAGAGACAGAGAACAAAAAGAACTGTGAAAATAAAGATGACTTTGTTAAGGCAGGTACGCAACGTGTAAAGTACTTAAAATTCAGGTATATTAAGAAAAATCATACAGCCGTCCCTATGTCATTGTCAAGGTTTGTAGAATCTTGTAGATCAATAAATGAATTATTTTGATGTAATCCTGAAGAATAAAGCCATTTAAATGGCATAATTTTCACCTTTGCCTCCTTCCGCACTTCATCTTCCGTGATGGGTAAGTTCCAGGCAGAAGTGGCCGACAACTGAGAGCACTATTATTACTTCCCAAGTAATCCTAAAAGCAAAATCCCCTTAACATGCTTCTGCCCACTCTACATTTAGTTTCACAGACGTCAATGTGTCTTTCAAAAATGATGGGCTTCTCCATCTGCAATTTGAGTGGAATGAAAATGTTTGCCTTCTTTGTGAATAAGGATACTTAAGCTTGAAGACATTCCAGCTGTTGTCAAAATAGTCACAATTAAGAAAAAATTATATCTTTACTTAGGGATGGGGAAAAAAGAAAGTTGCAGGGAATATAACTAGGCAACGTGGTTCTATGCTATAAGGCAGTTTTTGGCCCTTTCTCTGCAAATCTCTTGCCTTGATATTTATAACATTCAAGGGGCTGTTTATAACTTCCTAGGACAAAGGTGAACTAAGGACAGTGGCATGTTTAACTAGTTACAATGAACAGTTATAGTTCCAGAGAACTGGAGAAGCGCAAACATGGTCCCACGACAAAAGCAGAATTAGGGTACAGTACCTGCAGGTAAGCCTGGCATCATTAGTGGGGAAATTAACGGAAACACTGCTACTGCTGCGGCAGCTTTTATTCTTACTAATCACCGGCTTTTACCTGGCATGTTCCTGGAATGCAACGCTGTTCACCTGGAGCATGCCGGGCTCCTTTTGCCTTCCCAGCCAGGCGCATGCCCGGCTGACGCGCGGTTGATGTGTTAATTGATAATGGTTCAGGATTTACTAGGCTGCAATGCTTCGCGTGTCCGCCAGATGGCATAAATTCATGAATTCTAATGCAGTATATATATATATATATATATATATATATATATATATATATATATATATATACTGTATAACAACAACCCCTATAACCCCTAACAAACAGTACTGTACACATACTGTACAGTACTGTATATGCACATCAATGATACTGTAGGCCGGCGGGGGCGAGATGTGTTTGCAGCAGAGAGAGAACTGCTCTCTCTGCGCAAACATCGGCACATTAAAAATTATTTAAAATACATTTTTATTCATAGTGTAGATGTTCAGGGGGTCTCCGGAGCTGTACCGCGTTGGTTTCAGGTCCGGGGACCCCCTGCTCCCCGAGATACAGGCCCCTTTATGAGGTGCCGGTATCCCTCTGCATTTAAAGGTCCCAATCACGTGACCGCGGCATGTAAACAAAGCAGAGGGATACCGGCACCTCCTAAAGGGGCCTGTATCTCGGGGAGCAGGGGGTCCCCGGACATAAAACCACAGCGGTTCAGCTCCAGAGACACTCTGCACATGTACAGTATAAATAAAACACATATATAAATAAACACTCGTTCCTTACCTTAGCGGCTATGTGCTATGGTAACGAAGCAGCATTTCTGTATTTTAATAATAATAATAACAGTGAGCAGGGAGTTCCCTGAGCCAGAAATTAATGCTCAGGGGACCCCCTGCTCCTGCACAATATTATTAAAATACAGAAATGCTGCTTCATTACCATAGCATATAGCCGCTAAGGCAATGAAGGGGTTAACCCACCGTGCCGCTTTATTGTGGGTAGCGGGGGTGGGTGAAGGGGGTATTTGGCCCTTGGTGTGAGTTTAGGACTTGCGGGGGAGTTGCGGGTGCACTTAACCCCTTCACGGCCGTAGCAGTTAATACCGCTACGTTCATGAAGGGGTTAACCCCTCCCGCTACCCCCCGCAAGCCCTAAACAACCATCGTTGGGGCTAATACCCCCTTCACCCACCCCCACTACCCACAATAAAAAAAATTCACACACAGCAGCAGCACAAAAAATAAATAAATAAATCTAAATAAATAAATAAATACATGAATATAAATAAAGGGGCCTGTATCTCGGGGAGCAGGGGGTCCCCAGACCTAAAACCAAAGCGGTTCAGCTCCGGAGACCCCCTGCACATCTACACTATGAATAAAAATGTATTTTAAATGTATTTATTTATATTCATTTATTTATTTATTTAGATTTATTTATTAATTGTGCTGCTGCTGTGTGTGAATTTTTTTTATTGTGGGTAGTGGGGTGGGTGAAGGGGGTATTAGCCCCAACGGTGGTTGTTTAGGGCTTGCGGGGGGGTAGCAGGTGCACTTAACCCCTTCACGACATATTAACTGCTATGGTCGTGAAGGGGTTAAGTGCACCCGCAACCCCCCCCCCGCAACCCCCCCCCGCAAGTCCTAAACTCACACCAAGGGCCAAACACCCCCTTCACCCACCCCCGCTACCCACAATAAAAAAAAAATCACACACAGCAGCCCCACAATTAATAAATAAATCTAAATAAATAAATAAATACATGAAGATAAATATAAATAAATATATATGTATATATATACAGTATATATATATATATATATATATATATATATATACAGTATATATATAATAACAATCCCTATCCCTATACATATATATACTGTATATATATATACTGTATATATATATATGTATATATATAAATATATATATATATATATATATATATATATATATATATATATATATCTATATATATATATATAGTATATATATATATATATATAGAGTATATATATATATATAAATACAGTATATACACACACATGATGAACCAATATACAAATAAATGTAGAAGGGTTATCAAAACCATACTGTCTTACAAATAACTCTTCTCCATACAGACACACTACATTACAATGAATTTCCTTTAATAATCCTAACTGATCTTACAATCTAAATCATCAAATGACAAAGAAAAACCTCACATTCCTATCAATACATTGCATTTACATTGTATTTATGATGCATAAAATCTATGCACCATATACATTCTGCAAATGAATGTGAACAATATCATTGCAAGCAAAATACAGATAACTCCAGACAAGTCAACTATTTTAAGCAATCAAGTAAACAAAAATCAATATATAAATACCAACCAGAATACAAAATTTAAAACCAACGCTAACCCTTACAATACCAAGGTTTACATCTATCTAATTGTAAAAAACATTATACTGTACACACATTGAAGCATTGCAATAAACAACATACAGTACAGTACATCCCCTGTATCTCCCTGCCTTGAGTGTAATCTGTGTAAAGCCCCCTCCCCCTAATGTTTCTGTTAAATCTCTCTGCCTTGAGTGTAATCTGTTTAAAGCCCCCTCCCCCTAATGTTTCTATTAAATCTCTCTGCCTGTGTTTCTGTGAGTGCAGTTTATGTAAATGTGGGGAGGGGGAGTGGGTTATAACCCCGCCTCCTTGACTGTGATCTGTATAAAGCCCCCTCCCCCTAATGTTTCTGCCTGTATTGCTGTGAGTGCAGTGTATGTAAATGTGGGGAGGGGGGGGGGACCCGATGTGCATACTGTGAGGTCTAACCACCCTCACCCCCTACCCACATACCGTTACCCCCCCCCCCCCCATCCTGGCCATGGCCCCTCCGCTTCTGCAAAACAGACACAAAAATTAAAACATCCAAAGTAATGTCCCCTAACCCCTTAATCACCATAGCGGTTATTAACCGCTACAGTCATTAAGGGGTTAACTCACCCTCACCCACCACTCGGGATGCCTACATACCCTCCCACACTAACCCCCCCCCCCAACGAGGCCTAACCACCCTCACCCGGTACCCACAAGGGAGGCCTACCCATATACCGTTGGGGAAACACCCCCCCCCCACCCCAAGTACCCACAATAAAAACAACACAGTGACCCCACAATACACATCATTCTATTTATTAAATACATTACCCACCCCCTGTGCCCCCCCATAAATACATGATTTATTCTTTTACATACAGGGTTCATAACGCAGCCCCACACGAGTCCCCGGTGGGCTGGCGGGGCACCTGGACAGACCTACAGGGTACCAGCAGCCCTTTTTAAACAGGTTCTGGAGGCCTGCTGGTGGGTCCCGCCAGCACCATGGCCCCCAGGTGGTCTCCTTGGGTCACCGTGGGCCACAATTGGGTCCCCACGGTAGGCCCAAGGATGTCTGGGAGCCCCGGGTCAGACCCACAGGTGTCTGCGGGGCCTCGGGTGGTTCCCACGGGGGTCTGGGGAACTCACGGGTGCTCACTACGGGTCTGCGGTGCCCCCACAGAAGTGGGACCATACATCATCATCCCCGAACCTACGGGTCGGTGGTGCCCCCACAGAAGTGGGACCACACAGCTTCATCTACATATACAATGTAAATGCAATGTATTGATTGGAATGTGAGGTGTTTCATTGTCATTTGATGATTTAGATTGTAAGATCAGTTAGGATTATTAAAGGAAATTCATTGTAATGTAGTGTGTCTGTATGGAGAAGTGTTATTTGTAGGACAGTATGGTTTTGATAACCCTTCTACATTTATTTGTATATTGGTTCATCATGTGTGTACAGTATATACTGTATATATCTCTCTCTCTCTGTATATATATATATATATATATATATATATATATATATATATATATATATATATATATATATATATATATACTGTATATATAGTTGCATGATGAAGCCACTGTACAAATTCATGGGTGAAGGGTGGGTATCGGGCCAGTGTGGCTTAACCCCTTAATTACCTTTGCGGTTATTATCCGATAAGGTGTTTAAGGGGTTAATTGATATCTGAATGTAATTGCAATGTATTGGCTTTGTTTTGGCAATGCATTTTGTGGACAAGACAAGGATGTTGCTGGCGACGGACACTTCGTATTGATGAGGTCAGTAGTACTTTATTTATTTCAATATGCTAGTTAATGTTTTTAATAATGGGCAATTAATCTATTATCCATATCTGGATAATAGTTATTTTGCACATTATTGTACTGTAGGTGTTGGGGGGGGGGGTGGTGTATGTATTGAATGTATAGGCCAGGTTTATTTTTTTTACATTCAGGGTTTGTTCCGTGGTTCTGCGTGGGACCTCTGGAGGCCACCTGTGGTTTCCTCGGGTATCCCACGGGTACCAGGCTGGTGGTTCCACGGGTGACACATGCGGGGATGAAGCTGTGTGGTCCCACTTCTGTGGGGGCATCGCCGACCCGTAGTCTGCGGGGATGAAGTTGTGTGGTCCCACTTCTGTGGGGGCACCGCCGACCCGTAGGTGCAGGGATGAAGATGTGTGGTCCCACTTCTGTGGGGGCACCGCCGACCCGTAGGTGCGGGGATGATGATGTGTGGTCCCACTTCTGTGGGGGCACTGCGGACCCGTAGTGAGCACCCGTGAGTTCCCCAGACCCCTGTGGGAACCACCCGAGGCCCCGCAGACACCTGTGGGTCTGACCCGGGGCTCCCACACATCCTTGGGCCTACCTTGGGGACCCAATTGTGGCCCACGGTGACCCAAGGAGACCACCTGGGGGCCATGGTGCTGGCGGGACCCACCAGCAGGCCTCCAGAACCTGTTTAAAAAGGGCTGCTGGTACCCTGTAGGTCTGTCCAGGTGCCCCGCCAGCCCACCGGGGACTCGCGTGGGGCTGCGTTATGAACTCTGTATGTAAAAGAATAAATCATGTATTTATTAGGGGGCACAGGTGGTGGGTAATGTATTTAATAAATAGAATGATGTGTATTGTGGGTCACTGTGTTGTTTTTATTGTGGGTACTGGGGGTGGGGGGGTGTTTCCCCAACGGTATGTCGGTAGGCCTCCCTTGTGGGTACTGGGTGAGGGTGGTTAGGCCTCACGGGGGGGGGTTAGTGTGGGAGGGTATGTAGGCATCCCGAGTGGTAGGTGAGGGTGGGTTAACCCCTTAATGACTGTAGCGGTTAATAAACGCTATGGTGATTAACATTTACATACACTGCACTCACAGCAATACAGGCAGAAACATTAGGGGGAGGAGGCTTTATACAGATCACAGTCAAGGAGGCGGGGTTATAACCCACTCCCCCTCCCCACATTTACATAAACTGCACTCACAGCAACACAAGCAGATAGATTTAACAGAAACATTAGGGGGGAGGGGGCTTTACACAGATTACACTCAAGGCAGGGAGATACAGGGGATGTACTGTACTGTATGTTGTTTATTGCAATGCTTCAATGTGTGTACAGTATAATGTTTTTTACAATTAGATAGATGTAATCCTTGGTATTGTAAGGGTTAGCGTTGGTTTTAAATGTTGCATTCTGGTTGGTACTTATATATTGATTTTTGTTTACTTGATTGCTTAAAATAGTTGACTTGTTTGGAGTTATCTGTATTTTGCTTGCAATGATATTGTTCACATTCATTTGCAGAATGTATATGGTGCATAGATTTTATGCATCATAAATACAATGTAAATGCAATGTATTGATTGGAATGTGAGGTTTTTCTTTGTCATTTGATGATTTAGATTGTAAGATCAGTTAGGATTATTAAAGGAAATTCATTGTAATGTAGTGTGTCTGTATGGAGAAGTGTTATTTGTAGGACAGTATGGTTCATCATGTGTGTGTATATACTGTATATATATATATATATATATATATATATATATATATATATATATATATATATATATATAGATATAGATATATATATATGTATAGGGATTTATTTATTTAGATTTATTTATTAATTGTGGGGCTGCTGTGCGTGAATTTTTTTTATTGTGGGTAGCGGGGGTGGGTTAAGGGGGTATTTGGCCCTTGGTGTGAGTTTAGGACTTGCGGGGGGTAGCGGGTGCACTTAACCCCTTCAAGACCGTAGCAGTTAATACTAGCTACGGTCGTGAAGGGGTTAAGTGCACCCGCTACCCCCCCCCGCAAGCCCTAAACAACCACCGATGGGGCTAATACCCCCTTCACCCACCCCCACTATCCACAATAAAAAAAATTCTACACTATGAATAAAAATGTATTTTAAATGTATTTATTTATATTCATTTATTTATTTAGATTTATTTATTTATTTTTTGTGCTGCTGCTGTGTGTGAGTTTTTTTTTATTGTGGATAGCGGGGGTGGGTGAAGGGGGTATTAGCCCCAACGATGGTTGTTTAGGGCTTGCGGGGGGGTAGCGGTAGGGGTTAACCCCTTCATGACCGTAGCGGTATTAACTGCTACGGTCGTGAAGGGGTTAAGTGCACCCGCAACCCCCCCGCAAGTCCTAAACTCACACCAAGGGCCAAATACCCCCTTCACCCACCCCCGCTACCCACAATAAAGCGGGAACGGTGGGTTAACCCCTTCATTGCCTTAGCGGCTATACGCTATGGTAATGAAGCAGCATTTCTGTATTTTAATAATATTGTGCAGGAGCAGGGGGTCCCCTGAGCATTAATTTCTGGCTCAGGGAACCCCCTGCTCACTGTACAATATTATTAAAATACAGAAATGCTGCTTCGTTACCATAGCACATAGCCGCTAAGGTAAGGAACGAGTGTTTATTTATATATGTGTTTTATTTATACTGTACACTACCGACACGTTTAATCCGAGCACAGCTAGCACCGCAAGCCGGGGGATGCCCCGGCGTGCTAGCCACACTCCCTCAGCGTGCCGCGCATCACCGATGCGTGGTCACGCGTCATCGGGTGCCTGCGCCCCCTGCACGCGCGTCCAGGGCTCCCCGAGGGAGCCCTGGTGTCCCGCGATGTGGGGGACGGTGGCAGGGGGTTCCGGGGGACCCGGCGGACCCGGCAGCAGAAGGGAGAGCGCCCCGATCGGAGGGCGCCCTTCCGCTGCTTCGGCGCGCGCCCGGCACCCTCCGGTGCGCGCCAGGTTACTGCTGCGGCCGAGAATGGGCAAATGCTCGAATAAACTCGGCCGCAGCAGTACATGTGCAGAGGGTCTCCAGAGCTGAACCGCTGTGGTTTTATGTCCGGGGACCCCCTGCTTCCCGAGATACAGGCCCCTTTAGGGGGTGCCGGTATCCCTCTGCTTGGTTTACATGTCGCGGTCACGTGATCGGGACCTTTAAATGCAGAGGGATACCGGCACCTCATAAAGGGGGCTGTATCTCGGGAAGCAGGGAGTCCCCGGACCTGAAACCAACACGGTTCAGCTCCGGAGACCCCCTGCACATCTACACTATGAATAAAAATGTATTTTCAATAATTTTTAATGTGCCGATGTTTGCGCAACAGTTCTCTCTCTGCTACAAACACATCTTGCCAGGGGACGGCCTATAGTATCATTGATGTGCATATACAGTACTGTATGTGTATGTTAGGGGTTATAGGGGTTGTTGTTATACAGTATATACTGCATTACAATTCATGAATTTCTCGGCTTCAAAGACAACAGCTCGCAAACGCCCCCATGCGTTCTTACACGGCATTGCAGTATTGCAGCCAGCGGGAATAAAATGCTTAAATCACGGGCGCGATATAACGCTATATACCCCGGGAGAAAACGATACAAAACCGCACATCACCGGGATATTCCGAAATTCGCGGAGCTAGCCAAGTAAGAATAAAGTTGGTCGGTAGTGTAGCTAAAAGACAGCATTGTTGAATATATGAAGTCCAGCAACTTACAAGATTCATGCAGGGAGATCACGTCAAACAAACTTAATTAATGTTTTTGACTGGGTGACTAAGGTGATAGATAAGAGTGGAGCAGTAGATGTAGCTGGTGCACTTTAATATCTTTATTAGGGACATTACAAATGTACAAGAAAAAAGGGGGAACACAGGTTGAGGGATAATGGGGGTAACAAAATTAAGGTGGTTGAGTTCGAGTGTGTGAGTCCTCGAGCTGATTGGGGTGGTAAAGTGTAAAATAACAGAAACACTTACACGGCCTTGTGCAAATGCTGTCGCATCAAGGTTTCTTTTGTTCTTTGCTCCTTTATTTTTCTGGTGTGGTGTTCCTTCTCTCCTGATTCAAGTTGTGGCTTCTTCGATTTGCCTTCAGCTCTTGATTATGGTATCCCCCTCAGAGTAAATGAACAAATGAATGAACAGATGTTAAGGGACAAAACAGATATCAATAATAATGCCTGACTCCGATGATTAAAAGGGTATATAAAAAGCAGAATGAACTGCAATCACTCACACGGGCAAGTGTGAGTGTGGTCTTTGGGGGGGTATCTGTCTCCTCTTCACATGAATCGTCTTTATATTTAAGACTCTTGAGACATTAATAGATGGTGGGAATGGGTGGCCAACAACTCCCCATGAATAATGGGGGAGAAACAATACTCACACACAGCAGCTTCTTGTATTTGCGTGCATCACGCAATGCGGTCATGGCAGAGGAGAAATCCTAGGATTGGATGCGGAGCACAGCTGAAGAAGTGGGGCCAGCGCCAAGATGATGGGGTTAAAAAATTATTTATTTAAACATAGTACCGGGGAACAAAAAAACAAACACTCTGACGCGTTTCAGGCAAACGCCCTTTTTCAAAGTGTAGATTCGCGTCCGATCGCACTCACGTTCTTATAGAGGATCCCCCGCCTCCAAACAATAATGACGCCATGTGAATTTGGCGCGAGAACCGCAGAGGCTAATTCTATTAGGGAGCCAACTTCCAATCAGATGTCCCCGTGTGGACGGGGGATCCTATACAGACTATCGGGAGCAGACCCATTGAATAACAGACAAATAGAAACAAAAAATACATAATCAGGATACAATGACACCCAATAAACATGTAATAAACTAGCGAATTAGTTTCCTATATTGGTGAGGGGCATAGAGAGAATGGATGAATTAATGCAGCTCTGTAAAATTGATAAAGTCGCATTGGATGATAAAAAAAATAATATATACAAATATAATAGATTTAGTCCAATGAATATTAATCTATCAAAAATATTAATCTATTAATTTCTGTTATTTTACAGTTTACCACCCCAATCAGCTCGAGGACTCACACACTAAAACTAAACCACCTTAATTTTGTTACCCCCATTATCCCTCAACCTGTGCTCCCCCTTTTTTCTTGTATCTTTGTACCACTAAGGATCCTGGATAGATCCTATCAGGGTCTGAGTCATAGGAAGAGACTACGAAGCTGAGGGGACCCTTATAAATTTAATAAGGTCGTAATATCCTATTTTATTTCCCCATATATTCCATTTTGAGGTAGCGCCCAGGTATCTCTCTCTAGGACATTACAAATGGCCTGGAAGACAAAGTTTGCATTTTTGCATATGACACAAAGATATTTAAGAGGATTGACACTACAGCGGGTTAAACAAAAGGAGTAATATATTAAATAAATTAGAGGAATTGTTAAGAGTGTTGTAATGACAATTTAATGCCAAGTGCAAAATAATACACTGGGGTCACAAAACTCCAGAATACTGAATAATGGCACTATAATGTAAACTATAATAGAGAAAAGGAGATCTGGAAGTTATTATTTCAGATGACTCAAATGTCAGCAGGCAAAATTGGCAGACTAGATGGACCAAGTTGGTCTTATCTGCCATCAATTTCTACGTTTTTGCCACTGTCTGATGCTGAGATTTGCAAGAGCGCACCAGTCATGGGTCACTGATTAACAAGGTTCATAGACTTTGTAGACATTTTCATTTATTTGCTTATTCAGGAGTGACCCAGACATGCTGTCACTGGATTACTGCATTTGGTTTCCACGATGACTTTTTTTCATACTGTACTATGATAAAGTAAAAGGATTGCCTTAAGTTAGAACTTTCATTCATTTTACATTGTACAGAAAGTATATTTTTGTTATAAACCGAAGGAAGGAGAAACCTAGTGATAAAGAAACTAGAGCATGTTTAGAGTAGTTGAAGCCTGGAGACCGACGTGCATTCATAGTTATATACATTTTCTTTTTTTAACCTCCTTTGTGGGACTGCCACTTTAAGCCTACTCAAACGAATCATCCTCATCATCCTCCTCCTCATCATCATCTTCTTTCTTTATTTTTTAAGCAAATGCAGGCCTCCACTTAAAGGGGCATCACAATACTTTACAGTCAGTTTGATAACAACTACAATTAAATACAAGTATTTTGTTACACAAAAGTCAGGCAGGAAAAGCCAGAGTTATAATAATAAATAGCTGCATTAAATACACATGGGTACTACGCATTCAGTTTACAGATTTAGGGAACAGTCAGATATATGATTATGGGCATAAGTAACATTTACAGGCAGGATTAACGTTGTGTTACAAGAGGTAGGGCAGACCTTCAATGTGTTAGAAGAGGCCCTGCCTCAAGGAGCCTACAATCTATAGGCAGGGTAAGATGACAATGGAAACAAGATGAGAGAGTTGGTTGATATCAGAAGCAATAAAGCAGCTGTAACATTACCAAACAGCAGAGAACGGCAGCAAATGGTGGACATATTTTAGCTGCCTTTTGGCTGCCACCAAAGGCTGTCCGCCTTTGTTGCAGCAGAGATGTAGACTGAAGGGGTTCAGAATGAATTCAGCTGGGCTTTGAAACTCCTTTGTCCAGTCATAAACACTGAAGCGGGTGGAGTTGACAAAACATATGGCAGCAAGAAATCCCAGCTGTTAACCATTAGCACTATGGTTCTGTGCAGAGGGATGGAAAGTAAGGTGCAATAAGGCTGAGGAAGGCTTAGTAAATATTACCTTGTATCTTTCTATAGCTCCGGAACCAAAAAGGTTCTAGCTTTTGTGCTTCTGTCAAATGCAATTAGACATACCAATGTAGCACTATGGTCGGTCATTTGCCTGCGAGCATGGGATTTTCAACCATGTGCAATGCCTTGACAGTCCGTGGCCTAGCAGTCGGTGATGGCACATCAGGAATAACACAGCATGGATCCCTGCATCTGAATGGGACTTTGGCTGTGTGAATCCAACCAGGCTGCACCTGTCTGTAAGAGACGCACACTAAGATTGAGACTGAATCAGTCACTCTCCCTGCATGCCTCTAACAGGCGATCGCACAGCTTTTATTTTATTTTAATAACACAGTATTAAAGCAAGGGGTCTTCGGAGCCGAGTCAAATTATGTTCATCCCTGGGGATCCCCTGCTTCACCAGTTACAGGCCCCGTTATGGGGTGCCGGTATCCCCACCATGTATAAATTCTCCCGCGAGGAGGATGTAGAGGAAGGTGAGGAGGACGAGGATGGCCTTCATCCTGGCAGGGGTAAGGACAACTTTAATTTACTATATATTGGCTGGCTAATGATTTCGTTATGTTTTATTTTTTTTATGGGAAAATGTGCTATTATCCAGATCTGGATAATAGGAATTTTGACTATTACTGTACTGTACTCTATGTGTTGGGGGTGGCGGGGTTGTTCAATGTATTGTATTGGTGTTTGTATTGTAATATCTATTAGGGGTAGAGGGGGTAGGTGAATGAGGTAGTTGCCCTGGGTGGTTGGTTAGGCCTCTCGTGTGGATAGTGGGAGTGGTTAACCTTTCATTACCATAGAGGTTACTACCGCTAAGGTAATGAAGGGGTTAACCCCTCCTGCAACCTTCCCGGTAGGCCTAACCACCCATCCTGGGGCAAACCACCCCCTTCACCCACCCCCTCTATCCCCAATAAACCAGGTACTCTGGCTTAACCCATCATTGCCTTAGCAGCTTGCCACTAAGATAATGAAGCTGCTTTTATGTTATTTTGATAAAACAGTTTTGAAGCAGGGGATCTCCGAAACTGAATCACATTCATTTCAGCCTTGGGAACGCCCTGCTTCCCGAGTTACAGGCCCCGTTATTGGGTGCTGGTATCCCCCTGCTTTGTTTAAATGTCCCGGTCACATGGGTCGTGACGCAGGAGAATGTAAACATTGTGGGGTTACCGGCACCCCATAATGGGGCCTGTAACTGGGTAAGCAGGGGGTCCCCGGGGCTGAAATTACTGTGATTAACCTCCAGAAACCCCCTGCTTCAATACTGTGTTATTAAAATAAAATGTGTGCGATTGCCTGTTATAGGCGCGCAGAGAGAGTGACCAATTCAGTCTCACTCTTAGGGGCCAATTCACTAAACTTAGATCAAATCAGTGCATTGCCGAATGACTTTGCATTGATTTATAACACACTAAAACAAGTTCGAAAAAAAAAATGCACCATCGAACGACTTGTTATATTTTCTAAGTGCTATCGCACTATAAATCCTAGCGATCGGTGCATCTCCATGCACGGCTCTTACAGGTGATTGTGCAGTTCCAATATTAATTTTAAAACTAGTGTGCGGGAGAAGGGGGTCTCCTGAGATTAACTGCATTGATTTCAGCCTCAGGGACCCCCTACTTCCCGAGATACAGATCCCGGTATGGGGGGCCGGTATCCCCGCAATATTAAAATCCTCTGCATCACGTGACCAGGGGATTTAAATCCTGCAGGAGGAAACCGGCACCCCATACTGGGGCCTGTAACTCGGGAAGTAGGGGGTCCCCAAGGTTGAAATCAACGCGGATCAGCTCAGAAGACCCTCTGCTACTGCACACTAGTATGAAAAAATTAATTAATTTAAAAAAGTAAGCTGTTATTATTGTATTTTTACTAAAAGTGTATGTGAGGAGGTCTCCTGAGCTGAGCTGCATTGATTTCAGCCTCAGAGACTTCCCGAGATATAGGCCCCGATATGGGGTGCAGGTATCCCCTGTGCGTTTAAATCTCCCACGTTACGTGACGTGAGAGAAGAACAGAAAAAAAGAAGAAATAATTTACCGGAAGCTGAGTATCATTGCGTCACGGATGGAGAGCTTCCTGAGACCCCGGGAATCAGAGGGTGAAGACATCTAAAGGTATGAAAAAAGTTATATATGTTATTTTTAATGTATTTTGATTGTATTTTTTATTTTTTTGCTTGCCCATTGACTGCAAATGTATTTATCTATAGATAAATACAGTGACAAGCATTGCATTTTTTGGCAAATGCATGTTTGTATTTCTTTTACTGTACTGTATATATATTTTTGTTGATTGCGTTGTATAATTCTTGTGTTTCTTTGTTGATTGTTTTTTTAATTCTTGTTTATTTTTGGTGTTTTGATTTTTAATTATTTTTTTTGGTGTTTGCTTTATTTTTTTATGGTGTTTCTTTGGTGTTTTGATTTTAAATTCTGGAATTTCTTTGGTGTTTGCTTTTATTTATTTATGGTTATTTTTGGTGTTTTACTTTTTTCTTGTTGTTTATTTTTGGTGTGTTTCTTTTGGTGATTGTTTTCATTTAATTTTGTATTTTTGGTGTTTGTTTTTTAGCTAGATCATTTATTCCTATAGTGGCAAATCATGCTCATATTATTTGGGAATGATGTACCACTGTGCCAATCAATGGGTAGGGTGGGGGGTAGTTGCCCCCGGGAGGTCTTTTAGGCCTCCCGGGTGGGTAGCGGGGGACGGGTTTAACCCCTTAATTACTATAGTGGTTTCTAACCGCTAAGGTGATTAAGTGGTTAGTGGCCATTAGATTGTATTTTTTATTATTATGTTGCTGTCAATTGAGGACAAGGACTGTAATGAGGATGAGGACGGCCTTCATCCTGGCAGGGGTACGTGCAAGTTTTATTTACTTTATACTGGTTGGTTTTATTTTTAATTGGCAAATGTACTATTATCCATATCTAGATTCAAGTAATTTTGCACATTACTGTACTGTATGTGTTGGTGTGGAGGGGCGGCTGTATTTATTTTAATGTATTTAACGGTATTTTTTTATTTTTTTAATGGGTACAAGGTGCTATTAGCCATCTTTGGTTTATAGCACTTTTACCCATTTCTGTTGTTGGTACAGGGGGGTGGGTGAAGCTGGTAGCTGCCCCAGGTAGATGTTTTTGGGATTGCGGGATGGTAGCAAGCCCTAAACTTTTACTGCCACCCTCCCGCAAGGCCTAAACAGCCACTCTGGGACAACTACAATCTTCACCCATCCCCTATACCAACAACTATGCAGTGCCCTGGACACCCACAGGGACGACCCTGAGATCCTTGACACCAGCGGGGACCACCTGGAGAGCCTCGGACACCCGCAGGGACCCATGGACTCCCATGGGGACCCACCCGGGTCTCAGGGGGGTCCCCGACGGCCTCTGGTATCAATCCTGTGCAGATAAAAGAAAATGCTTTAATGCATCTTGCAATATCTTTTGCGCCAACTTTTAGCTGGTCGACAAAATATTGCAAGATTTTAAAGTTCAATAAGCTTATCACTGATTAGTGAATAGCATTTACTGGCAAAAAAAAGTGATTTTGCCCTTTTTTACTTCAGAGTGTTTAAGGTCTTTAAAAAGCCGTTCTAGCGATACTGCACTGTTATCACTGTTTAGTGAGTAGCTCAGCAGGCAGTATCGCGCTATAAGGGCATTTACACTGGCGACACACTTTATTCGAGCTCGGCTAGTCCCACGAATTCGGGTATACTCGGGTGTATTGAGGTTTTATGCCATCTGGTAGACACGCGAAGCATTGCAGCCTATTAAATCCTAATCATTATCATTTAACAGACCAGCCGCCCGTCAGCCAGGCATGAACCATGGCTGGGAAGGCAAACGCAACGGGGCTTGTCAGAGGTGAGGAGCGGCGCATTCCAGGTATCTGCCAGGTACATACTGGGTATTTGCTCGAATAAAGTGTGTCGCAGCAGTATCATGCATTAAACAACTTATCACTGTTTAGTGAATAGGCCCCTTAGTCTGCGTCTCTAACAGACAGGTGCAGCCTGGTAGGATTCCCACAGTATGAGTTCCATTAAAACGCAGGGACCCCCGCTTTGTTAATCGCAATGGGCCATTAAATCTCCTTACAGAGACCACGAGCACAGATGGAAAAAATACAGTGACATGGCAGATTTAGGGGAGGCAGCATGACCGACCATAGTGCTGCATCTGCACACTACCTTAGCAAGCTCAAAACCCACAATATTATATATCAGTATAGTTATTTGTTGCAATTGGAGTGCTACTGGGAAAGTGACCTCAAATATACAACCATAGACAAAGAAGCCCCAATGCACCGCCAATATAACACATTATTTGATTCATTTCTATATGTTTTTTCTTCTCCAAAGTATGGGTCATTTAGTTCACTCTTTTGGCCAAAACATATCAAGCCTGCAACCATGTTAAGGTAAACCCTATCACCTGGTCCTACACTGCCAATGTTATCCTGTTTCCTCCACTACTGTACATAGGGAAAAGCAGAAACAAAATAATGATAGTCAATAGCGTGGGATGCGTGACATGTATAGGGTGCCTACGCGGTTACAATGTAGGAGCACTGAATAATAGATGGGCAGAAAGAGTTCCGCACAAATGTTTTGTCTGCAATCCAAGCTCAAATGAACTGCAAAGAGATGTGGGAAGCTGGTCTGGAACACAAAGGCAATAGTGATGTTTTGAAAAAGAGAAAAATAACAAAAGATGTCAAAACTGCTTGTGTTAAAAAAAGAAACTATTCAAAGGGATAATGTAATGTGTGAAGAAAGGGACTTATGGTTATTATGTGCAGAAATTGCTTGCACAAAAAGAGGCGACTTGTTGTGTGAAAAGTTACATTAATACATGTAACACCACGTATTTATGTTAATTGGATCTAGCAATAGATATAAACTGAACAACAGTAATGTACATGCAGAAGTAATATCTATAATGGCTAACTCAAGGTTACAAAGAGTGCAAGCTCTCAGGACCACTAAGGTTCCTTCGTAGTCCTCAAAGCTTGCACTCTTTTTAACCAATAGGTAGCCAATTAATATATTACATTTACAGTACATTACTTTTGTTTTGTCCAAAGGTTCTTTCAATTAAACACCTTTATAGCTGTGTGATGTATTGTAACATTCTTCTCCATGTTCTTGTGGGTTTATCAAAGGATTTCATACCCAAGGCCTTATTGCTATTCACTGTCGCCAAGGTGAATTATATATATATATGTTTTGCTATGTCCAATAAGCATGAAACATGATTGCTTATAATTGATCATTATTATCTAAAAGTCCTTTAGAATCATTACCTTCAATGATTCCAGAACATAATAGATTGTGCATACCGTACCTGACTGGCTGAAATGTATGAATCATGACATGACCCTGGATAATTAGCCACTACATCCATTATTTTGACTTGAGCATCACATATTATTGGAGTGAAATAGTTTTCTGTTCCTTATCTGCAGAAAGAGATATAGGGTTATAGCCGCATGCGCAGTCTATGGCTCCAATAACTTTTGAAAAGCCAGCTATTTGGTAAAATAGTTCTTTACTTTGTTGAATGTTTTTTGCATCATCTTATAAAGTAGTTTGGGGTTAACAATGAAATGTAACCAGATGAACAAGGCCGATTGAGATATTCCCCTGGAGAATGCTAGTGCACACGATAGTTTAACAGTGCCTGAAATGGCATGACTTATTCATGTTAAAGGCTCATGGAGACTACACTGTACATCTAGGCAAAAGTAGTGAAATTCTGGGGCTAAGACATTACTCTACATGTTTCAAAGTAGAAATTATATGGATTTTTCCCCCTTTGATATGAATAATCCATTATTTAGACCAGTGTTTCTCAAACAGGGTGCATTGGTACCTTGGCCCTCAGGGGGCACATTCTGCCAGCTGCTTACCTGGCGCATCCAACATTGTCTGGAGACTAGGAGGCTGTGATCCACCTCTGCTCTCTCTCCACTTGCAGCCCAGCACAGCGAGAAAAGGTGTATCGCAGCCTCCCGCTGTGAATGTGGAGTGTGTGATAGAGAAAGGTGATGAGTGTGCTATGTGAGAGGTGGGGTGGTTTGGGAAAAAGGATGAGTGTGCTCTGTAACAAGGGGTCGGGGTGAATTGGAAGTGTTGAGAATAAGGGTGAGTATGTAAAAAGGGGGTTAGTGTGGTGGGTTTGTGTGTGTGAGCGAGAAGGATTGCGTGCAATCTAATGAGCAGGGGTGCCCCGAGAGTTTAAAAATCCTAAACTGGTGTCATGGTCAAAAAAGGTTGAGAAATAAGAAACAATGATTTTCTGTAGACCCGGGATTGCATAATTTTTGCCTTGAGGCCTATGCCACATAAGGCTGCGCTTATATTGCTGGTGACAGTGACGCGACACCACCGCCGTGTCACGGCAAAACAAATGCATTGTCGTCGTCACTTATACCTGTAGTGCACCCGGCGGCGACAAAGCAACAGTGCTACCAGAAATCTGGTAGTCACTGATATATTTTTTTTCGGCGACAGTTTCCCCTTGCAGGATATCGGGAGCTTCTCCGTGCCTCTTCCCTCCCCTTTTATGATGTCATCCATGTCATTTTAAACCTTTGTGACATATCCATTGATTGTCTGGTAAATTCAGACGTGGTCAAGCAATTTCGACGTAGTCTCAAGAACTGTCCAGTTGGTATATTATTTGTAATGTGCTTCGGATGGTGACTAATTGCCATCAACAAACTATTGGTGGCTGTCAGCTTTCTAAAAATACTGGTTTCAACATTCCCATCTGCTGATTTGGAGATACTGATGTCCAAGAATTCTATTTTGTGTTTATCTATTTGAACCGTTAACTTCAAATTATGTTGGTTATTGTTCAAGTTGGTAATGAACTCTTGCAGTAATTCTTCAGTACCTTTCCAGATTAACAGTATGTCGTCTATATATGTGACCCACAATTCCACAAACTCAGTATATTTTTCTTGAGTCTCTATGAAGGCCACCGTCTCCTCCCACCAGCCTAGGTATAAATTGGCGTAGGTGGGAGCACAGGTGGTCCCCATAGCAGTACCCTGTATTTGATGATAGAGGGTATTGATGAACAAAAATAAATTGTGGGTCAAAAAATAATCCAGCAGTTTTAGGACAAGTTCATTATGAGGTACACAATCAGTGCTTCTTGCTTTCAAAAAGTGTGCTACAGCATCGATCCCGTATTTATGTGGAATGCTAGAGTAAAGCCCCTCCACATCTAAACCAACTAAAAAAGTTTCAGGATCCTGAATAATACCTTCCATTTTTCGTAAGACATCTGTAGTGTCTCTAACGTAAGATGGCAGTGTTTCAACGAATGGACGTAAAAACCGTAGTTTCCGACTTCTAGTTCTATTACATTTATTTCAATCCTTCAAGAATTGACACGTTTGTTGAACATCACTTTGGTCTTCTTGAGATTCATATGGAGACCCACCTTCTTACTTGTTTTGGAAGGTTCTCTGATTTGTTGCTGGAGTTCTTTTGGACTTGTGTCAAAAATAACAATACCATCTGCAAATAATATGTGACAAGGAATCCCCATTGAATTGTATTCCTTTTTCTACCCAATTCAATGTTTTGAACAATTCTTCAAATTGTTGCTGGGAAAAGCTTTGGTGACGTGGTGTCAATAATACCTCCAGATTGGTGTATCGCAGTTTGATACATCTCGGCATATGTATTAAGGCAAAAGTAATGAAATTCTACGGCAACAAAATTACACAAGAAGTTTCAAAGAAAAATAATTCTACTGAAATCGAAATTATTTTTTGATACATATGGTGATGTTGTTTGGCCCCAGAAGTGTCCCACTTTTGTCCTGCTACGTACTGTAGACTCAACTGTAATATACAGTAGTTTGACATTTGTTAGAGTTATGTTTCAACTAATCATTTCCTTTAGATTAGCAATTTCTGAAGAAAGATTGCTTTCAATTGAAATAGGTAGCAGCAATGAAATGTTATTCAAAATGCCTGCTGGTTAGCTGCCCTTACTCCTCAATAAGTGGTATTAAAGCTTGCAGTATACAGCTATGTAGGTGGAAATGTCTGCTTTACATTTTTAGAACATGTAACACAGGCAACGTTCTCATCCCCTCCCCCATAATTGTCTGTTCCAAATTTGTAAAGAATGAGTGACTCACAATGTTATTTTGTTCTTTTCATTAGGTTGCATACAACTGGATTTGCATGAAATTATGTATAATTGTGTTTTTTTTCAATCTTAAGTGGCTTTGCGATTTTTTGCTACAAATATAACTTTATACTCCCTGCACCGATCTTTATTTAATTAAAAAAATAAAAATGAGTTGATAAATATTGAACGTAAATTATATAGAATATATGTAAATAAAAGCTTTTAAAATCGTTCATGAACGGTTCTCGGATTTTGAGAAGGTTAATTTTTGTTCCTAATGGTAAATTGAAGCAGCTTCAGAAGTCTTCACTGCTTTTGAGACCAGCTCAAACCTGGCAGTAAAATGCAACGCAGAGTCTATTCCATCTTAATTTACATTTTTATTTGTTGTTTTGACGAACGAGAGAGTAAACTTATTGAGTTTAATAAGCCCTGTAAGCTATATCTAACCTCCTGACAGACATTTTGGTGGCTTCAGACATTCAGATCCTAATTGTGAATTGGGTAATGTAAGAGACTGACTGCTGGACTTTGAACTGCAAAACCCCAATAAGAGACCACCATAAAGCCTGGGCATGTCGGGGGCGGGTCTGGGGGCGGGCCAATGACATCACAGAGCTGGTTCGCCCTCATTGGACGAACCGCTCACATGACCAGCCCTGCGCTCCGGCAAGCAGGAAAATCTCAAGACTCGATGAGACACACGCTTCCCCAAGTGTGCGGAAGCGTGCACGAGCCCCTGCTAAAGCCGCTCTCATTGCGGCTGCAGGGGCTCAGTGCCAAGCAGCAGCACGCCTCAGCGCACAAGCGCTGACCATGCCCGAGGCCTTAGAGAGGCTGAGTAAAGTTATGAGACAGTGCAATCATAAACCAGCAAGGGGTGGGTCACGGTTTTAATGCAGAATGGGGTTAGTTTGAAGAAGATAAGTAAGATGGTAAAGGCAAACACACCTGCATAGAACTTGCGAGACAGAACAAAGTTTATCTCTAAACTGACTGTTGCTTGAAGACAAAGATGTTTGCTACATCATAACCAAAAATCTGCTAGCACACAAACAACGCCACCCAGCCCTTACATACTGTACAGTACTACGCTACAAAAGGAAGATACAAGAGAAGTGCTCAAAGAAGGTAAAGCCAGGGTGGGAACAGAATGTGCAGAATGACGTGTGAATTATGAAGGTTTAATATTTTTTTACAAGTATGTATAATGGTGTTTGGGAGAGATTCTTATCCTAGATGAAGGTGTTTGTCCTCAGCTTTACACAATGACCGAGTTGTACTATTAGGCTAACATTTTAAATAAAATGAAATCTACGTTGAGAAATGTCATATCAGACTAGCTTTCCTTCACTGGCTAATTTATATAGTGTTCATTCATTTACTGCT
The DNA here is from genome assembly GCF_040206685.1 of Ascaphus truei. NCBI lineage: Eukaryota > Metazoa > Chordata > Amphibia > Anura > Ascaphidae > Ascaphus > Ascaphus truei. Next base: position 62,469,508 of record NC_134485.1, read on the forward strand.
TTGTTTCCCCTGGTATCTGCAACAAAGCTCTCTTCTAGTTCTCATCTTACCTCTCCCATCGCACATTTATGGTCTCTGTTGCTAACATGTTTTCGTCTCCTGTTGATCTGCTTGTTGGTGTTCCTTAGGGTCTGTTCTAGGACTTCTCCTTCCTCCCTGTCTCTCTACACACTATCACTTGGTGCCCTCATCAACACTTTTGGCCTTAGATATAATTTCTAAGCAAATGATATGCATATTTATCTACCCACCCCTACCCTTACACCAGTAATCCAGTCCCAAGTCTCTGATTGCCTCCTTGCTATATCCTCGTGCATGGCACTCCGCTGCCGTAAACTTAATATGGCTGAACCTGACCTCATATTTCCCCCTAAACCTGGCACAAAATGCTCTTTTTCCATCACCCTACTGTAAATGGCTCTGCCATATATCTGTTCTCCAAAGCATGTTGCCTAGGAGTGACATTTTTCTCTTTCCGTTCCTTCTCCATTCACATTCATGACATGGCTAAAACTTGTTGCTTCTTTCTCCGTAATATTGCTAAGATCCACTCTTTCCTCTGTCACACTACTGCTAAAATGCTAATGCATGCCCATTCCCGTCTGGATTATTGCAACATACTATTAACAGGCCTCCATGCCTCACGTCTTTCTCCATTTAAAAAAATGCTGTTGCTAGAATAATTTCACTTTCTCCCAAAACAGTATGCTCATTTTCTCCTTAAATCTCTCTTCTGGCTTCCCATCAAGTTTTGGATCACCCACAAGGCAGCTGCTAAACTGTGAAGCTGCATCACTGCAATGTGGTGAAGTTGGTTGGCTAACACTGCCAATACAAGAGTTTTCCTACAATACCTACAGTATGACCCAAGTTCCTAACAGGAGGTAAATTAATCCCTTCCTCATAGGGCCCGGGCAGGTGTAGGATATGTGAATGCTTATTACTATAACCCATTCATAAATATCACCTTATTATCACAAATTTACTAAATGTGCATCTTCTGGAGCTATTGAACGGTTGTTGTCACTTGTTCCTGGTGAGAAAAGACCCAGAGCCTGGCCCAATCCAAGTCAAGCAAGGTTTGAAACCTGGACCTCTTTACACACCTGATCTTTAACGGCTTCCATTTTTTCAGTCATATTTTTCATCCAAGAAAAGATCTCTGACATATGAATAGGAGTTTTTATACTCCCATCTTTTTAATGCAATCAATGAACAACTTTTTAACAGAACCTATAGCAAGAATCTGATCACAAAGTGCACAGCTGAATTGATTCAGCGTAGCAGCAACTTTCTTAGGCTTCACTGTTTGATGTTCCCCACTTCCCTCAGAATGGAGCTCCGGATAGAGAGCATTACTAAATGGATAGCAGCAGATGATGAAGAGCACAGCCAGAAACATCCAACTTCTAACTTGAATGAAGAAGAAGGAAGAAAGCGAGCAACTCCAAAATAGCAATGAGGTCAGGTTTATTGCAGGCTAAAAAGACAATAAAAGGACAACACGAACGCACCCATGTGGTGCGTTCGTGTGGTCCTTTTATTGTCTTTTTAGCCTGCAATAAACCTGACCTCATTGCTATTTTGGAGTTGCTCACTTTCTTCCTTCTTCATTCAAGTTAGAAGTTGGATGTTCCTGGCTGTGCTCTTCATCATCTACTGCTATCCATTGGAATCTATTACTGGATGTACTGCACGCCCCTGATGTCTGGAATGTCCTCAGAAGCACACAGGTGAAGGGCCGCAGTGCCCTGCCATATAAATATGTATTCCTGTGCAACTTTATTATTTGATTCACTTATATTTGAAACATACAGAACACCTACAAGCTCAAATTGAACCCCCAAAATACCCACAACATATATATAAGCATATAAGTTTCACAGAGGAGTGCTACTGAGCATGGCAATTTATATTTAAAACCAGAGACATAACATAAAACACAGACAAAGCTCAGTGCACATCCAGAAAACCTTATATACGGTACAGTGCCTAAATATACATGTATAAATAACTAACATGAACGTGGTCTGCCGTGAAGTTTGGCTCAAGGGCTTACAACAATTTGGCCAAAATGTTAAACTAAAAGACCATTTTGTTTGTTAGTTATTTATACATGTATATTTAGGCACTGTACCGTATATAAGGTTTTCTGGATGTGCACTGAGCTTTGTCTGTGTTTTATGTTATGTCTCTGGTTTTAAATATAAATTGCCATGCTCAGTAGCACTCCTCTGTGAAACTTATATGCTTATATATATGTTGTGGGTATTTTGGGGGTTCAATTTGAGCTAGTAGGTGTTCTGTATGTTTTATAATTCTTGTGCAGCTAGTCTTGGCTGTTTTGGAGGGTGGCAACCTCCTATCCAATTGAAGCTCACTCCCTCCCACATTTAAATGGTTAAAAGCTCACTCCATGGCATCTCCAACTATCAGGGGAACTTGTCTGCATGCAGTGTGATTGTGACAAATCTATTACAGAGTGCTTTTCCTGGTAATGTACAGGTTAATAAAAGCTTCAATCAGACTTAGAACTTTTGCAACCCATATTGACAGATTTATTATAAATCATTCTTCCTGGCAATGCACAGGTTATTAAGAATTTATATTAGTGTAGGGACCCTTGAACGTGGTCTGCCGTGAAGTTTGGCTCAAGGGCTTACAACAATTTGGCCAAAATGTTAAACTAAAAGACCATTTTGTTTGTTAGTTATTTATACATGTATATTTAGGCACTGTACCGTATATAAGGTTTTCTGGATGTGCACTGAGCTTTGTCTGTGTTTTATGTTATGTCTCTGGTTTTAAATATAAATTGCCATGCTCAGTAGCACTCCTCTGTGAAACTTATATGCTTATATATATGTTGTGGGTATTTTGGGGGTTCAATTTGAGCTTGTAGGTGTTCTGTATGTTTTATAATTCTTGTGCAGCTAGTCTTGGCTGTTTTGGAGGGTGGCAACCTCCTATCCAATTGAAGCTCACTCCCTCCCACATTTAAATGGTTAAAAGCTCACTCCATGGCATCTCCAACTATCAGGGGAACTTGTCTGCATGCAGTGTGATTGTGACAAATCTATTACAGAGTGCTTTTCCTGGTAATGTACAGGTTAATAAAAGCTTCAATCAGACTTAGAACTTTTGCAACCCATATTGACAGATTTATTATAAATCATTCTTCCTGGCAATGCACAGGTTATTAAGAATTTATATTAGTGTAGGGACCCTTGAACGTGGTCTGCCGTGAAGTTTGGCTCAAGGGCTTACAACAATTTGGCCAAAATGTTAAACTAAAAGACCATTTTGTTTGTTAGTTATTTATACATGTATATTTAGGCACTGTACCGTATATAAGGTTTTCTGGATGTGCACTGAGCTTTGTCTGTGTTTTATGTTATGTCTCTGGTTTTAAATATAAATTGCCATGCTCAGTAGCACTCCTCTGTGAAACTTATATGCTTATATATATATTGTGGGTATTTTGGGGGTTCAATTTGAGCTTGTAGGTGTTCTGTATGTTTTATAATTCTTGTGCAGCTAGTCTTGGCTGTTTTGGAGGGTGGCAACCGCCTATCCAATTGAAGCTCACTCCCTCCCACATTTAAATGGTTAAAAGCTCACTCCCTGGCATCTCCAACTATCAGGGGAACTTGCCTGCATGCAGTGTGATTGTGACAAATCTATTACAGAGTGCTTTTCCTGGTAATGTACAGGTTAATAAAAGCTTCAATCAGACTTAGAACTTTTGCAACTCATATTGACAGATTTATTATAAATCATTCTTCCTGGCAATGCACAGGTTATTAAGAATTTATATTAGTGTAGGGACCCTTGAACGTGGTCTGCCGTGAAGTTTGGCTCAAGGGCTTACAACAATTTGGCCAAAATGTTAAACTAAAAGACCATTTTGTTTGTTAGTTATTTATACATGTATATTTAGGCACTGTACCGTATATAAGGTTTTCTGGATGTGCACTGAGCTTTGTCTGTGTTTTATGTTATGTCTCTGGTTTTAAATTCACTTATATTTGGTTGGGTGTTCAGTAATGTGTCATATCTGTGGTTGTCAAGTGGACTCCTACCTTACTTAGCATTACTAAATGACCTGGTGCCTTAATAAAAGGGAAATCGTCGCAAAAGCATACAATTCTCCAGCACATCTACGTAATAAAAAATGCATTTATTACGGTGTGCAAATAGCATCATTCAAAAAATAATTACACACGCATTAACATCATAATCACAGAGAATAAAGCAACAATATGGGCAATTTTTGTAGGAGACCTTTCTCAAGCCCACCTATTAATGAATTAGACTGGTGCCATGAAATTCACAAGATATCAAATGTTTAAATGCACTTCCAAAACTGTGGCAAATATTTCCTCTTGATTCAGGTAGGGAATGCGTCTACCGGGACAATCAGGAGAGTTGACCAATAATGCAGAGTAAAACAGGCACATAACACTGATACGTGTAATTGGAGATGCCACCCGACACAGTCCCTCACCCCTCCACCTCCGTTAGACGTCCGTCATCATAGCAAATACCTCCGCTTTCGGTAATTCGCCGATTTTCTGTGAAAATAATGACCAAGGGGCCTATGCAGTACATGTTCATAAAATAACGCCAGGCCATTTCCAGTATATCACCGATTTTTGGAGCGTTGCTATCACGGTATTCAGAAAGCCTTCCTTACCTGTCATAGCAAAATTCCCAAAATGAGCGAGTTGCTGCCAGCACTAGGATCGACCCTCTGAAAAGGCCTAATCCGGCGATTCATTTCTGCTGCAAAAAGAGCTGCTCTGAGATAACCGCCTCTGCCAGCGAAAATCTCCCCCGAAAATTATGTTTTTTAATATAGATTTAATTCATAGTGTAGATGTGCAGGGGGTCTCCGGAAAAGAACCGCGTTAGTTTCAGGTCCGGGGACCCCCTACTTCCCGAGATACAGGCCCCGTTATGGGGTGCAGGCATCTCCTATGTATGGAGATATCCCGATCACATGATGCGGGACATTTGCAGTCATGTGAAAAAGAAAGTACACCCTCTTTGAATTCTATGGTTTTACATATCAGGACATAATAACAATCATCTGTTCCTTAGCAGGTCTTAAAATTACGTAAATACTACCTCAGATGAACAACAACACATGCCATATTACACAGTGTCATGATTTATTTAACAAAAATAAAGCCAAAATGGAGAAGCCATGTGTGAAAAACTAAGTACACCTTATGCTCAATAGCTTGTAGAACCACCTTTAGCAGCAATAACTTGAGGTAATCTTTTTCCCACAATTCTAGATGTGAAGGATGCTTTTCTACATATCCATATACATTACAAGCATCAAAGGCTTCTGAGGTTCTGTCTAGGAAGAAATAACTTTCAATTTGTTACCTACCATACAGATTTGCTACAGCTTCCAGGACATCTACAAAAGTTATGTCAGTTTTTGCTGAACATATCAGACAAAAAGGAGTATTTGTAATTCCTTATATACTGTAAATGTTTGGCTAATAAAAGCAGCAGCTCATGAAGAAGCAGAACCGCATGTGGCTGTAGTACTGTAATTCACATTCTGGAAGAACACAAGTTCATTATAAATTACCAAAAGTCATCTGTCAACATTTCAAGAAATCACCTTTGTAAGCATTATGTTCGACACAGAGAATGGGCAAGTATTTCATTATCTGCAAAGATTTTAGAAACTCTGTTATGAAGTCAAACAGTTCATAAAATAAACATCCCTAAAAGTTAAAAAAAAACAAAAAAAAACAACAGTATATGAAACTGTTGGAGCTTAATAATGCAAAGGCAGAAGATGTCGTACAGGCTGTTTTTCACAGTTGTGAAATGCAGCAATTTCTTTTGTTAAACTTTGGAACAAGAAGGGAGAGAAAACTGCTCAGAAAATCCCGTTTGTGCCAAGAGTATTGCGAAGTATGGAATGTTGGGTGAACCATGACAACCTAACAAAAGTATGTCAACTTCGGAATTGATAATCAATCGCTACAGATGAAAGTTTCTTCAGATGGGGAGTTCGGTTTCAAGGTACCTACAGTATGCTAAAAAGGTACAGATGCAGTGGCCGTTATTCGAACATTTCTCGGAGCCGTTTTCGTGTGCTGTATTCCACGCGGCATTCACGCCGCCAATCACACCAGGCACTGTGTCTTTGGGTGTAATTCTTCGCGGATCCGTGGCAGAAATTAATGCATTATAATGTGTACAGTACCGTGCTATTGTGTCAATTTCAGGTGTTTAAAAACCAGAACACTAAAATGCAATTTTCTGCACTCGCGTCTTAAGGCGGTAAAGTTGGAAGAAATCACGCGCCATGTATGGGTATTCCGAGGTATACACCGCGTGAAATGTTCGAATAACGGCCACTGCATCTGTATGGTCCAAGAATGAAACCAGGCTACCTATAAATGTGATCAAGACAATGGCTATGTGGCAAGCACTAAAGGTCTCTAAAAGCCAAGTAAAGGCATTTCTGATAAGGATATTTTCCAACAAAGCACCTACACCAGTGGTTCCCAATCAGTGCGCCGCAGCACCCTGGTGCGCCGTGGCTTGCCTAGAGGGGCACCGTGATTATCCCTCCCCACCATCCCGCCTTAATGCCGGCCGGGCCGCAGGGGATTGGCTGCAGGTCAGATGAAGCCAGGGGCGTGGCTTCCACTTTCTGCAGAGCACACTGTGAGTGTGTCTGCCTTCCCGCTCCTGGCTCCTCTGTCTGCTGGTGGCTGTGCGGTGTCCTGTCCCCTTCTGCCCCGGGTGATAGGAGAAGGAAGCGGGGGTGGGGTGGGGTGAGAGGGGGAGGGGAGTGAGTTTGCACATTTGCCTGTCCTGGCGGTGGGTGCAGGGGCAGGCAAGGAGCCACCTGCACGGATCTCCTGCCTTTCCTCCTCCCCCTCACCCCCCAGTCACTCACATCCATCGCTGCCTCTGCTCTCCACTGCTCTCCAATGTGTGTGTGTGTGTATCTGTGTGTGTGTGTGTATATCTGTGTGTGTGTATCTGTGTGTGTGTCTGTGTGTGTGTGTATCTGTGTGTGTGTGTATCTGTGTGTGTGTGTATCTGTGTATCTGTGTGTGTAACAGTGACTGTGTGCAGGGAGCCGCCTGCACGGATCTCCTGCCTTTCCTCCCCCCCAGTCACTCACATCCGTCGCTGCCTCTGCTCTCCACTGTGTGTGTGTGTGTGTGTGTATCAGTGACTGTGTGTGTGTATCAGTGACTGTGTATCAGTGACTGTGTCTGTATCAGTGATTGTGTGCAGAGAGCCGCCTGCACGGATCTCCTGCTTTTTCTCCCCCTCTCCCTCCCCCCCAGTCACTCACATCCATCGCTGCCTCTGCTCTCCACTGCTCTCCACTGTGTGTGTGTATCAGTGTGTGTATCAGTGTGTGTGTGTATCAGTGTATCAGTGTGTGTGTGTATCAGTGACTATGTGTGTGTATCAGTGACTGTGTGTGTGTATCAGTGACTGTGTGTGTGTGTATCAGTGACTGTGTGTGTGTATATCAGTGACTGTGTGTGTGTATATCAGTGAGATATCTATAGGGTAAGGGGAATAAACCCCGTGTTGTCCGGTGCTCAAACACTGTGCATGTGACTGTAGCTGTATATATGCAACCTCTGATGTGTGCCAATGTGAAAGTAGCAATCCTGCTGCACATAATGCAATAAGTCAAAGTGAAAGTCTAATACAAGAACAGGAGACAGTCTAATAACTTGGGTGGGGGGCTAGCGTGCAGGGAATAGATAGAGACAGGAGGAGAAGCCGTAAAAAGCCCCTCTCCTGTACTCACGGGATACTAAAGCCTGCTGCCCTTACCTGACCTGGTGTCTTCACTGCTCGTTCCGTTTTCTTGCCGGTCCCAGCTCTGTAGGCACTGCGCTTGTACGTGACGTCATCACAGGAACTGAACAGCTTCTTCTGGGATGGGCTCCGACGTGTCCTGTGCTCTGGTGCTCCTTACAACCTCAGGGGGCGGCACCATGCATTGCACGCTGGAAGGGAGACCCAGCTCCTAATGCAGATAGACTGCCTGCATGCTCCAGCCAAATGATAGCAAGAAAAATGATGAAGTATGGGCAGTCACTGCGTAAATGGAACACAGCCAGAAAGTAAAATAAAAATCAGCTTTATTAAACGATAGTGCTGTACATCACAGAGAGACCTCTGACGCATTCCGTCCCGTCGTGGGACTTTATCAAAGAGTGAAAGAACTCTCTACAAAGGCATCTTAAGTAGGCAAGCCCTTCCTGTTTATTGGCTGAAAATTTCAACTCAGTAGTAGGCAATCAGTCAATCAGGCTGAGAAGCCACAGGTGGGAATCGAATTTGCCTGCAAGATGGCCTGTGTATAGACAGGTAACAAGGTGACAAATATATATATATAGAAATATATATTTGTCACCTTGTTACCTGTCTATACACAGGCCATCTTGCAGGCAAATTCGATTCCCACCTGTGGCTTCTCAGCCTGATTGACTGATTGCCTACTATTGAGTTGAATTTTTCAGCCAATAAACAGGAAGGGCTTGCCTACTTAAGATGCCTTTGTAGAGAGTTCTTTCACTCTTTGATAAAGTCCCACGACGGGACGAAACGCATCAGAGGTCTCTCTGTGGTGTACAGCACTATCGTTTAATAAAGCTGATTTTTATTTTACTTTCTGGCTGAGTTCCATTTATGCAGTGACCGCCCATACTTCATTATTGTTCTGTGTATCAGTGAGAGTCTGGGAGAGTGTGTGTCTGGGAGAGTGTGTGTCTGAGAGAGTGTGTGTCTGAGAGAGAGTGTGTGTCTGAGAGAGAGTGTGTGTCTGAGAGAGAGTGTGCATCTGAGAGAGAGTGTGTGTCTGAGAGAGAGTGTGTGTCTGAGAGAGAGTGTGTGTCTGAGAGAGAGAGTGTGTCTGAGAGAGAGAGTGTTTCTGAGAGAGAGAGTGTGTCTGAGAGAGGGAGAGAGAGTGTGTCTGAGAGAGGGAGAGAGAGTGTGTCTGAGAGAGGGAGAGAGAGTGTGTCTGAGAGAGGGAGAGAGTGTGTCTGAGAGAGTGAGAGAGTGTGTCTGAGAGAGTGAGGTCTGAGAGAGAGAGAGAGAGAGTGAGATCTGAGAGAGAGAGAGTGAGGTCTGAGAGAGAGAGTGAGGTCTGAGAGAGTGTGTGTCTGTGAGAGAGAGTGTGTCTGAGAGAGTGTGTCTGAGAGTGAGAGAGTCTGAGAGATTGTGTCTGAGAGAGTGAGAGAGAGTATGTCTGAGTGTCTGAGAGAGTTTGTCTGAGAGTGGGGGTGTGAGAGTGTGTGAGAGAGTGTGTGAGAGTGTATGAGAGAGTGTGTGTGAGTGAGAGAGAGTATGTGTGAGAGAGTGAGAGAGTTTGTCTGAGAGAGTGAGAGTGTCTGAGAGAGTGTGTCTGAGAGAGTGAATGTGTGAGAGAGAGAGTGTGAGAGTATGTGAGAGTGTGTGAGAGTGTATGAGAGAGTGTGTGAGTGAGAGAGAGAGTATGTGTGAGAGAGTGAGTGTGTGTGAGAGTGAGAGTGTGTCTGAGAGAGAGTGTATCTGAGAGAGTGAGAGAGTGTGTCTGAGAGTGTGAGAGTGTGTGAGAGAGTGTGTGAGAGTGTATGAGAGAGTGTGTGTGTGTGTGAGTGAGAGAGAGAGTATGTGTGAGAGAGTGAGAGAGTTTGTCTGAGAGAGTGAGAGTGTCTGAGAGAGTGTGTCTGAGAGAGTGTATCTGAGAGAGTGAGAGAGTGTGTCTGAGAGAGTGAGAGTGTGTCTGAGAGAGTGTGTTTGAGAGAGTAAGAGTGTGTCTGAGAGAGTGAGAGAGTGTGTCTGAAAGAGTGAGGGAGTGTGTGTCTGAGAGAGTGAGAGTGTGTGTCTGAGAGAGTGTGTGCCTGAGAGAGACACCAACTGCGCACGGCAACTGTTACTGTAGGTATGTATATACAACTTTGTTTTTACTTTGGGCGCCGCAGAAAAATCCTTATCGCCTTGGGGAGCCTTGAACCGAAAAAGTTTGTGAACCACTGACCTACACAATTGCATACATCGACAAATGAGAAACTAATTCAGCCTGGATAATGAGGGAAGTCGACAGAATCTTCTATTGGACGAAGAGGACTATTCCAGTCGTAGCAGATTCTCACATAATGGTTAACATGAAGTTGATTTATTTTAGTGGAAATTATTATTCAACCAGGAGCTTTGTCGAGTCCTAAGAGAGAATCGGAACGGAAGCTTCTGAATTTCTGTTGAAGATGGCTTGGCAATCAGGCCATAGCTCACTATGCAATGTCTACTCTGTGGAATTTTTGTCTGGTATATGTTTTCTCTCCATTTCCCATGTTAATGAAGGTTTTGTTTTGAAAAAAATAAGGAGAGATCAAGTAGAGATGATCTTAATTGCCCCATTTTGCCAAATTAGTAAAGTTCAAGATAGGGCAGCCTTGCATGCTTCCAGGACCTATAGTTCATCCAAATCCATAGGTGTTTTATTTCGGCCTGGTGGTGGCACAGGACAGGTTAAGAAAATGAAGTTATCCGAAGAAGTAATTTCAACTCTACTACAGTCTCTTAAGACTACTTCCAACATCTATTATAGATTGTGGAGGAAGTTCTATTCATTGTATTGTATTGTATGTCTATATTTATATAGCGCCAAAAGTGTACTCAGCGCTTCACAAAGAATATAGTACGGGGAATTATAATAATACAATAAGTACAGCAAAATCAGACAATAGGAAAGGAAATCCCTGCCCCGAAGAGCTTACAATCTAAGAGGTTTGATGGGGAACTTACACAGACAGCAGGTGAGGGAATAAGTGCTGTTGGTGAGGGCAGTGCTTGGTCACAATGGGTGGTAGGAGTGACTGAGTGTGGGACAGTACAAATGAGTGCAGGCTATTGGGATGCTTGATTTGTGGGGCGAGTTTTAAGGTCAGTCAGTATTAAAATGAGAGGGTTAACACAATTTACAGGGGAAGAGATGGCAGAGGGCAAGAGTGAAATCAGGTGTGTATGTCTTGCTTCAGACTTAGGGGAGATCCCCAGCAGCAGGAAGGAGTAGATAGAGAGTGTGAATAGAGGATTTGTGTGGGTGTTTTTTTATTGAGGGGTAAAGAAGTTGTTGGGAGAGAGGTGTATAAATAATGGTGCAGTGGGGAGTGGGGAAGTTGGAGAGAACAGAGACGTTCACAAAGGAGTGAGGAAACAGTTAACAGAAAAAGCAGTAGGGAGGGCATAGTGAGATGCAGGAGGAGAGAGTTCCCAGGTACTGGAGGATAGAAAGAGTACAAAGAATCACAAGTTTTGGAAAGTTCATTTCTCACAGTTGCAAAGTTGTTGTGCAGAGTCCAGATCTTCCTCAAATCCTCACCTCCAAATTCAACTCCAAAATTAACTCTGCCAGACACTTTAGATGTGACACTTTAAGATGGGACTCACAGACAAATGGCTTCACAGCCTAGATGGATGGTCTAAAATACTTTAAGCACAGCCACTTGACTAACAATTAAGGGAGGGGTTTGCCTAATCAACTCTCACAGACATACTGATTACATTTTTAATTCTGTAGCAATTGATGGTAGAAATTCAGCTCAGAAAAATACCTGTTTGAAGAAATAAATCAGAATGCTAGTCCAGATATTCAGAATGCATCCATGATTAAAGATATAGAAAGAAAACATCCAGAGATGATAACTCCCAAATTTACTCTCATCTGAGCTCTGAAATTCCCCTTTATTACTATAACTTTGATATCCTTCATATTATGATTGGGGCTACAAAAGTGTTCCACCGCAGGAGTTTCTGATATCTTTATCCTTAATGGTGTGGTACTGCTTGTTCTGTCTTGTTTCACCTTTATAGAATCCACTATTACAGTAGATCAATGTGTGCATATTATCAAGGATATAGTACTTGACTTTTGTAGCTTCAATCATATTATGGACATGAAAGTTACAAATATCATGCAAAATGTCAGAACTCTGAGAGAAAGAAAACCATGGTAATATAAACTCATGCAAAATTTTAAAACACTGAATACAGGACTCATTTGAGGGAAAAGACGTATATCGCATTATGAAATATAAAAATACATTTCACCTTTGTAATTACTGTATGTGTTCCTATATACAGACATCCTGCACTCTACACCTCACACCTTTACACTAATTCCTGACATAACTACGGTACATGTCCTTTTTTGCATATCTGTGTTACTCTAACTGTCAGTGTTACACTAACCATCTATAGTGACACCTCACACCCTTATCCTAATTCCTGCTCAATTTACATTTGCTTTTGTTGCATTCCCATGTTACGTTGTGTATCACATACATTTACATCTCTATATACCGACTTACAAGGATGTAATTCTTGTATGAATATTACGTGCTATTTCAGCTTAATTTGTGGTCCTGAAAGCTTGAACTCATTTATGTTTAAAAAAAGTTTTTTTGTATAAGGGGTTTAGAGAAAATAAAAAGGATGGGGAAGGGAGGTGGGAAAGAAAAGAATAAGGGGAACCAGTAGTACCTACAGTAGCTTGCCACAACAAAGATCCCATTGACACAATAAATATATCCAGGTTCTCGCAGCTCAACAACAGGGAGTCGTCATTGTATACCCATAGAAGACACACCTTTAAAACCTGTGCACTGGATAGTCTCCCAATACAACCTTCACAGATCGTGATGAGACTAATACCTGGGCCAGATATATTCATTGTATTTAACCATGGGTCCCAGACTGCCAAGGATCTCTCAACTGAGTCCTTGAGAAAAACTGATAACTTCTCCAAAGTTACAATCTGCCAGATTAGAGCTAGCCGTCTGAGTGCTGGGGGCCACAATTTTACATCTGGTGGCTGAAAAGATATAAAGTGTGAGTTTACATTCTCTATTTGGAATATCTGGGTTTGGCTTTTTTAATAGCGCTATCCAAGGGCCTGGTGCCAATGAAAGCCCTAATGGTATTTAACAGGTCACAAATGTGTCTCCAGAGCCTCTTAATCATGGGACCTGTCCACCATATATGTAAAAAGCTACAGATCTGACCACAGCCTCTCAAGCACATACTGTAGGTGATGCCTGACCATTTTTCTTATTTAGTTACAGACCAGTGATTATATAAGTTTAATATAAAAATGTGAAATATTTTCTTTTATTAGAGTATTTATGGAAACTGAGGCAGTTGCTTCCCATACAGTATATCATTCCAAGTCTCTGGGTCTACCGGCTCACCCAGCTCATTTTCCCACTGTTTGATATATTCTGTGTCAGCTTCTTTGGCCTCAGGTAATTTTTTGGTAGATAAATGATATAAGGCTTTTATTATGGGGAGACCTTCTACAAATTAGTTCAAAGTATGTACTAGAATACCCTATTCCTTTTGGGAAATGATTTTGAATTAAATGATTCATTTCCCAGAATCCCTGGCTGCAGTGGAAGTACTGTATGTCACGAGATAATGGTAAAAAGCAGGGTTGTAGACCTGTCTGAGACATGATTGTGCTCACAAGTGATATTTTTATTTGAATGAAATGCCTAATTTAATGGAATCTATAGAATTCAGATTTGGGATTTTACATTTCTTTCATGAGAGCAAATGGTTTGACCTGTCCATCTTGTAGAATATCCTTAGCTCTTCTAATAGCATTAGTGATCCACCATTTTAAATCTTTACACAGTAACTCCAGGCCAAAAATAGGGTTATTGTATAGGGGTAGCATTGTGGTGTTAAGAAACCTCAGCCTTTTTTCCCTCTAATGGTATCCAAAATCTTAAATGATAAAGAAGTGGATGGGAGGATGTAATCGTTCAATGCTCTTCATTTCCTTGGAATTTACATCAAGGAGTCCAAAGGAAAAGGCGTAATAAAGGGATTTTCAATATCCACCCAGCAGGTGGAGTTTGGATTAGAGTGCCAGAAGGCCTGTGACGGAGCGGCCCTGTAGGTGAGGTCAGTTAGGAATCCACACAATGCATTTTAAGCTGTAATAAACCCATTGGTGGTTTTTTCATCCACATTCACAACATAATATTGGACACATTGTGCCTTTAGAGGCAAAACACAAAGCATAAAAGAAAAACCTACTCCACATTAGGGAGGCTAGCTACACAGCAATGGCCCTAGCTAACCAACTGGGCAGCTTGGCTATTGCCAGTTTTAAACATACCACATATGTCTGAAAACATATAAATGTCCTTATCGTAGTATCTAGCAATGGTCCCAGCTGTCTGAAGGCACTCCTTTGTTGTTACAGGCTTGTCTGTGATATGGGGTTTTGCATCCCCATTGTTCCCAGGTAAATCCCTCTGGGAATCAGAAGCCTGGGTCCCTGCAGGCTGGAGCATGGTTGGTACTGGGTGTGAATCCCAGCAGAGACACCGGCAATCCTCTGTGATCCTCCTCTCCTGCTGGTGCAGGAACACTGACAGGCAGTGACTTCCTGCCTTTTAAACCCTGCTGAATTGGGAGTGTATTTAAAACACCATAACAGGCTGACAGCCAGGGTGTGGTCTCCTTATCCTTAAAGAGGGAGTGAGTTAACTCCTTCACCCCATCACATGGCCATTTGGGCAATTTGCTCTTACCTTTAATATTCAGATAAGCTAGGAATTGTGATGCCACCTTTTAGACCTGGGTAGGATAAAGACACTCCTCATTCTGGGTTTATGATTATTCCAAATAAATCACGAAACATGGTTTTGTAGTCCTCTAAATCTTGCTGCCTTACCTGGATTGGGATAGTTCTGAACACATAGAGGAATTTGAGGAGAGTCATTTTAATTGCATATATTTTACCTGTCCATTAAGAGACAATATTTTGACCAGTTCTCCATTTCCTTCCTGAAGAATTTCAGCATAGAATGGTAATGACAAAATACAACATTTCAGTTGGTAAAACAACATAGAGGTTAGTGACCCCTCCTCCATTTTTCCAAACTCACTCATCCCACCTTTTCAATTGCAGTTCTTGTTAAGCACCTGTAAATGACCAGTCTGTTAAAGACAGCTCTCCCTGCATTAGAGAGGTTATGAGAACTTTTTGCAGATGCCGCAGTGTTAGGACCTACAGATCGGCCATACCGTGAAGTGGTTGTAGGCTTAAAATACTTTGGCCAAAGTTTTGAACTAAATGACCCTTACTTATGAGAAGATATACATATCAGTATTGAACTATATAATATCTCAAGTTAGATGTAGCACAAGACATTTTTGTCTTTTTTTCTATACATGAGGTCGCAATCCTAGTAGCGCTCTTTTTGACACAATACAGTATATATGTTGTGGTGGATTTGCGTTCTGAGCTTACGGGGGCTGTGTGTGTTAGAAAGGTAATTAGCCTGATATAGCTTTAAGTGATTTCGACTCCCAGGTATACAATGGCTTCTTTTTGCCACCTGAAGTTCAAATGAATGCTTATTACTTTACAGTGGTCAATTCAGTAAGTAGATTTACATTGAGAGCCTGAGGCTTGTGACTATTGACTCTAAAACCTGAGAATGACTCAAATTTATCAAGCATATGATAAAGATTGGGCAGGGTCATCAGAGGTTTAGTTCCATCTGGACTCTCGTCAGAGGTTTAGTTAAAGTTGCTAAGATGTCACCTGCAAATAAACTGATCTTATATTCCTGCTCTCCTATTGTGACTACTGATATGTTTGGAGCTTTGCATATCATGATGTTGAACTCTTTTCAACCACAAATTGGCTATAAAAGGAATCACTTCTATCTTCCTTTTCTTTGTCTATTCTAAGTGCTAACACTGTGCCATCCTCAATTTGTGTTAATAAAAATGTAAATACCGGTATACATTCTGGAGTCGTTTCTGAGAATGGCCCCCAACAGTTACTTTTTATTGCAATATACAGATTTTAGCATAATCCTACAATGTATTCTGAGCAATAGTTTTTTTTTTTAATTGTTTTGCTACATTGAGACTATGATGATGACTCAATTAGTTTACTTTTGTTTTTTTTTGCTGTGCTATTCTTTAGAGATTAAGCCTTTTTGTTCTCTTTTGTTGTAGTCAAATTACCAGTTACTGAGCAAAGGCAAATAAATAATATTTTGTTTAACAATCGGCATTCATAACAAAAGATGTTACAAAATATAATTCCATTTAGCGAGTAAAGGTCTATTGATCTGGTCTGGTTAAAAATTATTTTCAAGGGAACAGCAATCCATGATAAACTACTTTGAAGAGCCGATGGATTAAGGGATGCTAGAGTTATGTTTTAATTTATAATTGATGCTCAAAAAGGCATTTTCATGCTGCATCTCTAAGATCTAAAGTAATACAGTATTTTTAACTTGATGTTCATCTTCATTCTTCTATTTTGTCAATAACAGTACTGAAACATACATGTTCCATACAATACATGGTCAACGTTTCAGTGAAGAACTTCCTCAAGTGCAAATGGAAGGGGTGTTCTACCTCAGAAAAGTTGTGCCCTTTATAAGCATGTATTTAAAGAATAAATGTTATGCTTTAATAAAAAATATATGCGTTAACTGCGCCTGGAAGCTAGGGCTGATTGTGTGAACAGACACACTTATTAAAATGGGATCTATCAATATCTTTGTCTTGGTTCGTCACTGTTTTCCATGTTCGAACTCTAAAACTTCATCCAAGTTCGGCTTGAAATGAACTCCTCTGACTAATCACTAGTATGGAATTGAAAAACACTTGGTTAATACGTTTATTAGATTTGCCAAAAATATTTAAAATTTTTTAAAAACGTTGGTCTGATTGGATGCAATTCTCGGTGCATTTAATATATGGCTCCTGTTTGTCACAAACTTTTACGATTGAATCCATTAGTATAATGCTATTTAATGAGGGTAAAATATAACTCTCCTGATCGCAAAATTGGAAAGAAAAAATAGCACCCGGTTTAAAAAAAATTATAAATATATATATAGAAGGGGGGGTAGAATGACCAAAAGGTCATTATGTGTGCACCTTGCACTATACTAATGTGAGAGGAGGGAAGACCTAAATAGTATAACCTGTGTGATATATATATATATATATATATATATATATATATATATATATATATATACAGGCATACCTCAGTTTAAGGACACTCACTTTAAGTACACTTGCGAGTAAGTACATATCGCTCAATATGAATACGGCAGCTCACGCATGCGCCTGTCAGCACGTCCTGAACAGCAATACCTGCTCCCTACCTGTACCAAAGCTGTGCGCAAGCGGGGAGACTATAGAGCCTGTTACAAATGCGTTATTTACATCAGTTATGCACGTATATGATGATTGCAGTACAGTACATGCATCGATAAGTGGAAAAAAGGTAGTGCTTCACTTTAAGTACATTTTCGCTTTACATACATGCTCCGGTCCCATTGCGTACGTTAATGCGGGGTATGCCTATATATATATATATATATATATGTATATATACAGTATATATATAGTGACAAACAGCTTTCTCCGGGGCTCCGCCGTTTGTCCGGGACTGTTAGAACACGGTCTTTAAACCGATGAGGCGTCACGTACTGTTCCTTTAAACAGGCTATGCCTGGTTTATTCAGTCCCAGGCACTGAGACTGCCACAGTGCATACAACAGAAACACATCAAAACAAAAAGCTGCTCACCTGAGCGATAACTTAATTTAGATTTTCCCTAACTCAGGGTGGAAGTGGCTTTTCCACTTCCAACAACAAAACAAGGTACTTTTCAGTTTTAGACAAAAAGGAACAGAATCATTTAACCTGTTTGGGGAGAGGTTTGCTTCCAGCAGCCTTCCTGTCTCCAGGCTCTTGGGGAGAGGGCAGAGGAAACAGGAAATCATTCTTAAATACCTGATTTCTAATTAGCATGACAGGTGACAGAAATCAGGCAGCAGACAAACTCTGGTCTGGATCCCTCATCCCTCAGTTCCAGCACTTGCCAAACTGTGGGATGGAGTGCATGTATTATAAGGCTGCACTCCCAGGCCAAACAGGATAGAAACTGTTCAGTATCCTGGGAGCCCTATATATGGAATTTATTACCATCCCCTGGTTTCTGTCACATATCCTCCCCCCCAGCTCAGACCTCGAGGGATGAGCGACCATGGATATTAGGGAGTGCATCCTTGACAACCCGTCAGCATTGCCATGTTTGTGCCCTGACCTGTGTTCCACAGAAAATTTAAAGGGTTGTAGGCTTAGGAACCACCTGGTCACTCTAGCATTCTTCTCTCTGTTTTGACACATCCAGGTAAGGGGTGCATGATCTGTGACCAACCGGAATTTTCTCCCCAACAGATAGTATTTGAGCGTCTCTACAGCCCACTTTATTGCGAGACACTCTTTCTCGACTATGGAGTAATTTTTCTCTTGGGGATTTAGTTTCCTACTTAAATAAAGGATGGGGTGCTCCTCACCTTGAGACTCCTGGGAGAGTACCGCCCCCAGCCCTACCTCAGATGCGTCGGTTTGGACTACGAACTCTTTGGAGAAGTCAGGTGTGACCAACACTGGTTGGGCACAGAGAGCTTCTTTCAGGCTTCTAAAGGCCTGTTCGGTTTCGGGGGACCACTTTACCATTAGCGGTCCTCTTGATTTTGTGAGGTCGGTTAGTGGGGTTGCCTTAGTTGCAAAATTGGGAATAAACCTTCTATAGTACCCAATTAACACCATAAAAGGTCCTTACTTGTTTTTTTGTAACTGGCCTTGGCCAATTTTGTATCGCCTCTACTTTGAGTGTTTGGGGTTTGAGTAAACCTCTGCCAATAGAATACCCCAGATACGTGGCCTCCTCCAGACCAATAGTGCATTTAGCGGGGTTAGCAGTTAGTCCACCAGACCGAACTGCGTCGAGCACAGCTCGGACCTTTGGAAGGTGGGATTGCCAATCTTCACTATGGATTACCACATCATCCAGGTAGGCGGCAGCCTACCGAGCATGTGGTTTTAAAATTTTATCCATCATTCTTTGGAATGTGGCGGGAGCTCCATGTAAGCCAAAAGGCAGCACCCTGTACTGAAAGAGGCCGTCTGGGGTTGAGAAGGCTGTCTTTTCTTTTGCCCTTTCTGTGAGGGGAACCTGCCAGTACCCTTTTGTTAGGTCTAGGGTTGTGAGATATCGGTCTTTGCCCAGCCTCTCTACAAGTTCATCTACCCTGGGCATAGGATAAGTATCAAATTTTGACACCGCGTTTAGTTTCCGGTAGTCATTACAAAACCTTGTTGTACCATTTGGCTTTGCGACTAAAACTATAGGGCTGTTCCACCCACTTTGGGATTCCTCAATTACGCCTAGTTTTAGCATTTTTTTAACCTCTAAACTTCCTCTCTTTTGGCCTCTGGGATTCGGTACGGTTTAAGGTTAACTCGGACCCCCGGTTCAGAGACTAGGTCATGTTCAATTATGCTAGTTTTACCTGGCGGTGTAGATAAGACTTCTTTGTTTCTTCTCACTAAATTCTGAACCTCTCGTTTCTGATGAACGGACAGGGTTTCAGCTATGCTAACCTCTGGGTCAGTTTCTCGATTCTCTGACCTACCTGGGGGTACTAGGGTTAACAAGACCTCTCTATCTTTCCAGGGCTTAAGTAGGTTTATATGGTAAATTTGCTCAGGTTTCCTCCTACCTGGCTGTCTCACCTTATAATTTACTTCTCCCACTCTTTCCAAGACCTCATATGGCCCATGTCACTTAGCAAAGAATTTACTCTCTACGGTGGGAACCAGAACTAGCACCCTATCGCCTGTAAAAAAAATTCTGACCATAGCACCCTTATTATACGTATTCCTCTGTGCTTCTTGAGCTTTTTCCATGTGTTCCCTCACTATAGGTAGGACTGCAGCTATGCGGTCCTGCATCTGGGCAACATGCTCTATTACACTTCTGTAAGGGGTAACCTCGTGTTCCCAAGTCTCTTTGGCTATATACAGTAAGCCCCTTGGGTGTCAGCCATACAATATTTCAAACGGGGAGAAGCCTGTGGATGATTGGGGAACTTCCCTAATGGCAAATAACAGGTATGGTAACAAACAATCCCAGTTTTTCCCATCCTTATCGACCGCCCGGCGTAACATGCTCTTTAAGGTTTTATTGAACCGTTCCACTAAACCCAGGGTGGGCAACCCTGTTGCCATTCGCCACTTGTGGCGAATTGGCAGTGAAACTGTGGCGAATAGAGCCTCCGGGACTCCCTGTACAGCCCTCCTCCGCAGGGACAGGAGAAGCAGCACAGAGAGGAAGCTCTCTCTTCCTCCCCTCCTCCTCCCCTCCCTCCTTACTGCAACGGCAGCCACAGGAACCGGAGCAGCAGCAGCAGCACTAGAAGCACAGAGAGGAAGCTCTCTCCTCCTCCCCCCTCTCCCCCCTGCTTCTTACTGCATCGGCAGCCACAGGGGGAGAAGCTGCAGCAGCACAGAGAGGAAGCTCTCCAGCCTCACTCCGGTGCTTGCTCCTCAGCTGTGCAGGGAGCGAGAAGCCAGACAGCTCCAGCCACTGTCAGGGGGTTGAAAGTAACTTCGGCAGCACTGATTCCCTCCACCATGAGCCATAGACCCAGGGAGCAGCCCCCAGCACAGCCTCTTTAAACCCCCACAGCCTGCATAAACACCCACCACCCGGCTTAGGATACCCCCCCCCCCCCATGCCCTCTCCTGCTGCCCAGATCCCTGCTCATGTTGCCTTCATGCTCCCAGACCAACCCCTCTAAGGCTGCCCAGATCTCTCCCCCCCAAGCTGCCCAGATCTCTCTCCCCCCCAGGCTGCCCAGCTCTCTCTCCCCCCCAGATCTTTCTTCCCCCCCCAGGCTGCCCAGATCTCTCTCTCCCCCCCACAGGCTGCCCAGATCTCTCTCTCCCCCTCCCCCCCAGGCTGCCCAGATCTCTGTCTCCCCCCCCCCCCACAGGCTGCCCAGATCTCTCTCCCCCCCCCACAGGCTGCCCAGATCTCTCTCTCCCCCAGGCTGCCCAGATCTCTCTCCCCCCCAGGCTGCCCAGCTCTCTCTCTCCCCCCAGATCTGTCTTTCCCCCCCCCACAGGCTGCCCAGATCTCTCTCCCCCCCCACAGGCTGCCCAGATCTCTCTCTCCCCTCCCCACAGGCTGCCCAGATCTCTCTCCCCCCCCCACAGGCAGCCCAGATCTCTCCCCCCCCCACACTGCCCAGATCTCTCCCCCCCCCCACACTGCCCAGATCTCTCCCCCCCCCCACAGGCTGCCCAGATCTCTCTCCCCCCCAGGCTGCCCAGATCTCTCTCCCCCCCCCCACAGGCTGCCCAGATCTCTCTCTCCCCCCTCCACAGGCTGCCCAGATCTCTCTCCCCCCCACAGGCTGCCCAGATCTCTCCCCCCCCCCACACTGCCCAGATCTCTCCCCCCCCCCCCCACACTGCCCAGATCTCTCCCCCCCCTACACTGCCCAGATCTCTCCCCCCCCCCACAGGCTTCCCAGATCTCTCTCCTCCCCAAGGCTGCCCAGATCTCTCTCTCCCCCCGTCTGCCCAGATCTCTCTCCCCCTGTCTGCCCAGATCTCTCTCCCACGCCCAGGCTGCCCAGATCTCTCTCCCCCCCCAGGCTGCCCAGATCTCTCTCCCCCCCCAGGCTGCCCAGATCTCTCTCCCCCCCCAGGCTGCCCAGATCTCTCCCCCCCCCAGGCTGCCCAGATCTCTCCCTCCCCCAGGCTGCCCAGATCTCTCTCTCCCCCCCCAGATCTCTCTCTTCCCCCCCCCCAGGCTGCCCAGATCTCTCTCCCCCCCCAGGCTGCCCAGATCTCTCTCCTCCTCCCAGGCTGCCAGATCTCTCTCCCCCCCCCAGATCTCTTTCCCCCCCCGATCTCTTCCCCTCCCTCCCCAGGCTGCTCAGATCTCTCTCCCCCCCCCCAGGCTGCTCAGATCTCTCTCCCCCCCAGGCTGCTCAGATCTCTCCCGCCCCAGGCTGCTCAGATCTCTCTCCCCCCCAGGCTGCTCAGATCTCTCTCCCCCCAGGCTGCTCAGATCTCTCTCCCCCCCAGGCTGCTCAGATCTCTCTCCCCCCCAGGCTGCTCAGATCTTTCTCTCCCCCCAGGCTGCTCAGATCTCTCTCCCCCCCCAGGCTGCTCAGATCTCTCTCCCCCCCCAGGCTGCTCAGATCTCTCTCCCCCCCCAGGCTGCTCAGATCTCTCTCCCCCCCAGGCTGCTCAGATCTCTCTCCCCCCCCAGGCTGCTCAGATCTCTCTCCCCCCCAGGCTGCTCAGATCTCTCTCCCCCCCATGCTGCCCAGATCTCTCTCCCCTCACGCTGCCCAGACCACCCCCCTCCACACCAAGCCTGCCCACACCGGCACTCACCCTGCCCCATACTACTGCTGCGGAATTACCCCCTCCTGCCACCACAGTTCCCCTGCCCTACGCACCCTCTTATGCACCCTACGCATAGGACTGGGGAAGGGGGGGTGCTTGATGATGAGGGGGACTGCTGAAAGGGACTGGGGAGATCAAGGTTGCTGGGGGGAGATGATGATGGGGGGTTAAATGAGATGGTGATGATGAGAGGGGGAGGTGATGATGATGAGGGTAGTGGTGGTGGCGTGAGAGGAGGATGAAGAGGGGGTGAGTGGAGGAGCTGGATAAGGGGGGTGAGAGGTTGAGTGGGGTGAGGATGAGGGGGGTTGTGGTCAGAGAATATATAAACTTGTTCAAATAATCAGTGTGTGTTTAAAATTTTCGCATGCGCAACATAATACCTGCATTTTTACATGGTGTGGCTATTTTCACTTCTAATTCGTCACACCTGTGGCTACATTGAAAAATAGGTTGCCCACCCCTGCACTAAACCATCTGTTTGTGGATGATAGACTGAGGTTCTGAGATGCTTGATTTTTAGGAGTTTACATAACTCTTTTGTTACTTGGGACATAAATGGTGTTCCTTGGTCAGATAAGATCTCTTTAGGAATTCCGACCCGGGAAAACAGAACTATTAACTCTTTTGCTATGTTTTTAGCAGAGGTGCTACGTAGGGGAACTGCCTCCGGATATCGGGTGGCATAATCTAATATTACCAATATATGCTGATGTCCCCTAGCGGACTTTATTAGGGGTCCTACTAGATCCATAGCAATCCGGTCAAATGGCACCTCTATTATGGGAAGGGGTACCAATGGGCTACGGTACGCTTTGAACGGGGCGGTGATCTGACATTCTGGGCATGAGGAGCAATAATTTGTAATTTCTGCCAGAACCCCAGGCCAATAGAAACTTCGGAGAACCTTTTCTTTTGTCATTTCCACCCCTATGTGTCCCCCCAATGGGTGACTATGTTCGAGGTGTAATACTACATTATGGAATGTCTGTGGTACCAACAATTGTTTAGTTGTAACTGATTTCCTTTTATCAACCCGATATACTAGGTCATTCTCTACCTCGAAATAGGGGTAGGCAAGTGACCTATCTGGTTGGCCAGGAGTACTATTCTGGTCCCGTATATTCCCCCTTGCTACCGCTAATGTGGGGTCTTCCCACTGGGCCTTCTTAAAACTCCCAGGACTGACCTCTAGGTCAGCGAGGGTCTTATCCTGTTCTGGGGTGGTAAGTGCCTGTTCAACATCTTGATTTGGGGTATTCCCTACCAAGGTAGCCATGGGGAAGGGAATTTTACAGCACTCCTCCTTTTCCCCCTTCTTATTTGGGCCCTCGTCAACCTCTATTTCTGAAAAAGGGAAAGGATTTGTTTCTTCTGTTACTTCGTTATGGTCCGCTATTGAACTCTGGGCGCTATTCTGAGAGGAGGACCACATTTTTAGAAAATGGGGAAAGTTGGTCCCTATTAACACATCATGTGCCAGTTTGGGTACAATTCCCACTTTGAAATCTAAAGAACCAAACTCTGTTTCAAAAAAAACATCAACAGTGGAATATTCATGATTATCCCCATGTATACAACAAATTGCCACTCTTTGTGAACTGTTTACCTGTTTCTTCTTAATGGGCAACAGGTATTCGGA
This sequence comes from Ascaphus truei, assembly GCF_040206685.1. Taxonomy (NCBI): domain Eukaryota; kingdom Metazoa; phylum Chordata; class Amphibia; order Anura; family Ascaphidae; genus Ascaphus; species Ascaphus truei. The sequence goes on from NC_134485.1 coordinate 62,493,470, forward strand.
CACTAGTGTGACCATGCTCCCAGAGTCAAGAAGTGCCCGAACCCTCTTACCATTGACCTTTACAAATGCCCACAGATGGTTATTCAAGGGGTCCTTTGGGCTAGGGCCCATACATTGGGACCACAACGAATAAGGTTCCACGCTGTTGTATTGCATGGGTTCATCATTTAGTGGGCAGATTTTTGCTGTGTGGCCCCTCTCATAACAATTTACACATTTAGGTACATAGTCTGTGTCCCACTTAGGGCCTTTTTTTGGCTCCCCATTTTGGCTGTTGCCCTTAGTGTGCGAGCCATTGTTGCTGGTGCTGTGTGAAGGCGGTCGTCGCTCTTCAGCCCCCCTTAACCCTGTACCCTTTTACCGTCTCTGGAAGAGTCCTGGAACCTTGGGTAGTGGGGTTGCTCCACGACTATGGGTTGCGGGTGCTCTTCTGCTGCATTGTACCTTTCTACAAGGGCCACAAGCTCGTCTGCATTGTGGGGGTCACTCTGACTGACCCAACGGCGTAGGGCAGAGGGAAGTTTTCTTAAGAACTGGTCCATGACCAACCGTTCCACGATGTGGCTTGCTGAATTGATCTCGGGTTGTAGCCACTTCCGAGCGAGGTGGATGAGGTCATACATCTGGCTTCGGGTGGCTTTATCCATCGTGAAGGACCATGCGTGGAACCTTTGGGCACGAACAGCCGTGGTTACGCCGAGGCGAGCGAGGATCTCGAACTTCAATTTTGCATAGACGTTAGCTTCGGCTGGCTCTAGATCAAAGTAAGCCTTCTGGGATTCGCCGCTTAGGAAGGGTGCGATTAGACTGGCCGACTCAGCTTCTGGCCATCTCTCTCTCTGTGCCGTGCGTTCAAACATGAGAAGATAGGTTTCCACATCATCCGAGGGCCCCATCTTCTGAAGGTAGTGGCTTGCCCTGATCATTTTCGGGACTGGGGCTGCCTCTGCCAGTGGAAGGTTACTGATAGTCCCCCTCAGGATCTCGAGTTCCTGCTGTAAGCCCTGAGCGAACCGTTGTTGCTCCTCTCTCAGCAAGCGGTTTGTCTCTTGCTGGTTTGCATTCGCCTCTTGCAGGGCTGCATTCGTCTGTTGCTGGTTTGCATTAGTCTCTTGCTGGGCTATTAACAGCTGTTGCTGGGTTGCACTCGCCTTTTGCAGGGCTGCATTCGTCTGTTGCTGGTTTGCATTAGCCTCTTGCAGGGCTGCATTCGTCTGTTGCTGGTTTATTAACAGCTGTTGCTGGGTTTCATTCGCGTCTTTCTGGACAGCGACATTGCGTACCAGCGCACCCACCACGTCTTCCATCTTGTTTGGAAAGAAAAAAAACTTTTTTTTTTTTTCAAAGTTCTTTAACTTGCAGATTTTTAAGTGTTCTGCCCGCATTCTCCACCATATGTGACAAACAGCTTACTCCGGGGCTCCGCCGTTTGTCCGGGACTGTTAGAACATGGTCTTTTAGGGTAGGTTAAATGATGAGGCGTCACGTGCTGTTCCTTTAAACAGGCTACTGCCTGGTTTATTCAGTCCCAGGCACTGAGACTGCCACAGTGCATACAACAGAAACACATCAAAACAAAAAGCTGCTCACCTGAGCGATAACTTAACTTAGATTTTCCCTAACTCAGGGTGGAAGTGGCTTTTCCACTTCCAACAACAAAACAAGGTACTTTTCAGTTTTAGACAAAAAGAAACAGAATCATTTAACCTGTTTGGGGAGAGGTTTTCCCCCTCTCTGCTTCCTGCAGCCTTCCTGTCTCCAGGCTCTTGGGGAGAGGGCAGAGGAAACAGGAAATCAGTCTTAAATACCTGATTTCTAATTAGCATGACAGGTGACAGAAATCAGGCAGCAGACAAACTCTGGTCTGGATCCCTCATCCCTCAGTTCCAGCACTTGCCAAACTGTGGGATGGAGTGCATGTATTATGAGGCTGCACTCCCAGGCCAAACAGGATAGAAACTGTTCAGTATCCTGGGAGCCCCATATATGGAATTTATTACCATCCCCTGGTTTCTGTCACAATATATATAGTAAACAAAAGAGACAGCACTCCCAATAGATAATCCAGAATGGCTTGGTGCTAGTCTCCTAATGATATGTAAATAATACGTTACCATCCAGACGAAAGGCAAAGCAGAGACAGCACTCAAAAAGGTAAGTTTTCAAAAAGCTATATTGTCAAAAAATCACATAGATCCCACAGAGGGCTCTTTATCAAGGGGATGTGAATACAGTGCTACTAAACAAGTGAATGCTTATATACCTGATCCCTGGTGCTTCCACACCCATAAATAATCATGACAAATAAGAACATATGTGTAACTCATGCACAACACTTAGTCACTTATCACCAGCGGGCGACCATCTTGGAAAGTCAATTAGCAGTGGGCAGATCCGAATCTGATTATCAGTGATACGGCCCATGGCCTGGAAAATAAAGATACTACACGTATACCGAGGGTAAAGTGAAACAGTAGGATCCCACCTATGACGAGTCATCACTGAGTTGACACAACGCTTCTTCCCTGTATTGATCAGAGTATTGAACCACAATGGCACCCCCTTTATCTGCATTTTTAATAATTCTAGATTTATTTGATTTTAGGGATGCCATAGTGGCATTTTTCTCTTTAGTAATACTGCACCGACACACTTTATTCGAGCAAATACCCAGTATGTACCTGGCAGATACCTGGAATGCGCCGCTCCTCACCTCTGACAAGCCCCGTTGAGTTTGCCTTCCCAGCCTGGGTTCATGCCTGGCTGACGGGCGGCTGATCTGTTAAATGATAATGATTAGGATTTATTAGGCTGCAATGCTTCGCGTGTCTACCAGATGGCATAAATTCATGAATTGTAATGCAGTTTATATATATATACTGTGCAGTATTGCAGCCAGCGAGAATAAAATGCTTCAATCCTGCCTGGAAAATAACCCAATGCACTCGGGCAGAAAACAGTCACAAACCTCAATACACCCGGGTATACCCGAATTCGTGGGACTAGCCGAGCTCGAATAAAGTGTGTCGCCAGTGTATAGGTTCATCCTTTTGATGAAAAGGTGTAACCTCTCGCAAGAGCATATAGATCTTGTTCAACTAATTTTTGGAACGTTTTTAAATGTGGACCCCTATTGTACCCAGGGAAAAAGGCTGACCTCAGTCTGAAATCTGAATCCCTGGACCCAAGACAGGCCCCCAAAGTCATATCTTCCAAAGATGAACCCTGCTCATCTTGTAGAGCCTGCATATCATGAAGGGCACATATATCTTTGAAAGTATTCAATCTAGAGGAATTTTGATCACATTGAGGAGAAACCTCAGAGGATGATATTTGTGTTGACTCTGTAATATCAACACTCAATTTTTCCTGAAAATAATTTAAGGGACAAATTTCATATACATTTTTGATAATCAATAATTGTATTAAACAATTTTAAATCATTATCAGGTGCAAAATGTAAACCTTTAATTAGAAGGCGGATTTCTGCCAGGGTAAGTTGAACACCGGAAATATTAATGACATTATTATCTAATTCTAAAATTCTAATTCTAAAAGTTCTCCAGAGAACGCCTTTAACTTCCGGTACTGATGTGACTGTGTGGATTGATGTATGGCCTCTGCTTGCACAGGAAGGGACACATTATCAGGCATGCTAATCCCGCCAGGGGCATATGCATCAAGTCTAGACATACTATTTCTACTTAGCGAAGATTCCCCTGGGTAAGAACAATAGCAACACACATATGATTGGAACTGGTTTTACTGGAACGCAAGAATAAACCCTTGTTACTTACTCATAACGAGAACATATATCACACATTTATATCTTATACTATTCCTATAAGGCTAGTGGCTCGGCCACTCTCTTAAGGAGTAATGTCTCTGTTCCGTCACCGCGTGCCCCCACACCGTGTTCATATACTGTAATATGTATTTAGGCTCAGTCCTTTGGCCACACCGCTTAGTGTCCCCAAAGAGTGTTCCCTAAGGCGGGATCAGCGCCTGTTGACCGGTGTTGGTGCACTTTAGTAAATACCTTCCGGTCAATGTGGTGACCGATAATAGCTTCAAAAAGGATCCGCCGATCCAGCGCAGTCTTCCAGATGTCACGATGCTCATCCGCCTGGTCCCAGACGACCAGCAGCAATCGCAGCTCTGCACACTTTGTCCCTATCTGGTATACAGTAAGGGATGATGTCGCTGTCACTATAGGGCGTCCCTGCAGCACCACAACCTACGGTGACTCAGGGAATCTCTTAGGGCCTACTGGGAAGATCTAACCTATGCAGGTAGGTCACAGATCCCCTGCACCCACACTACCTCTTCCCTTGCTCCTCCAGTGCCCTCTGGCTAGCGTGGTCTCACCCCCACGCTTCCCTTTCCTGTCTCCCGCGAATCCGGCCCTACCATTTCACTATGAAAACTTTGGCCCCTAGGGGATTAAATGATGGTATAGAATTAGGAGTCTTCCTTTGAAATCACCTTATATTCTATTTTGTATGAAATAATTGCTTAGAATTATAAGAACTTTTCGGTTATTTCTGGTATTATGTAATATTCTATGAATACTAATTGTTTTTCCTGACTCCTTTTTTTCTGAGATATACATCAATCGCCGTTAATAAAGTTAGAATGTTATTTAGTTAAACTTATGTCATATATGCTCAATATTTTATAATAGGTTTTTAATATGTTACAATATGTTTTAATTTGTTTTTCAATTGTTTATGCCATGTGGGGCAATTTAAAATTTTTTAATATGTGCTCATTTGTCCATTCTATTTCCGCCCACCTCATATGTTGTACCTTATAATATGTTAAAATAAGGGAGGTCTTAGGGGCAATCTAAATGTGATACACCTGCCCACTTCACTTACAATTATAATGATGTATTCATTAGCCAATAGGATGTTAGTATAGGGGAGGGATTAAGGGTATTTAAAGTAGGATTTAGCAGCCAATTGACACTCCTGACGAAGCCGTAAGCATACAACGGCGAAACACGTAGAGTGTTTCAGTCCAGCAATACCCAAGAGGAGGAACACCGAGAATCCACTCCTACTATCAGGTCCGGCGGTTCTCTCGACGCACTGGAAGTGACGTGACGGGAGCCCCGGCGTGGATACAGTGTTCCGGTGAAGCGGAGGACAACGAGGAACCCAGGAGATCGCGACTCCCTGTATACCTGTTACCCGCTATCCATTTTTCGCCTATCTTGATCATACAGAGTGTAAGCCTTCATTTGTATACCTATTGTTAGAATATAATACCGTCTACACTATATGGTCTTTTTCCTTTTCTTCCTTGGAGGTTGGTGGCTGGTGGCTGCTGCATATTCACAGGGTACATCCACCCCCTAAGTTGGATGGCTGCTTGATTTTGGCTACCTTCATGTGAGTAGTCATTTTTGAGCCTCGCACACAAAATCACTGTATTTTAACATTACTGTACTATGTGATGTTTTCATTTATTTTTTATGACTACGAGACATGCTCCCCTGGCCTTTTTTGGAGAAACAGTTGATGCAACACAAGTGGAACAGTCTTTATCCAAGGGTTGGAGTGTGTTTGCAGTCTCTTATTCACTTTATTCAATATAGTGCACTTTGTTATTTTAGGCATGATTATTTACAATTATTTATATCACTTTTCACGAATTTACACATTATTAAGTGGTTATTTTATATATTTTTGGGGTTTGTTAGATCGCTACCGAGCACTTTTTTATCCTCTATCTTATTGGCCAGACGTCCGCGCGCTTGCACTGCGCATGCGCGACCTCTCTCGCTCTGACAGTGCCCCTTACTATTGCACAACAACATGGCGGCGCCCTATGCTGTCGGGGCTGCCGCGGAACCTTCCAACACTCCCCCCGGAGACGCGCTGCAGCAAAGGGAAAGCAAACCAACACATCCCTACATAGTCATATTTATTTTTATCAGCATGAACATCTACATTCTTTTGCTTTTACTGCGTTTATTAAAAGGAAATTTTACATACACGCAGCCCCCTCTATACACACACACACACACACACACACACACACACACACACACACACACACACACACACACACACACACACACACACACACACACACACACTCTGCATCCCCCCATCACACTGTGCAGCCCCCCTCCTCTACACCCACAAAACACACTGCAGCCCTCCTCCACCCTCTACACTCACAAAACACACACAGCAGCCCCCCTCTATACCAAATAACACACAAAACACAGAAACACACTGCAGCACATACACACACACATACACTCCAAAACACACTCTGCAGCCCTCCTCCACCATCTACACCCACTGACACACACACACTGCAGCCCCCCTCTACACCCACAAACACACTGCACACACACCAACAAAACAGACTGTTGTCCCCTCTACATCCATAAACCATACACCAGCAGCACCCCTTTACACCCACTGCAGCCCCCATGTAAACCCACACACTGCAGACACACACACACACACAAAACACTCTGCACCCCTCCTCCACCCACAAAACACACACTGAAAACACACACACGGCAGCCCCCCTCTACACCGACAAAACACACACTGCAGACTCACACAAACCAACAGACTCTGCTAGCTCTACATCCACAAAACACACACTGCAGACACACACACACATAACACTCTGCACCCCTCCTCCACGCACAAAACACACACACTGCAGCCCCCCTCTACACCCACAAAACACACACTGCAGACTCACACAAACCAACAGACTCTGCTAGCTCTACATCCACAAAACACACACTGCATACACACACACACACACACACACAACACTCTGCACCTCTCCTCCACCCACAAAACACACTGCAGCCCCCTCTGCACCTACAAAACATGCACTGCAGAGATACACACAAATCAACAAAACAGACTCTGCCACCTCTACATCCACAAAACACACACCAGCAGCCCCCTGTAAACCCACACACTGCAGACACACACACCAACAAAACACTCTGCACCCCTCCTCCACCCACAAAACACACTGAAGACACACACTGCAGCTCCCCCTCTACACCAACAAAACACACGCAGCAGAAACACACCAACAAGACTCTGCTGTCCCCTCTACACCCACAAAACACACAACGACAGAAGACACATACACCAATAAAACACTCTTCTGGCCCCCTTTACACCCACAAAACACACAACAGACACACAAACCTTTCCCCTCACTCTCCTGTGCGGCGCTCTCTGCAGACAGGTTGGGGGAGTAGTCAGTGCCTGGCTGGTGCCTTCTGTCCAATCCCCTCCCTTGTCTAAGGGCAAATTTCACTCTTTGTGAATGAAAACCGAAATCTGATTGGCTGAAAAACTTGCAGTGTGCCAAAACTTCCGGGCCATTACTGATTGGATAATGCCCGGAATTTTAACCAATCAGAGAGCAGGGATTTCAATAATGCCCGGAATTTACCAGCTTTGGCCTATAATGTATAATACAATGAAGAAGAGGAAGCGAACCATGTTATAAGAGGTATCAAACAATAAATCAAAGTAAGATATGTATTGCTTCCAAAGACCATGCTGTCATCTCCGCAGTAAAAAGAAAAAAACGTATTGTGGTACCACCAACTGAAAAATAGAATTGGTGCTTTAATATAACTCTTCTGAGAAAAACTGTGAAATGGAAAAGTAAAAAAAAATGTTTTCTCAGTAATTCTAGTAGAAAAGTTTTCTATTAGTGGAGCATTTCAAATTGAGAGGATATTCAGCACTGCTTCTGGCATTGCACTTCTTGGTTGGCCAAATATAAAAACATAAGGTTTTGGTGCCCTTGGATATCACTTTCCAGTGATACAGTATACAGTTTTGTGCTGTTCTTGGTATACGTGTGATTTATTATATATATATTTTTTAAATCCTGTATTTGTCTTAAAGCAAGAAATATATCATAACAAAATGTAACGCTGAAGTAATTTATCATTGTTAGGCCCATGTTCACTGGATAATGCTAAGCTTTAATGGATGAACGGGAGTTAAGACGTGCTAAATTGTAGCACCCTTTAGTGAATATGGGCTTCGTGGGCAAGCCAGAAAATGCCGGACTCACTAGTGCTGATCGGGCTCTAATGAACTTTAGTGAATAACCCCCTAAGAACTTTATTCTATATACAACACAGTGACTGTTCGTTCAAAAAAAAAAATCCCCATTGACATATTGAATAAAGTACAGTAGATAAATTATAATAAATGACTCATGTTTATGACTGAATAATATTACATTTAACTATAATATTCACAACAGTTTGCACAGTAACAGCGAAAAACACATATTTTACTATTTATGGAAAAGGTGTTTAAACCCCATCGTTATATACCGCTGTAAGAATAGCAAACACTGAACAAAGAAACATGTAGGTACAATGAATCTTGGCTTAGTGCAGCACAAAGTCCAAGTTTGGTACCAAAAGTATAGAGGAAATAAAAAAAGCGACTCCAAATAGACTGTTGGTAGCAGAGACAGAAAGTAAGACCAAAAACTGTGTGTTTTCTCTTCACTTTAAGACCACATTTGCCACAAACATGAGACATTTAAGCCAAAGAATGATTATTTTTCTGTATGAGGTCAGACTTCCACAGAATTAGGGCATTGTAGTGCTGCATACTGTATGTGTCACCTATTCAGTCCATTCTTTTTCTGATGATGAGAGAGAAAAAAAAGTTATTAGGTAAAGTGATGCCTTGTTACCATATCAACAAACAATGTTTCTTTTGGACACTATTAAATAAGCAGAATGTGTTATAGCAGGGGTGTGCAAACTGAGGGGTGCAACATTTTCTGGGGGAGGGAGGGGCGCAGCACTTGCAGATGTCCTGCGCTCTTCCCCACAACATTTAATTGAAATTCCGGGGGGAGCGCACAAGGCCTCTGTATGTCACTTACCTTCTCTCCAGCAGCTACTGGTGACGCATCGCCATGACAACGCGGAGTCAAATGGCAATGCGTTGCCATGGCAATGTGATGTCACATGACATTGTGACACTGCAGATGCCGGAAAAAAGATAAGGACGCGAGCAGGGGGGAAGAGCAGGCAGGGGAGCGCAAAGAAAAAAGTTTGCGCACACCTGTGTTATTGGGCCTACAGTATGCTCTGTCAGGCCCATCCATAAGCACCCCATGTGCCTAGGGATGGCAGGTCTCAGGGGGCGACAATATATGTAGGATTAAAGCAGGGGTCTCCGGAGCTGAACCACATTTATTTTGGCTCTGGGGATGCCCTGTATCCTGAGATACTTAGGGTGTACCTGGAACCGTAATGTATGTAGATCGGCTCTGGAGACCCCCTGCTTCCTACCTAGGAGGAAAAAAGATTATGGATTTTTTTTGGGGGAAATATTTTTTTGTATAGTGGGCGTCTTTATTAGTGTATGCCTAAGTGTGGCACATAACCTAAGGACGATCCTGTCTGAGCTTCAACACAAAGGAACAATTCTGCAGGCAGTGAAAGTATGCGTTTAAAGACAGCAGAAGAACGATGCTGCACAATTGCTGCTCTCTACTCAAGCTGCTTCCAAACCAATCAAACTCTGCAGGATTTGAATACATTCAAGAAGTATAAAAGAGAAATAGGAAGCTCAGATTACAATAATGATGAAGGTAGATTACTGTTGGTTAATTTTTTAACCTCTGGCGATCTGTAAAACAGTTTTATCAACGGCTCCCAACTTGTGGCCACCAGAGCAAGCTACTCTCCCCAGTGCAGAGGGAGAGGAGATGCTGCTGGTGTAGAATGTAGCTTCTCCCTGCTCCCTCATCTGCTTAATGACCACGCACTGATAAATACAGTACTGTACTGCCCCGTTCCTCTCCTGTGCTAATCACTAAATCCCTGTGTAAGAGAAGCGGCACATTAAATATCTACGGCAATATCAGCTGACTGGAGAAGGGAGCAGTTGCTACCCACGGCTGCAATGTTCTTTCTGCCTATGCACTATATACAGTATATGAGATATATATATATATATATATATATGGTAAACCTCTTGTGGCGCTGAGGAAAGGAGTGGCCTAGGAAATTCAAATGGACTGTGGAGATTGTCCTGTTCCTTGAATTGTTACCCCAAGAGAAGGGAGACAAAACATGGAGAAACACTACAATAGTGCGTTACCCAAGAAACATATACATAAACTATGTAATCCAAAATGGAATGATAAAAATGTGTACAACTGTACAGTACATCAAATTAGTAAAACATCTGAGTGCTGGGGCACTCTGAAAAAACTTTGCTCCGCCGATAGGAAAAATTGGAATCCTACTCACCAAAGGTGACTAGGACATACGCCATAAATGAATTGGTCTTAGCTGATCAACACCGCTCGCAGTGAGGTGCAACACGCCAGTGCCTCAAGGAGATCCGCCTTCCGTGCTAGAAGTCCAATACTTCCAGGGACGAAGAAACCCACAATTAGGAGTTTCAAAACACGTTGGACAGTTTTGGCGTAGCAAGGACACCGTAGCATTGGACACCAGCGGTGACGTCAGCAGAGGAGCCGATCGGTGAGACTCTGGAAGTATTGGACTTCGAGCACGGAAGGCTGGTCTCCTCGAGGCACTGGCGTGTTTGGAAGGTTCCAAATTCCAGTAAGATAAGCAAGGATAATTAGAAACATTTACATAGTTACATAGTAGATGAGGTTGAAAAAAGACATACGTCCATGAAGTTCAACCTATGCTAAATTTAGACAACAGATACTTTATCCTATATCTATACTTCCTTATTGATCCAGAGGAAGGCAAACAAAAAACCCCAGTGTCATATCATCCGATGATATCTCATAAGGGAAAAATAAATTCCTTGAAAAACACACAGAACCACCTTGCTCACCATACAACGAGAGAATATATGAACGGTGCAAAGGGAGAATTACTAAACAAAACACAACTCAGTGACCAAGGGGTCATTAAAAGTCCCTGCAAGCTGCACTCATTACGTAGTATAATATAGTATACATAAAGTACCAGTATATTAACTAGTACCAATAATTTGAAGCTATATACTGATTCTAGTACCTTACACAATTTAGTATCATCAGCAAAGATGGAGACTTTGCTCTCGATGCCAACCTTAAAGTCATTAATAACCAAGTTAAAAAGCAGGGGTCCCAGTACCGATCCCTGAGGTACTCCACTCATGACTTTAGCCCAACCTGAAAAAGTTCAAGTTATGACAACCCTCGGTTGTCTGTCCTTTAACCAGTTTTTAATCCAGGTGCATATATTATTACTGAGTCCAATTTGCTTTATTTTTTACATCAAATGTGTGACCGTATCAAAAGCCTTTGCAAAATCTAAGTAGCCCACATCAACTGCATTACCCTGGTCTAAATTCCTACTTACCTCCTCAAAGAAACAAATAAGGTTAGTTTGGCATGATCTATCCTTCATAAATCCATGCTGACTATTAATAATAATTTTGTTTTCCATGAGGTATTCCTGAATATTATCCCGTAGTAAACCTTCAAGTAGTTTCCCCACTATTGAAGTCAGGCTTACAGGTCTGTAATTTCTCGGTTGTGATCTAGCTCCCTTTTTATGTATAGCCATCACATCTGCTTTACGCCAATCTTGTGGTACTGAGCCTCTGGAAATGGAGTCCTTGAATATTAAATGTAATGGTTTGGCTATTACTGAACTTAACTCCTTGAGAACTCTTGGATGTATGCCATCGGGGCCAGGTGCCTTATTTAGTTTAATTTTTTGAAACAGCCTATAAACTTCTTCCTCGGTTAACCAATTGTTCATTAATATGGAGGTTGTAAATAAACACAAAGATACCCAGCAAGCTCTCAGAACCCTCCCCCTAAATATATATATATATATATATATATATATATATATATATATATATATATATATATATATATATATATATATATATATATGACACACACACAAAAAGGCAGTTGCTCACACTATATAAATAAGTGGTTAAGCCAGACCCAAAAATTAATACAGAGAATCCTGAGAAAAAACAATTTCTAAACAGGATAGCCTGTGACAAAATAACTAGGGAAACACTGGTGGTGCTGGGGGAAAGAGAAATAAATATAACACACAAAAAGATTGAGACAATCCCCAAATTGCACTCTAAATATACCACAGAATAACTAATCTAATATAAAGAAAAAAGACTTGGATTCTAAGTCAAAATAGAAAAAGGAAATGATTTTAATAACGAGCAATAAGACACACTAACATTAAAAACATAAACACACTGTAGGCAGCATAACAAAAATAAAAAAGCTGTGACTAAAAAAATAATGCATTTAATATCGCTGAAAGTAAAACCAAGAGCTTAAATGTATCAAATAATATACCTCTCAAAAATCATGTATACTGCCGTCAGTGAACACTCTACGCATTCCCGGAAGAAGGCCCCCTTGGCTGAAATGCGTAAAGTGTTCACTGACGGCAGTATACATGATTTATACAGCGTGACCTTTGCTTCATGATGCAACTCCTGTGGACGATATGAGAGACTGCAATCTATGTTGGAATTACTCTCCCTTGGACTGACTCATACACTATTATGGACAGCTGAGTATCACTTTCTCTGCTGCTCTGAGTCCTTTCCCCTTTGTGGGATGTAGGCAAACGCAGGTTTGATTGAGCATCCAGTACTGGCTTTATTTTTCATCCTATATAGCCATGTGTTTTGCCTTCTTGTCAGAATCCACAGGAATTTTTGCACTAATGTTTTTTGATATTTTTATTATTTTTGATTATTGCTGCACAGGGTTTGAGTACTTTACATCTGATTTTCCCCTGTCTCCCCCCCTTGGTTTAAGATATATTATTTTTTCTTATGTTCACTATTGTGTATATAAGTTTATTCATTGTATATACTTAATTATTTTTTCTTTTGGGTTTAGTTATATTATTTGTAGCTAGGATCCTTAGGGGGTGTTGTAATCCTTTACACTACCGACACACTTTATTAAAGTGTGGCCGGTACCGCAAGCCGGGAGATTTCCCGGCTTGCTAGTGGCCGCCCCTCGGCGTGCCGCGCGTCATAGACGCGCGGTCACACGTCTTCGGGAGCGTGCGCCCCCTGCACGCGCGTCCAGGGGCTCCCCGAGGGAGCCCTGGTGTCCCGCGATCGCGGGACAGCGGCAGGGGGTTCCGGGGGACCCGGCGGTAGGGAGAGCGCCCCGATCGGAGGGCGCTCTTCCGCTGCTTCGGCGCGCGCCCGTCACTCTCGGGCGCGCGCCAGGCTACTGCTGCGGCCAAGAACGGGCAAATGCTCGAATAAACTTGGCCGCAGCAGTAGCTCATTTGTATCACCTCATATTTTTGAGAGGTATATTATTTGATACATTTTAGCTCTTGGTTTTACTTTCAGCGATATTAAATGCATTATTTTTCTAGTCACAGCTTTCTTATTTTTGTTATGCTGCCTACAGTGTGTTTATGTTTTTAATGTTAGTGTGTCATATTGCTCGTTATTAAAATCATTTCCTTTTTCTATTTTGACTTAGAATCCAAGTCTTTTTTCTTTATATTAGATTAGTTATTCTGTGGTATATTTAGAGTGCTATTTTGGGGACTGTCTCAGTCTTTTTGTGTGTTATATATATATATATATATATATATATATATATATATATATATATAATCCACAGATGCAGCCGGCACTCCACTTGCAAGTTGAAAAAATTAGGTGCTTGTCCCATAAAGCAATAATAAACCATACGATACCGTTTGAAGCACGTTTTTGTATTGAAAAAGACACATAAACCGACGTTTCGGTCCCCCAGTGGGACCTTTCTCAAGGTGGTGCATTCATTGCACCACCTTGAGAATGGTCCCACTGGGGGACCGACCGAAACGTCGGTTTATGTGTCTTTTTCAATACAAAAACTTGTGATCAAACTTACCAGAGTGCTGTCTCCTGATCTCGTGCTTCAAACGGTATCGTATATATTGTGACAAACGCCCCTCTTTTGTAGCGCTGACGTCTGTCTGGGTTCTTCCCGACACAGTCTTCTAGGGTTAATTATACAACAAACAGGAACATGCAAAGTATTACGTTGCTTAACTCAGGCTTCTGCCTGCTTTATTTTCATCCAAGTAAGGTACTGCAGCTTTAACATGTGTAGGTAGGAGGCACTCAGACATTTAACCTTCAGCGGTTTACTCATATCAGTGTTATAGCATTTCACACAGTGTCACTTTTCAGAAGCAAACCAAATCAAATAAACCAAATCCTATCCCATTCAGGGATCTAACTACACATCAGAATCAGCCTCTAACTGCTGCTGGGCCAACTAACCTGGTTCCCCAGTTTAAAAGAAGGCCCTCTCATTTAGGGTCACTAGATAAAGCATAGTCTTTTAGATACAGCAATAAAGATTTGTTTGTCTTATCTGTTCGTGGTGGGAACTCGGTCCCAAGTGTCCAGGCAAGTCCTCTGGTACTGTGATACTTGAAGGGGCCGTCCACCCCAAACTGGATTCCGGGGAGCAGCGACACCCCCAGCCCCCAGGCTCTAAGGAGAGAGACTGAAAAGCAAACCTCTCTGCTCTAAATACCTGTTCTAGTGATTAGGAGAGCAGGTGAGGGAGAACTAGACCCATTGTAATCTGTGGTCTGGATTTTCCATCCACCAGCCTGAGTAAATGTGAAGCTGTGGAATGGATCATTAACTATTCCTGCACTTTCTGACCTAAAATGGGGCAGAAAGCTGCCTAACATCTTTGGACTATGTCACATATCCCCCTCCCCAGCTCACACCTACTGGGGTGAGCGGCCATGGACCTCACTGGGGTGAGCGTCCTACCTGAAATACTTGAGCTAACTCCTCAGTACAATATTAAACATTCACGACACGAATATTAACTTTTTTTTTTTTTTCCCCCGCGGCAATTATGGACAATAGTTTTCATCATAAGAGACTATACTTGGCAAACATATTTTGTTGCTCTATATTAGGGAACTATTTTGAAAAATAAATGTCTAGCACACATTCTTATAACCCAGGATATGCTAAATATACTCACAAAACCAGACAGTTTCTATTACCTCCCTGGGTTTTTTCTTTTCTACTCTAGAATATGAACCTCATTATATATTTACCAACCAAAAGGGCCATCAACCCTGTATAGTAATTTGTAGTTTAGCTACATTTTCAACACAGAGAACCAATATAACATTGCAATAGTTACAAAATGCTTATTCTAGAGGCCTAATATAGCATGACTACACTAGCTTATTTGCAAAGTTAAGTGTCCGTGACATAGTCCACACGTGTAATAAAAAAAAATATCGGTCAGTTCCCCAAACATTTTTTTTTCTCTTTGACTTCCAGTCCATTACATCCTCTGACTTTATTTCAACACCCGCTGTAGCCTGCAAATGACTGGACTGTTTCTTCAGCCACTGACGAGACACTCGGACTGGATTCTCCTTGGCTCCACACTGTGGTCCAGAGTGGCGAGATCTGGAACTATTCAGGCGCAGCGTTGACCTTAGTCGCTTTTTCTTGTCAATCTTTGAACCTTCTAGGCTCTTCTTACTGAGATGTCTCCTCTCATCAGAAATCTTTGATTTCCCTTTTCGGGCCATTACCAGGCCTTTGGGTTTTGGAGACCTAATTGCCTCTGTATAAGAGTAGTCCATATTAACAATGTCATCAGGATTTTTCATCAAGTTTGTGTTTTCAGGAACTGCCAACCACTTGGCTAAAACATCTTCTGTGGTGGCCTGGGTGTGTTCACTAGTTTGATAATCATCTGGACAACATACATGAAATTGAGGATCTGGATTTTTGAATCCCAGATCAGGGAGTATACTCTCAGTATTCTCAGGAGAGTGCCTATCTGTTTCTGGAATAACAGCAGCACAATCAAAGTCAATTCTTTCTTCTTCCTCTTTGTTATCAGTGAGGGCATTGAGTTTACTTTCCCTGGTCTCCTTTTGTGACCGTGTTTCTTTTAGCCTTGGAATCTCTTTCTCCAACTTCATCTTTATAGCAAATCGTAATATTGCAACAGCATTGAAGATACACGTATAGAAACGTACAGCTTGCTTGGTTAGGAGGTAGGATTGATAGTCCGACTGAACCACTTTAGCAGCTTCTCTCATGTCCTGGTAGCGTCTTTGTTGCTGTCCTTCTGTATTTCTTTTTCCACTCAGTGCGGCTGCTAATTCAACTTCTTTGGAGTTGAGTCGCGATTCCATGTCTGTCATCTGTTTCAGAGCAAGATTTAACTCTGTTTCCTTTTCTCTATTCTTGACCTGCAGCTGCAGGTTCTCCTCTCGGGTCTTGTCCAGCTCCAGCTGCAGCCGGGCCCCCTCATTTGCCGTGTGGTCCAGCTGCTTGTGGATATCGGCCATCTCACTTTCATAGCGCAATGTCAGGCAGACCACCTGACGGACGGACACCACCTCCCTTTCGGCGCACTGTATCTCACGCTCAGCCATCTGCTTCTGTAGCTCTTCTTGCATTTCTAACTTTTCTTGGATCAATTGCTTCTCCACTTTTCCTGCTTGGTGAAGCTTCTTATCACCTTCACTGATCTGGTCAGTCAAGTCTGAATTTTTCTGTGTCAGAATTACATTATCTCTCTTTACAGTCTCTAAATTACTCAGGGCATTCTCACAGGTTTCTTTCAATATTCCCAGCTCTGTGTTCAGACCGTGGCCCTCCAGGTGTGAGTTTTGCACCTCTGTGCTGAGCGCATAAACCTCTTGTAGAGCCTTCCCATATTTCTGTTTTAGGATAGCAATCAATTTGTCAGACTTAATCTGTTTTCCATCCATGGTGGCAATTACGGTGTAGGCCTTTTCCAGACTAGTAGTCACCTCTTCCAGCTCACTCCGTAAGAGAGACTCTGTTTTCTTCAAAGCCTCGTGCTCTTGTAAAGCTGGGAGTATACACCTCTGTAACTCGGCGGTCACTTCTCGCTCCTTCTTGTTAGATTCTCGCTCCTTCATCAATCCCTGCCACAGGACTTCATAATCATGGCGGGCAGCTTGGAGTGCAGAAACCAAAGCCTCTTTATCCTGAATCAAGGATTCAGCATCCCTTTGCTCCTCCTTTTCCTTTGCCACTGTTCCCGTGACAATTCTGCAGGTCACTCCGGTCTGCAGCACATCTCGGCGCCTTTCTGACGCATGTCCTGACAGCGCAGGTTCAAGTGGCTCGGTCAATTCCCGTGACTTGAGGAACAGTTTTCTTTTTCTTCTTCTTTGCTTTATTAGCTCCAGAGATATCAGTGGTACTGGGCACACACTCACTGGTAGCTTCCACATTTTGCTTGCAGTCACAGGGCGTTGCTTGCTTTTGAAGCTGTTTGTCTTTGAAAATTTTGGGGCACACATCTTCCATGTGACCTACTTCACGACAGGCCCAGCATACTAAATTCATCTGTGGGTACGGCTCTCCTCCAGGGGCCACATACGAGTCGTCATCATCATCATATGGCCTGAAGGGACACTGTTTTTCATGATTACGTGCATTACAAAACAAACATTTCACATCGGCCATTTTAGAAACCCGGCAGGGACAATTTGCTAGCTGCAATTTCACTCACTTCAGCAAAAGGCATTAGCTTTACAAACAGCACTTGCTAGATGCAATTTTTCTCTTCAGCAAAACATTTTGGTTTTCTGTTTGGGTTCAGGATGCTATTGCATCCATACTTTGCACATTCTCTGTGTATGCTAGAAGCACAACTGATATACACAGTGGGACAAACTTCACTCATAGCATCTGTACTTTATCTTCGGCTGGGCGGCCATTTTAAACCCCCGCATTTATTTGCAAACCCACAAACTTTTAGTGTCGACCCACATTCTCCACCATATGTGACAAATGCCCCTCTTTTGTAGCGCTGATGTCTGTCTGGGTTCTTCCCGACACAGTCTTCTAGGGTTAATTATACAACAAACAGGAACATGCAAAGTATTACGTTGCTTAACTCAGGCTTCTGCCTGCTTTATTTTCATCCAAGTAAGGTACTGCAGCTTTAACATGTGTAGGCAGGAGGCACTCAGACATTTAACCTTCAGCGGTTTACTCATATCAGTGTTATAGCAGTGTCACTTTTCAGAAGCAAACCAAATCAAATAAACCAAATCCTATCCCACTCAGGGATCTAACTACACATTAGAATCAGCCTGTAACTGCTGCTGGGCCAACTAACCTGGTTCCCCAGTTTAAAAGAAGGCCCTATCATTTAGGGTCACTAGATAAAGCATAGTCGTTTAGATACAGCAATAAAGATTTGTTTGTCTTATCTGTTCGTGGTTGGAACTCGGTCCCAAGTGTCCAGGCAAGTCCTCTGGTACTGTGATACTTGAAGGGGCCGTCCACCCCGAACTGGATTCCGGGGAGCAGTGACACCCCCAGCCCCCAGGCTCTAAGGAGAGAGACTGAAAAGCAAACCTCTCTGCTCTAAATACCTGTTCTAGTGATTAGGAGAGCAGGTGAGGGAGAACTAGACCCATTGTAATCTGTGGTCTGGATTTTCCATCCACCAGCCTGAGTAAATGTGAAGCTGTGGAATGGATCATTAACTATTCCTGCACTTTCTGACCTAAAATGGGGCAGAAAGCTGCCTAACATCTTTGGACTATGTCACAATATATATATATATATGTGTCAAAGGGAGTGCTACTAATATGGAGGTTGTGGCTTCCTCCTGCGGCACTACAATTGAAATTGATTCTTCCCTGGTAAACACAGAGGCAAAGAATGTGATTAATACCTCTGCTTTTTCCTTATCTCCAATAATCTGCCTGCCCATCTCACACTGAAAGGGTCCTATACAGGTAAACCCCGTTATAACGCGACCCGTTATAACGCAGTTTTCACGTGGCTCCCATTTAAAAAAAAAAAAAAATGTTTCAATTTTTTTTGCACACTGCGCACACTGCGCACACTGCGCACACTGCGCACTCTCACTGCACACAGCACACACTCTCACTGCACACACTGCTCACTGCACACACTGCACACACTGTTCACTGCACACTAATCACTGCACACAGCACACACTGCACACAGCACACTGCACACACTGCTCACTGCACACACTGTTCACTGCACACTAATCACTGCACACACAGTTCACTGCACACACATTGCTCACTGCACACACTGCTCACTGCACACACTGTTCACTGCACACACTCTCACTGCGCACACTGCACACTGCACACACACACACTGCACACACTCCCAGCACACACTCTACACTGCACGCACACACTCTACACTGCACGCACACACTCCCACTGCACGCACACAGTCCCACTGCACGCACACAGTCCCACTGCACGCACACAGTCCCACTGCACGCACACAGTCCCACTGCACACTCCCACTGCACACTCCCACTCGCACTGCACGCACACACTCCCACTGCACGCACACACTCCCACTGCATGCACACACTCCCACTGCACACACTGCACACACACTCACTGCACACACTCTCACTGCACAATGCTCACAGCACACTGCTCACTGCACACTCTCACAGCACACAGCTCTCACAGCACTCAGCTCTCACAACACCCTCACATGTCAGCAGCCCACCCCCCCCTCACATGTCAGCAGCCCACCCCCCCTCACATGTCAGCAGCCCACCCCCCCTCACATGTCAGCAGCCCACCCCCCCCCCTCACATGTCAGCAGCCCACTCCCCTCACATGTCAGCAGCCCACCCCCCCTCACATGTCAGCAGCCCACCCCCCTCACATGTCAACAGCCCACCCCCCCTCACATGTCAGCAGCCCACCCCCCACCAGCCCGTTTTTCACACACACCCCCCACCAGCCCGTTTTTCACACACACACACACACACACACACACACACACACACACACACACACACACACACACACACACACACACACACACACACACACACACACACACACACACACACACACACACACACACACACACCTACCTTAGATCAGCTCAGCACATCCTCTCTCCCCGGTACTAAGCCTAAGCCCCGCCCCCTCATGCTCTGACCTCTCCGGAAGAAAAAAAAACACACGGCTGCCGGGGGCTGGGAGGGAGAGGGAGGGGGGAGAGGGATGGGGCTGGGAGGGAGAGGGAGGGGGCTGGGATTGAGAGGGAGGGGGCTGGGAGGGAGGAGGGATGAATCGCCGCCGTTTTTTTAAACTTTTTTTTAAAATTTATTTAATTAACTGGCGCCCGGCCAGAGTCATCGCGGGCTCCACAGAGAGGCCAGACGGGCCGCATGTTGTGCAGGCCTCTTCCTTCCTTCCCTCCTCACTCCCTCCCTCCCGATCAGGCGCGCGGCGGCCATTTTTTTTTCAATTAGCGCGACCCCGTTACTAACGCGGTGGTCTCGGGGTGGACCCCGAGGACCGCGCTATAACGGGATTTACCTGTATTTTCTTTTCTCATTTTTTGTTATTAAGGAACTTAAAGAACTTTTTAGGGTTGACCTTACTTTCTATTTCAATCCTTTTTCATTATCCATTTTTGGTAATTTGATTGCCCTTTTGCATTTTTTGTTACATTCCTTATAATTCTAATACGATGCCTCTGTCCCTTCTGACTTAAAGAATCTAAACGCCTGCCTCTTCTTTTCCATTTCCTCCCCTATCTGCTTATTTGGCCACATTGGTTTTGACTTATTTCTTTATACTTATTACCCAAGGGTATACACTGATGTGTGCTTTTCTAACAATGTTTTAAAGACTGCCCATTTATCTTCTACATTGTTCCCTGCAAAAAACATCATCCCAATGTATTACTTGTAGATTAGTCCTCAGTTTATTAAAATATGCCTATCTAAAGTTTAAGGTCTTTGTTCTTCTACATTGTTTGATATTACCAAATCCATTATTACCCCTCTCCTGGTTGGTTCCTCAATCATTTGGGTCATATAATTGTCTTTAAGAACCCCCCAAAACCTGTTTCCTTTTGTTGTAATGCTAATCTCATTGCCCCAGTCTATGTATGGATAATTAAAATCACCCATTATACAAACATGACCTAGTTTTGATGTCTTCTCCATTTGCAAAAGTATTTTCGCTTCCTCAATCTTACAGATATTTATTTGGTGGTTTATAGCATATCCCTACAAACATTTTCTTTATACTTTTACCTCCACTGCTAATTTCTATCCTCACGGTCTCTACATTTTCATCATTCCCTTCATAAACATCTTCCCTTATAATAGGTTTTAGATCCGGTTTATCTTATAAACATACTCCACCTCCTCTTCTATTTGCTCGATCCTTCCGAAAAAGGGAATAACCCTCTAAATTTACTGTCCAGTCATGAGTTTCATCCCACCATGTTTCAGTAATGCTTATGATATCATACTGCTCCCTTGCCGCTATTAATTCAAGCTCCCCAATTTAATCTGTCAGGCTTCTTGCATTAGCAAGCATGCATGTAAGTTTTTTTTCCAGCCTGTACTATTATCTTCTCTTCTCTTTCCTTTCTGTGCCAACTTGGTTTTCTAGTATTATCTGTATTTACTAGGTGTCTCGTTGCTTGCCAAACTTGCATTTGCCCCCATTCTACCTCCATAACCCCCTTCAAACTGTTCAAACTGCTTCTGATTCTAACTGCACACTTAATACAACCTGCACTTGAAATCAACCATTGGTGCAAAATACAAACACAGTCCCTGCTCAGCCTGGAGTAAAAATAATTGGACACAAAGTAGCCCCTGTCCGTGCCTCCTAAACCAATACCACATACATGCAGCTGGAGCAGTAGCAGCTATCTAAACTAGGGGTTGCCTAACTGGCCCACATCATAGTTTATCTTGCTAGTTCAGATGCCACATACAGGTGCGCCGACGAGTATTCTAAAACTTGCCTTAAACTTGCCTTGGAAAATCTGGGGCTATCACGAACAAGATCCAGGTACATGCTGCAACATTTCAGTGACATTTCTGCACAGACTAATGGCCCATCGGATTAACACAGCAGGGGTCCCTGGCGGTCCCATTCAGTTTGAATGGGACTGCCAGGGATCCCCTCTGTTAATCAGATGGGCCATTAGTCTGTCTGCAGAAATGTCACTGAAATGTTGCAGCATGTATCCAGCATATACCTGGGTCTAGTTGGTGATTGCCCCAGATTTGTTTTAGAATACTCGTCGGCACTACAATAGATATATAACTCACTCTAATTATGCTGTCATGTGAAGTAATGCTGGACTATACAGGAGATAATAAATCTCTCGAAGGTAGGAGGGACACATTTGGCTTTCTAGATACTGTATACATTAGTGGTAACATAACACATCAGTATCAGTATCAGTATAGTGTATATGTGGCTAGTCTGGGTATTTATTGGCCCTGACAGATCTCCTTATTTTGATACATATTTAGTATTGCTTCACCTTCCAACAAATCAGAGCATATCTTTGAGTTAGGTGTTAAGTGAAACATAAGGATATGATTATGGTGTGTGATGTGTGTTGTTACATAAGGCTATTCTCACAAGCCTGGTAAGGTACATATACTGAGTACTTACATTATGTCTCATGAATCACACTTCACTGATTAATCTGGGTCTTAATAGTTGACTTTGAATACTATTAATATCATAGCGAAATATTTATTGAACTTTTTCATTTCCACCTTTTGTTAGTATCTACAGGTTGTTTTCAAACTCCTGAGGGATACTCTAGTGCAGAGGTGCGCAAACGGGGGGGGGGGGGGGGGGGGGGGGGCGCAAGATTGCTTAGGCCTCGGTCCCGCTGCGCTCGGTGGCGCGGGTGGCCACACGCGAGTTCCCCACCAGCAGGGGAATCCTGCGGAGCCGGTCCCGGTCCCCCCTGGCTGCACAGCTGACTACACGCTGTGGCGCGTCAGCCGCTATGGGATACAAGAGAATGGTGATCCCTAGCGTTGACGCGTCACGTGGTGTGGCTGTGAGCCAATGGGGAGGGGAGGCTTCGGGAGGAGGAGAGGCTTCGGGGAGCGGAGAGGAGTGTGGAGTGAAAGCAGCGTGAGTGCCTGTCTGTGTGTGTGTCTGAGTGCGTGCGTGCCTGTCTGTGTGTGTGTATGTGTGTGCCTGAGTGCCTGCCTCTGTCTGTGTGTGTGTGTTGCTTTACTTACCTTCAATCAGCAGCCCGAGCCGTGGAGGGAGGGGGGGAGAGTAGCGGCTCAAGCCTCCCACTCCCTCCCACCTCCCGCTCCCTACAGACCGCATATCGCGGTCTGTGTATGTCAGCGCCCCGCCTGTCTGCAGTGCGGGCGCGCTGACTCTGGGAGCGGGGCCTTAGCCTTAGGGGGGCACAGCCATCAGGGGCAATTTTGCAGAGAAGCAGAGAGAAAGGCAGTTTCTCATGCAGTCATTAGGTGGTGCTGTGCTGCACAGCTCATGCAGCACAGGCTTTGACTTCCTGAAAGCCGCGTGATGAGGTTTGTGAGTGTGTGTGAAAAAGAAAGACATGGAGAGGTGGAAGACATATTTGGGGGAGGGGGAGAGAGAGACATGGAGAGGTGGGAGACATATTGGGGGGAGGGGGAGATAGAGACATGGAGAGGTGGGAGACATATTGGGGGGAGGGGGAGAGAGCGACATGGAGAGGTGGGAGACATATTTGGGGGAAGGGGAGAGAGAGACATGGAGAGGGGGAGACATATTGGGGGGAGGGGGAAGAGACATGGAGAGGTGGGAGACATACTGGGGGATGGGGAGAGAGAGACATGGAGAGGTGTGAGATATTGGGGGAAGAGGGAGTGAGAGACATGGAGAGGTAGGAGACATATTGGGGGAGGAGGAGAGACATGGAGAGGTGGGAAACATTGGGGGAAGAGGGAGAGAGAGACATGGAGAGGTGGGAGACATATTGGGGGGAGGGGGAGACAGAGACATGGAAAGGTGGGAGACATATTGGGGGGAAGGGGAGAGAGACACTGAGGGAAGGTGAGAGAGAAAGACACTGGGGGAAGGTGAGAGAGAGACAATGGGGGGAGGTGAGAGAGAGACACTGGGGGAAGGTGAGAGAGAGACACTGGGGGGAGGTGAGAGAGAGACACTGGGGGAAGGTGAGAGAGACACTGGGGGGAAGGTGAGAGAAACTGGGGGGAAGGTGAGAGACACACTGGGGGGAAGGTGAGAGAGACACTGGGGGGAAGGTGAGAGAGACACTTGGGGAAGGTGAGAGAGAAAGGCATTGAGGGAAGGTGAGATAGAGACGCTGGGGGGAAGGTGAGAGAGAGACACTGGGGGAAGGTGAGAGAGAAAGACACAATGGCAAGAGAGAGCAAGTGTGAGAGGGTGAGAGAGTGTGTGTGAGAGTGTGTGTTCTGGCACGGGAGGAGGTGGTTCCCTTTTCAGACCAATGAGCTGCACACCCACTGGTAGCAGGGCCTTCCAGCACCTGGAGGAGCCGGAGCAAACCTCCGCCTCATGATCACCTATCCACAGGGAGCTCCAGCAGGACCAGGAAGAGATCAATGGAGCGCGCCCCCCTCCCCAGCTAAACGGAGGGATGAAGGTCAGGCAGAGATGGCAGAATTGAGGGACTTGGGAGGAGGATGAGTTTCAGGGGACTGAAGGTTATTCTTTGGGTTAGGGGGGTCACTTGGAAGTATTGATCAGCATGGGAGATTCATCAGTACCCCCCTTGAGTTTGGTTATAGGGATCCCTGGGCAACATTTAAAACAGGAATAAATAAATAATACATAAAACTGGTAGGTAGGAGTGGATGACACCGGGGAAAGCACATGGGAGAAGGAAAAAAGGGAGGGGAAGGGGAAAAAAAGGGGGGGGGGAGGGAAGGGAGGTAGCAAAGAGGTGGATGAATGCCCCCTCAAATGGATTGCCTTTGTGCACCAGAAAAAAAATATTACCAGATGCCAGCAAACAATAAAATAAACAGTGATCCAATACTATTATATTGCCTGCGCGCACGCCTGCAGCCCAAGCGATTTGTGAACTTGGCTGCAGGAGATTGTAGACGCGTGACAAAGCTGGTTCTCCCTTATTGGCTGAACCAGCTCATGTGCGCTGACGTCATGTGATTTTGATTACATCAGGCAGTCGGAGCCCGAGAAATCTCATTGATGAAAAGGGGGTCTTGGCATAAAAAGTTTGCTCACCCCTGCTCTAGCGCATATGTTTAAGTTCACTACTTACTCCCATGGTGTTTTTGATACACCTGCGCTCATATTTAGGTTTTAAATCGTCGTTTATTTGTTTGTTTTGTTTATTAGTTTCCGATTTCAATAAAATGTATTTATTTTGATAAAGTAGAGTAGTGTGCATCATATAGGGTTCTTTCTCTCTCTCTCATAATACATACTTGAAATCAACCAGCCACACAAAATCAGGACACGCAAGCAGTCCTGCAGTCCTGTAATTTAATCTTAGTATAAGGGACATTCAACACTATAATAATGCTTTCAAAATAAGGCACATTGGGTCATATTTACAAAGCAGTCTTCTGCAGTAAGAAACCTTCCAGGGCTGAAAGACTTCTTATGGCCCATTCAAGTGACTGAGCTGTAATGTGTTTTCCAGTGGCAGAAGGCAGAAGACTGCTTAGTAACTATGGGCCACAATCCTAAAAGGAACACAGATCTACTTCTAACAGCTGTAAATTTGTATTTTTGGCCATGTGTCTACATGTAAAAAAAAATAAAAATACACTGAATATATATTAGAGAAATAATCGCCCCTCTCCCCACCCCCCCCCCCCCCCCCCACAATCCACACCGTCCACCCAAATATTTTTATAGTTTATTTCAGGCATTTTTGTGCACATTTTAAATGCTGGACAGTTAGGTCCGGAAAAAATTGGACACTGATACAAGTTTTGTTATTTCGGCTGTGTACCAAAATAAATTCAAGTTACAGTTAAATAATGAATATGGGCTTAAAGTGCAGTCAATCAGCTTTAATTTGAGGGTATTCACATCCAAATTGGAGGAAGGGTATAGGAATTACATCTCTTTAATATGTAGCCCCCTCTTTTTCAAGAGACAAAAAGTAATTGGACAATTGATTCAAAAGCTGTTTCATGGACAGGTGTGGGCTATTCCTTCGTTATTTCATCATCAATTAAGCAGGTAAAAGGCCTGGAGTTGATTCCAGTTGTGGCATTTGCATTTGGAAGCTGTTGCTGTGAACCCACAACATGCAGTCAAGGGAGCTCTCAATGCAAGTGAAACAGGGCATCCTTAGGCTGCAAAAAAAAAAAAAAAAAAAAATCCATCAGAGAGATAGCAGGAACATTAGGAGTGGCCAAATCAACAGTTTGATACATTCTGAGAAAAAAAGAACGCACTGGTGAGCTCTGCTATACAAAAAGGCCTGGACGTCCACGGAAGGCAACAGTGGTGGATGATCGTAGGAACATTTACATGGTAAAGAAAAACCCATTCACAACATCCAGCCAAGTGAAGAACACTCTCCAGGAGGTAGGCATATCATTATCCAAGCCTACCATAATAGAGAAGACTTCACGAGAGCAAATACAGAGGGTTCACCACAAGGTGCAAACCATTCATAAGCCTCAAGTATAGAAAGGCCAGATTAGACTTTGCCAAACAATATCTAAAAAAGCCAGCCCAGTTCTGGAACAGCATTCTTTGGACAGATGAAACTAAGATCAACCTGTACCAGAATGATGGGAAGAAAAAAGTATGGAGAAGGCTTGGAACGGCTCATGATCTGAAGCATACCACATCATCTGTAAAACACGGTGGACGCAGTGTGATGGCATGGGCATGCATGGCTTACAATGGCACTGGGTCACTAGTGTTTATTGATGATGTGACAGAACATACAGAACACCTACAAGCTCATATTGAACCCCCAAAATAAAAACATACAGAACACCTACATGTGACAGAAGACAGAAGCAGCCGGATGAATTCTGAAGTGTATAGGGATATATTGTCTGCTCAGATTCAAATTCAGCGAAGTTGATTGGACAGTGCTTCACTTTACAGATGGACAATGGCCCAAAACATACTGCGAAAGCAAACCAGGAGTT
Source organism: Ascaphus truei (assembly GCF_040206685.1). NCBI lineage: Eukaryota > Metazoa > Chordata > Amphibia > Anura > Ascaphidae > Ascaphus > Ascaphus truei. Next base: position 62,520,470 of record NC_134485.1, read on the forward strand.
TTTTAAGGCAAAGAAGTGGAATATTCTGCAATGGCCGAGTCAATCAACTGATCTCAACCCGATCGAGCATGCATTTCACTTGCTGAAGACAAAACTTAAGGCAGAAAGACCCACAAACAAACAACAACTAAAGACAGCTGCAGTAAAGGCCTGGCAAAGCATCACAAAGGAGGAAACCGAGCGGTAGGTGATGTCCATGTGTTCCAGACTTCAAGCAGTCATTGCCTGCAAAGGATTCTCGACAAAGTATTAAAAATTAACATTTTATTTAGGATTGTGTTAATTTGTCCAATTACATTTGAGCCCCTGAAATAAGGGGACTGTGTATGAAAATAGTTGCAATTCCTAAACGTTTCATATGATATTTTTGTTCAACCCCTTGAATTAAAGCTGAAAGTCTGCACTTCTATTGCATCTCGGTTGTTTCATTTCAAATCCATTGTGGTGGCGTACAGAGCCAAAATTATGAAAATTGTGCCAGTGTCCAATTATTTCCGGACCTAACTGTATATATATAAAATAGTTATCATCATTGATATCAATGGATGATAGGATTATGTGTATTAATATACTGTTGTATATGTACTGATCTTGTACAAATTTTGTCATTATGCAGTTTTCAGGATGACAGATGGTGCAGCAATTTGGACCCAAGCAAGATCGTTGGGAATTTCACCCAGGGGAGAGTATAACAGGGTATGTCCCATCGTACCTTTCTTTCCCCACATAGTATATCAGCTACTGCACCGACACACTTTATTCGAGCAAATGCCCAGTTTGTACCTGGCAGATACCTGGAATGCGCCGCTCCTCACCTCTGACAAGCCCCGTTGTGTTTGCTTTCCCAGCCTGGGTTCATGCCTGGCTGACGGGCGGCTGATCTGTTAAATGATAATGATTAGGATTTAATAGGCTGCAATGCTTCGCGTGTCTACCAGATGGCATAAATTCATGAATTGTAATGCAGTATATATATATATACTGTGCAGTATTGCAGCCAGTGGGAATAAAATGCTTCAATCCCTGCCTAGAAAATACCTCAATGCACTTGGGCAGAAAACAGTCACAAACCTCAATACACCCGGGTATACCCGAATTCGTGGGACTAGCCGAGCTCGAATAAAGTGTGTCGCCAGTGTATGTAAGGCCTGTTAAGTTCCAGGCAGTAGCAGGTTAATCTATGGGCCAGAGACCCCCCTTCTGCTTCCCTTGAAAGTGAAGGAAGAGAGGTGGTGACTCATGGCCTCTGTAGAGCCCAATAGAGGTGGGTACAGTCCATGAGCCCGCCCCTTCCAGAGTTTTCAAAGGAAGAGCGTCAAAGTTAGAGGATTCTGCCTCTGCTCCCCGAGGAGAGAGAAAGGGCTGTAAGCCTCTCCCATCTCGAGGATGAGCTGGCCCACTCTAGGTCCAAGAGGCCTAGAGAGCACAAAGACTCAAGGCCCCACACTACCGGGGCAGCACCATCTAGAATACCTGGGACTTCAGAGAGACCATGCTGCTATGAAGAACTGCTGCAAATATACACCACAATAAATCCTGTTCAACTATACCTCTGCCTGGTGTCAGTTCCTGGGCAGGAGGGGTAAGGAGTGCAGTGATGGGGGCTGACACCCATACACCCTGGGTTTCATCACAGCTGGAGGCGCTGAAACACCAAGAGAAGAAGAACACAGAGATCCACCTAAGCCCGTCCTGTCGCATTACCACTTAAGCAGACGACTCAGTACTCCTGCAGTCTACAGGTATAGCACCACACACGTGGTAATGCATGTAGATCCCCAGTACTGGTCCCTATATGATTGGGGGGGGGGGGGTGGGAATAGTGTTACACACATATATATATATATATATATATATATAATAATAATACACACTAGCTGGTATAACATACATTGGTCTAGCAGATCTTAAAGGTTAGTAATTAAACATTACTCTATGTTTTCAATCCTCCATTTAATACCTTGCTGTCTTTTGTCCCCACTTTCCCACCATTCGCTCTCCTCCATGATGTCCTGCTCCCCTTTGCACTCTCTCTTCCCCTGTCCTTGCACTTTCTGCCTTAGGCCTCGTCCATAGTACAAGATACGGAGCGAGCTACATAGCTCGCACTACAAACAAATGTGTGTATTCCAAAACACATGGCCATAGTGCGAGCGAGACAAACTTGTTTGCTTTTGCAGCGAGACAGCCCGGTCATGTGAGTGGCTAACAGTTAATGAAAATGTAGTAAGCTATACTGACTGGATACTGTTCAAATTACTTTTTGACAGTTGAGTTGTGCTTGCTGTGAGAATACGGACAACTAAACTATTGAAAATTTGATTTCTGAGGTTTACAAACGTGAACCTTTAATTCATACTATGACAGAAATATCAATGATAATTTATGGAGAGAAATTTCTGATCTATTGTCCATTACTTGTACTGTATATACTGTAATTGTTAATTTATTTATTTTTATTTTTTGTAGTGCACAATGCTTATTTCAATGCATCACATCTTCTAAAAAAATTTTTTTAACAAGGCATGTTTTCATGCATGACATAGTGTACATATATATTTGCCGAATACTTCTGTAAATTGCATGGCATTATGCATTTTATTATTTGCTAAAGGCGTGCTCTTATGCATGACATAGTGTATATATACTGCTGCAGCTCATCTGATTCTAACACATCGCCGTTTTTTCCTGGCTTTTTCCTGGAATGCGATGCACTTCACCTGGAGCATGCCGCATTCATTTTGCGTTCTCAGCCACGGGTCATGCGCGGGTCATGCGCGGTTGACGCGTTTATTGGGAATGGTTCGGATTTAATAGGTTGCAATTCTTCGCGTGTCCGCCAGATGGCAGATATTCATGAATTGTAATGCGCATGCGCTTCAGTAATGTGTCGACTTGCAGGTGTTTCGTTTAAAAAAGATACCACAGTGTGCTATTGTAAATTGGCCTTGAGACTGAAGGAAGAGGTTGCAAAAATGTATCAATTTAGGCTTTTCATATTAAAGAAAGACAAAGACCAGTTTCGGTTACAGTATTCTCCAGAGACCCGCCGCCCGCCATGAGTGTTCAAGTGCAGCCCGTTTTCCAAAAACCCAACAGAAGTTACGCGTATTTGATATGGGCCGCGATTAATGCAACAGATGATAAGATGGCAACAGTTGTTCAAATTTATCAGTATTTTATTGAAAACTATGACTTTTACAATTTTTCGCCAGCTCCTCATACGTGGAAGCGTGCAATAAGGAAAAGGTTATGTAGCGATCCCTATTTTTATCGTATTGAGCCACAATTTGTTGGAGGGCATTGGTGTGTATCACCGGCTTTTTCCTGTATCTATGATCATGCAGACGGCAAAAGGTGAAGGGTCGTGTTAAAACCAACTCAGAAACGACAGTCGCTGCCAAGCAATGCACCAGCGCCGGCTTCCAATAACGGTCCCACCGTCAGTGACAACCCTTGCTGTCTATCCAGAAAGCCTGAGCTGGATTTCGCGTGCAGTTTCGATCAAGCTTGCATGTACCTAAGCAATTTCCAGCCTCATCAGCTGACTACAGGTGGACTAGTCCCGCTGCAAACTATCGACGTGGATGATCAAGAACACTGGACAGTCAGAGGACCGATGCCGGCGCCAGCTGAATGGGAAATTTTATGGTGAGTATTGTTGCCGTATTATTTTCTGTGTTTTTTTTATTTTGACAATACAGTATCAATATCGGCGCGATTCAAAAGTCAAGTGATTCTCCTGTAAGCAATATTATTGGCTGAGCGGCTTCTCCAGTACTGTGCTGCAGATACTGAACAATTGGTGGAACGCTAGGCGCATGCGCATTGGAATCTTCTTGAAACGCATATACGTGTCATTACATCGACGGTAGGCGCATGCGCATGTGAACAGGAGACGCCCCCCGAGAAAATTATTGGTGGAACTGGCTGGGAACTTCTTTAGGGGGCTGACCATTACAGTAAAACTTTTCTTTTTGTTTTTCCTCAGAAAAGAAAACGGCTAATGGAGGTATTTCGATGGATAATATCGCTTTGTGTAACAATGCCTGCACATTGCTGAATTGGATTTAAAAACCCACGTATCGGAGTCTACAGTTTAGTGGCCGTTGTTATTGATTAGGATAGAATACTGTACCTGAAACAGTATGCTGATATTTTCCGGCCGTACAGTATACAATACTTTTTTATATACAGTATACTGTGTAATAAACCCGAAAAAATAAAAACTATGCATTTATTCTACATGTATCACAGTACTGTACATACATTATGTGTATACAGTATACAAAGCCCGTACATACAGTACTGTACTGTATGTATCTTCTATTTTTTTGAATACTCTTATACTGAGCATGCCTAAAGTATACAGTGCAGTATGCCTCGACATTCTAGAAACACTGTATTTTGTTACAGTAGCAAAGGAGCCAATGGAACAATGTAAAACAAATCAATATGTTCTTTTATTGGTGGAGTAAGTACAAAAACATTTATTTACAAATAATGTACAATGTAGAAACATTTTAAGTGCACAGCAATTCAAAACATCAACAGGTGTATGGTTTACTGCTAGTGGAAACATTTATGTACAGAAAGTAAAAACATTTACAGTCAGTCAGTATGGTTTACAGTCACATGTTATAAAAAAAAAATCTTTATTCATAAAATATACAAAACGCAACATCTCCTTTATTAAAGAACGGCAAGTCAAAACATATACAGTGGGATGGTGTGCAAAACAGTCTGCACCAGTACAGTCCTCGAGGGCAGCAAACAGGCCTGGTTTTCAGGGTAACTTTTGAAAACCGTGCCTGTTTGCGGCCCTCAGGGACTGGAATTGTGCAGGTCCTGTGTGTGTGTACAGCAAGTTAAAACATTTCTGTATAAATACAAGTTAAAAAACACACAACAACATCTCCTTTATTTAAGTACAGCAGGTCAAAACATGTACAATACAGTTCAGCACAACAGTATGGTCTTACCTGTGATTAAAAAAAATCTTTATTCATAAAATACAGTATACAAAACGCAACATCTCCTTTATTAAAGAAACATATACAGTTGGGAAACATATACCAGTGGGATGGTGTGCAAAACAGTCAGTCAGGCCTGCAGCACTACAGTCCTCGAGGGCAGCAAACAGGCCCGGTTTTCAGGACAACCTTGAAAACCGTGCCTGTTTGCGGCCCTCAGAGACTGGAATTGTGCAGGTCCTGTGTGTGTGTGTACAGCAAGTTAAAACAGCAAGTTAAATACAGTACAGCAGGTCAAAACATCTCCATTATTTAAGTTCAGCAGGTCAAAACATGTACAGCACAGTTTAGCACAACAGTACAGTATGGTCTTACAGTTCCTGTGATTAAACCAGTCCACCACATTGTCCGTCCATGGCCGATTCCTTGCATGGCGCAAAATGCCATTAATGCAGTCTTGAACGCCTTTCATTATAGGATCTGTAATTGGATAAAAGCGCCGCATTTCATCTAGAATGGTCTTTCTTAAATTGGCAGGAAGCGCCTTTTTTACACGATTTCCTTCGTAGTTCACTCTGAAGGCCCAGTCGCAGTACAACAAGCAGGGAACATGGTGCTTAAAAAGTAACAAGTCATACTTGTGGGGTGCACCAGCACTCATCACCCTATACTTCTCCCTGAGCGCCGGTGGCAGATCGCACAGGGTGATGTCAGGCACCGTATCGGTGTGAGCGAATGTAGGTCTTCTGGGAGCGGGTGTGCTTGAGATGACGGGCAATGGTAGGTTGTCTGGAAGGAAGCTTTCCTCCAGTCTTGGTCGCCGTGTTGTCTCCTGGCGTGGCCTTGACGGGGTTGTCATGTCCTCCTCAACAGCATACATCTACACTACATCTTCTGGTGGAGGGGGTGCACTTGGTGATGGAAGGGGGTCGATGCTCCCATTCATCACATCCATGTCACCCCCCTGCTCCGGCGTCGGGGAAACAGGGGCATTAACACCGAGCAAATGATGTAAACCCGCTATGTCAGCCTGTATCTTCTCCATCCGTCGATCCATCCGTTGATCCATATGTTGCATCCGTTGATCCATATGTATCATCCATTGATCCATACGTAGCATCCGTTGCTCCACATTTAGCATGGTCTCCAGAAGCAAATCTATCTTTGCTAGCACAATAGAGTTCCTGGGGAGATCCACACTTATCCCATTCAGCATCCGGTCTAACGAGCTGCTTCTTGTGCATGGCATGTGGACATCTGGGTTGATGGGTGCAACGGAGGATGAGATGGGGGTTCCATGGAGAGAAGCGGCAGCGACATCGAAGAAGGGTAGAGGAGGTGACCTGTGGATAGTAGAGGAGAAGCGGCAGTGTCGTCGAAGAGGGATGGAGAAAGTGACCTTTGGATTTCCGGGCGAGAAGCCGAGACGTCTAAGAGCAAAGGAGAAAGTGATCCGTGGATTTCAGCGGCAGCGGCGTCGGATAGAACTGGAGAAGATGGCCTGTGGGTTTCCGGGAGGGCGGCGGCAGAGTCGTCGAAGCGTATGTGAGGAAGTGGTCTGCGGATTCCATGGGTTGGCTGCTATTCGTTTTGCGTCGAGAGTACATCACCGTATATCTTCTTGACATAATAAGGCTGACGTCTATGAAAACCCTTAGCCTTTGGGGTCAGCAGAAGGTTTTCTTTATTGGCCTTAGCCTGTCGCTTTTGCCTTGGCGTGGAAACGGCAACCGCCTTTCGCTTTTTCTGCTTGACAGGCACGGCAGAGGCGAGTGGGTTCCTGCGTCCGTAGAATCAGGGTTGATCCATGGAAGCAGATGGCATAATGCAGTATCTGGACAAGGGCAAGTTCAGATAAAGATCATGGAGTGGTGGGCTATGCAAAGTGTGTAACCTTTAATGCATGGCGGCGAGGTACAGGTGTTGAAAGTGGGCGTACACTAATGTGAGTCATTAACGTATAAATACACCATCCATTTTGTGGATTCATTGCACATTGAATACACATCAACTAAACATCGAATATACATTCTAGTGTTTTTATTTCTTTCTACTCGCAGCAATGGCTGTTAAAAAGATTTCCAAGGATCTCAGCATGCGAATTAAGGAGATGTACACGAGCGGACACCGAATTGCTGCTATCCAACGCTGGTGAGCTACTTCTGGCCTCGTTGTGCCAGCAACCACCGTGAGCTATCATGCACACGGAAAAAACTGAGAACGCAAATGGGCACCAAGGGTAACTAACGCGTAAGTATATTTATAAAACTTAAAAAAAAATTATATCAAAAAATGTACTGTACATCTACAGTACTGTATCTAATATTTTTGTTATTTCTGTTGATTTATATTACAACAGTATATATATTTTCTACATTTATATTTATATTACAACAGTATATATTTTTTCTATTTATATTTATATTACAACAGTATATATATTTTGTATATTTATATTACAAGGGTATATATATTTTGTATATTTATATTACAACGGTATATATATTTTGTATATTTATATTACAACAGTATATATATTTTGTATATTTATATTTATATTACAACAGTATATATATTTTGTATATTTATATTTATATTACAACAGTATATATATTTTGTATATTTATATTTATATGACAACAGTATATATATTTTTTCTATTTCTATTTATTTTACAACTGTATATATATTTTGTATTTTTATATTTATTTTACAACAGTATCTATATTTTTTATATTGCTGCATATTAATAGAACAATATATTGTATGCTGTTGATCTACTGTCTCTAATATTTTTACTTACCGGATTGTTTTTCTTTACATTGTAGGGAGACAACTCTTCTGGTGGACAAAATAAGTGAGGAGAATGATGAGAAGAGTGCATTAAGGGTTAAATACACTCTGCAGGAAAAACACAATCTCACTGTATCAGAGACCAGCATAAAGAAGATGAGACACAGCATTGGATGGAAATATGGACGTGTGAGGTTAGTACTGGATAGTACAGGAGGTAAAAAAGTGTTGTTTAAGAAACTGTACTGTACTGCTAAAATTATTTATTCCTTGTCATTACAGAGCGTACCCCATGATAAGGGACGCAAACAAAATCAAAAGAGTGGTCCAGGCCCAGGCATGGATCGACAGTGGGGAAACTTTCCAGGATTGCATCTTCACTGATGAGTCTACTGTGTCGCTGGAGAGATTTGCAAGCTTTGCATTCCACAAAAAAGGCCGCATATCTTTGAAGCCGCGGCCAAAACACCCCGTGAAGCTGCATGTGTGGGGTGCCATCTCTAGGCGTGGACCAGGATGCATTGTCATCTTTGAAGGTAAAATATATCAAATATAATGTAGCCTTATGCACTGTACTTTACTAGTGTAGCCTTACTGTATGCACTGTACTGTACTATTGTGCAGTTTTTTGAGCACTTTTCTTTTCTTGCTATAGGAATCATGAATAAAGCTTTCTTCCAAGACAACATTGTCCCTGAGATACATCACACGCGAGTTCATGAATGGTCACCGCTTCTACCAGGACAACGATCCGAAGCACACCGCATCAACAGCGCATATGCTTGAGCGCGGTATCAACTGGGTGAAGACGCCAGCGGAGTAAGTGCGGTAACCGTGTCTCATTTTTTCCCCACTGTTTTTACTGTGTACTGTATCTCTTAAACTAATTGTCCTTTTTCTCCAATGACAGATCGCCAGACTTCAATCCGATCGAAATGGTCTGGCATCAGTTGAAGGACCATATCCGGAAAGTGGTGAAACCCTTCAAAAAGGACGAGTTGTTGAAAGGCATAATGAGTTTTTGGAACGATGTACTCACCGTGGAACGCTACAATAAATATATAGACCATATTGCGACTGTGTTGCCCACTATGATCGCGCGTAATGGGCAAGCATCAGGAAAGTAGTACTGTGCTGTAGTATTGTAAGTACAGTATGATACAGGTAAGTATGGCACAGATTTTTTCTTTCCCAATAGGCAGAGTATACAGTAGTTACAGTTTTTTCTTTACAGAGAGCAGCACTAGCCATCAGGTTACAGTACATAGTATTTAACAGTAGTCAGAGTATACAGTAGTTCCAGTATAGACTAGTTTGACAGTACTACAGTAACTGCCTACTAACTGCTCAATTTTTTTCTTTCCATAGAAAGCAGCACCAGCCATGTACAGTAGTACTATATAGTACGCACATAACTGCACTAATTTTTTGTTTTCTTGTCGTTTCAGGAAAAAAGGGTGGCCTGGGGCGAGGGGTGTTGTGTCCAGTCTAATCTGTTTGTACAGTCAAATGTACAGTATATACACAGCAGTAATGATGTACACAAAACCTCTCCTCTCTCAATGAACTACTGTACTGTACACAGAATGAGGAACAAGATAAAGACGGAAAAAATAATATTACTATATATATATATTATACATTACCGTATATATTATTAATTAATATTCTTATAAATGTGCATTAGTCATGTTTCCCCATGTTTTACAAATGTTTATCCAATTTCAATCTGCCAGAAGAACTTAATAAAGACTGCATTATGTATTATTCATGATTATTTTTATATTTGTATTTTTTGGTTCCTGATAAAATAAAATAAATATTTATTTACATTCCTGCTAATCATAATCATTGACAACACCCCTCCCCCCCACACCCACAGTACACCTATGAATAAGAATGAATGACAAAACAACATGAATCAGTTAATGGTTTTTTTAACTCTCAATTCTCACAATGCTGTGCAAATCAGATTTACATTTCAAATTCGAGAAGGGATTTTCCAAAGCGTTACCGTAAACAAAGCATCAAAGGGTTGGGGGAGGGTTGGGTGAGTCATGTGCAGTAATCAGCTAGCTCCCATCTCAAAGAGGATTACACGCAGGCGCAGTGAGGCTTTGTAGCTCGGCTATGGATGGATTAAGAACACAATGGCAAGATTCAGAAAATTAATGACTCTGTGGAGAGGGGGGGGGGTTGGGTGACTCATGTGCAGTAAGCAGCAAGCTCGCATCTGAAAGAGGATTAGAGTACACGCAGGCACAGTGAGGCGATTGACGCTCGGCTAGGGACAGATTAAAAACACAATGACTAACTTCAGAAAATTAATGACTCTGTGGAAGTGTCTGTCGAAAACAGTTTGTGTGTGCGTGGGGGAGGGATGAAGGATTAGTTGTGCAGCAGTTCAAAGAAATTACATACTGTAGAGTAGAGTACAGTAATTTCAAAAGGCAGTTCATCATAAAAATGTGATCAATAAACCCTCAAATACAGTACATAAAAAGCACAGAAATCAACCATGTGCAGGCAAACGCACAGATTGAATATCGTAATATGAGAGGGAGTGGCTCAGGGAGTAAAAGACAGTGGCACTGAGAGTTTGAAGCAGGAGAGCCTGGTTCAATTCCCGGTATCAGCTCCTTGTGACCTTGGGCAAGTCACTTTATCTCCCTCTGCCTCAGGCACCAAAAACATAGATTGTGAGCTCCACGGGGCAGGGACCTGTGCCTGCAAAATGTCTCTGTAAAGCGCTACGTATAACTAGCAGCGCTATACAAAAACATGCTATTATTATTATTATATCAAGGTGATGCTCTGTGCAAATCAAATTCGAGAAGGGATTTTCCAAAACGTTGCCGTAAACAAAGCCTCAAAGCTCCCGTCTCAAAGAGAATTACACGCAGGCGCAGTGAGGCTTTGTAGCTCGGCTATGGACGGATTAAGAACACAATGGCAAGATTCAGAAAATTAACGACTCTGTGGAGAGGGGGGGGGTTGGGTGATGCATGCGCAGTAAGCAGCTAAGTAGCTCCCATCTCAAAAAGGATTACACGCAGGCGCAGTGAGGCTTTGTAGCTCGGCTATGGACGGATTAAGAACACAATGGCAAGATTCAGAAAATGAACGACTCTGTGGATTTTCGAATCCTTGAGCTAGCGTTCGTGGGGGAGGGGGCTACAGAGTACAGCTGTATGAAGTTCAAAGCTAAAGACATACTTTAATTTCAAAAGGCATCTCATCATAATAATACACCCCCAAATACAGTACGTAAAAAGCACACAAATCAACCATGTGCAGTCAAACGCACAGGGTCGCAGTCAAAAGCTACAGCACAGATTGAATATCGTAATACAGTAAGATGGGTTTTGCAGGCTTGTGGAGAATTTTTTTTTTACAATAATAAAAAAAAAATCATTTTTTTTTGGTCACTCAGGCAGGCAAGCAGTGGTGGGCGAAGTTACAGGCGCATGCGCAGTAAATTCCTGCTGTCAAGCAGGAATGTGATTGAAACCAGACACACGTTCAAAGGAATGGTGTGGGAGAGATGTACTGCATTGTAGAGAAGATAAGAAGTTGAAACACTCTGCAGTGCAGTAAATTATCCTGAGCGAGGGGAGAGCGCTGTATATGCCGAATTGTGACACTGTTACAGTAGAGTACACGCCTATGCGTTTCAACAATTTTCAAATTAGACATACTGTACTGCAGAACAGCACTGCAAATGCATGTATACTTTAAATATGAAAATTTACAATTACTGCGCGCGCACACACAGACTGTGTACTGACGTAGGTTGAACCGCAAAGGTATTAGACTTCCAAGACAACAGTTCGCAAACGCCCCCCTGCGTTTTTACACAGCATTGCAGTATTGCAGACAGCGAGAATAAAATGCTAATATCACGAGCGCGAAAATAATGCAGTTCACTCCGGTCGAAAACGACAAAAAAACGCACCTAACCGGGATAATCTGAGAGCCGCGGATCTAGCCGACTTAGACTCAGGTCGGCCGCCACTGTATTTCTGTAAACTCCTATTATTGTATGGCATTATGCATTTTATTTTTTGCTAAAGGCGTGCTCTTATGCATGACATAGTGTATATATATATTTCTGTAAACTCCTTCTGTTATTGTATGGCATTATGCATTTTATTTTTTGCTAAAGGCGTGTTCTCATGCATGACACTTCCTTGACACGCCCCTCAACGTCATGACCGCGCCAACCCCCTCGCACGCATTCCAAAAACCTACAGTCCACACATCTCCGGAGAGGAAAGCTCGCGCGAGGCAAGTAGCACTCCCTTACACTATGGACAAAGCCTTACTGTGCACTCTACACTCCCTCCTCGCCTATTCATCTCATCTATCTCCTGCTCTCCATTTCCTCCCCCTACTCACCTTGCTGTCTCCCTTCCCATCTCTTTGCACTCCCTCCAGCCCCATGTGCACACTGCTCTCCTCCTCGTCATCCAAATATCTCTCTCTCTTTCTCTTCTTAACACGTCGTTATTGTTATTCTTAAAACTTTATTGCTGCTTATCAAACGTGTAACAACTGAATCTTTGTACGGAAACATACATAAGTGTGTGTGTGTGTGTGTATATAATTATATATGTATAGAGCCAATACAGAGTATCACTTGTGAGCACATTCACATGTCTTAGACAGGTCTGCAACCCTGCCTTTCAACCATTATCACCTAGTATACAGTGCTCCCACTGCAGCAAGGGATTTTGGGAAATGACATGCAAATGAGCACACAATGTGTCACCTTTTGCCTGGAATATCCATTCACATGGAGCCCAATTAAGCTGATGTATCGCCGTTCACACAGCTTTTAAACACAGCATGGGACTAGCAAAGCAAGTACAGACCACTCACAGACATGTTTCAAACTTGATGAGTATCATCAGTGTGAGGTTGGTTTATACTTATATATATATGTATGTGTAAATATATATATATATATATATATATATATATATATATATGTATATATGTATATATATGTATATATGTATATATATACAGGGCCCAGGACAAATTAAAGGAGCAGGGCCCCACCTGATTAATCCCACCATCTCTCCCTTTTAATCCCCACATCTCAAACCCCCTACCCACCCCCCCATTAATCCCTACACCGCATGGCAATGTGTGTTCCTTAGGGGTGGCAGAATGAGATATGGGGAGAGACAGAGGGGAGAGGGGGGAGGAAGCAGAGAAGGAGGAGGGGGAGTAAGGAGAGAAGGGGGAGGAGGGAATAGAGAGCGAGGGGGAGAGAGAGGGGGAAAGGGAGGGAGGGCTGGGGAGAGAGAAGGTAGGGGGAGAGAAAGGGGAGAGGGGGAGAAAGGAGCGAGGTGGGAGAGAAAGGGGCAGGAAGAGAGGGGTTGAGGGGGAGCGAGAGCAGGGGAAGAAAAAGAGAGGAGCAGGAGAGAGAGAGGGGAAAGGGGAGAGAGAGAGGGGGGAAGGAGAGAGAGGTGGAAGAAGAGAGAGAAGGGGGAGGAAAGAGAGAGGGGGAAGGAAAGAGGGGAAAGAAAGAGAGAGAGGGGGAAGGAAAGAGAGGGGAAAGGAGAAAGAGAGGGGGGTAAGGCGAGAGAGGGGGAAAGAGGGTGAGAGAGTGAAAGCGAGAGAGGTGGGAAGAGAGAGGAGTGAGAGAGAGAGAGAGAGAGAGAGAGAGAGAGAGAGAGAGAGAGAGAGAGAGAGAGAGAGAGAGAGAGGGCGGGGATATTAGAAGAGAGAAGAGAATCTGAGTGTGCCCCACTGCCTACCTGCTGCCCTGGAGGATTGAAGGGGCCTCTTAAGAGCCCTGTGGATGGGACCTGCCAAGCTGCCTGCTCAAAGGTGCCCACAGAGTGCCTGTCAGGTGAACCTCCCTTCTACCAGTCTACAGCATGCTGCCTGGACAAGCACCTCCACAGACATCTTCCAGCAGGCCACCTCTGTGGATTAGGCCAGATTTGCTTTGCCGGCAGGGGGCCTGGGCCCCTTTACTTACCGGGCCCGGGACAGGAGTCCCAGCTGCCCCCCCCTGTCGGCGGCCCTGTTATATATATCTACCATCACATTTTAAGTGTGATGATACCCATTAAGGATGAAACATGTCTGTGAGTGGTTTCTCTGGCTTTGCATCTGATTCCCATGCTGTGCTTAAAAGCTGTGTTAACAGCAAGCATTAGCTTATTAGGGTTCCATATAAAAATGGATTTCAGGCAAAAGGTGACGGTGTGCTAATTTGCATGTCATTTCCCAGAATCTTTTGCTGCAGTGGAAGCACTGTATGCTAGGTGATAATGGTTAAAGGCAGGATTGCAGACCTGTCTAAGGCATGTGAATGTGCTCACAAATGATCTTTTTATTTGCAATATACTGTATATATATATATATATATATATACACACATATACACACATATACACACACATACACGCTATATACAGTATATATATATATATATATATATATATATATATATATATAATCAAAAAATAAATAGATGATACCGTTCTGTGGCTAACGAAATGCTTTTATTTGTGCGAGCTTTCGAGATACACTGATCTCTTCTTCCGGCGATGTTACAATGAATGAAGCAAGGATAACTTAAAAACAGTGTTTCTTGGAATGTTATCTGTGCTTGTCCTTCCCCCGGTGTGGATGTGTTTTATGGCTAGAGGTGTCAAAGGGTAACTGAAAGCAAGTGAAGAAAGAGTGTGTATGTGTATCAGTGTGAATAAAAATGAATGGAGAGCCCACAGTATAAACAGTGCTCTACACAAGGTGTGTGTGGAGTGAGAGGGATATAAATGGTGTGGGTGGGTGTGGAAATGTGAGAGTTTGTAGCACAACTAAAAGTGTGTGTGGATACTATGTGGTCCCTATTGGTGTATATGGATGGAAAAATAACACACCCACCCACACCATTTATATCCCTCTCACTCCACACACACCTTGTGTAGAGCACTGTTTATACTGTGGGCTCTCCATTCATTTTTATTCACACTGATACACACACACTCTTTCTTCACTTGCTTTCAGTTACCCTTTGACACCTCTAGCCATAAAACACATCCACACCGGGGGAAGGACAAGCACAGATAACATTCCAAGAGACACTGTTTTTAAGTTATCCTTGCTTCATTCATTGTAACATCGCCGGAAGAAGAGATCAGTGTATCTCGAAAGCTCGCACAAATAAAAGCATTTCGTTAGCCACAGAACGGTATCATCTATTTATTTTTTGATTATTGAAGCTTGGCTAACACGGTACTGATACCTCTACATGAATATATATATATATATATATATATATATATATATATATATATATTCATGTAGAGGTATCAGTACCGTGTATATATATATACACACACACACATATATATATACACACACATATATACACACACACACATACATTTGTTATCTCTATATCAGAATCTGCAAACAAAATAGCTGCATTATGTAAAAAAATATAGTATTTGTTGTGCCATATATTTTTTTCCATCCTGCTGTGAACAGAAATTAGCTCAATTACATGATTTAGGGAAAAGGATCAGGATTAAAGCAATAGGATATTTTATCTAAGGCATCACCACAGGGTACAGTAAACTAATCCTATGCCACATTAATAGTATAATTAAAGAAAATAATCCACAAGAACAGGATATTTTCTGGTGACTAAAACCCTACTGGGGCTAAACTCCTCTGAGAACAGCCCAAACATTGCTCTGTCCTGAAGTTATAATTTTTTCTAATTATTATTATAGGCTTTACCTGTTTTCATTTATTTTCAAATGTAACAGTACGAGCTTGAGAAGCGAAAGACAATAAATTCGGCGCCTTGTACTAAGATCTCAGTAAAGTATAACAAAGAGTGTGAAATAAAAGTGAATGTGAATCGCGCTCGAAATATTAAAGTGAAATACAATGTGATTCAGAGGTGATTATATACAACATGATCAAATCTACTTATGTGATTTTAAATCATATATAATACTAAGGTGTATACCAAAAGGTTAAATTAAACCTGTAACTTTCATGTGGTAAAGTTGAAGGCTGCTGCTGTATCTTTCATGGAGTGGCTCCACAAACCATAGCACTAGTGAAAAAAACAGAAGAAAAAACAGCGCAAAACCTCATTGTGTAGTATTTAAATATAATGTGATAGAGTTTCAGCAGGTAAGTATTGCACGTACATCAATACATGTGATGACGTCAGCGTCTTGGACGTCTCTGGCGGTGTCGGCTGGTAGCGGGTTAAAATGTCCGTATACAGACACAGTACGTCGTGTAATAATGTCCACTTTAAAAATCTGGAACAGCGCTATGATGCGCACCTCCTTCCTACGCGTTTCGTAAATCATTTTTGACGTCATTTGTGACGTCATCACAAGTTCAAGTTTCCCCAGAGTCTGACACGAGGATCCGAACAGACCGGT
Source organism: Ascaphus truei (assembly GCF_040206685.1). Taxonomy (NCBI): domain Eukaryota; kingdom Metazoa; phylum Chordata; class Amphibia; order Anura; family Ascaphidae; genus Ascaphus; species Ascaphus truei. The sequence continues at coordinate 62,536,671 of NC_134485.1, forward strand.
GTTCCGGTGAGAACTACATCTTTCTATTCAAACAGACGGACAAAGATCGGGACTAAGAGACCATTTACAGCTGTCTGTGAGAATAGGATTTCCGTCACCAGAATTGGTCTGTGGTCGACTGGGTTCGGTGTAGAAGAGCTGGTGATGTGGTAACATGTCCATAATATATTATTTTTATACATACTTTTATTGATGTACGTGCAATACTTACCTGCTGAAACTCTATCACATTATATTTAAATACTACACAATGAGGTTTTGCGCTGTTTTTTCTTCTGTTTTTTTAACAAACAGTGTGTATACTACCATTTGATGTTCTGATGAAAGACAAATGTCCTTGTTGTTCCCAACGTACAGTAGTTCAATATGATTGAATATCAGGTGAACATAGGACATAACAACATAAAGAGAGAAAATCCCTTTAAATGGGTGCACTCCTTCCAATAATGATACACTTATTCGTAATATATACCCTGTAATTCACTTAATGGCCGTATTGGTTAGTTTAGACAGCCATTAGTTGTGGTAGATATTTGGTAGATATTTTAAAATAGGATAATAAATTGACAATTTAGGGAGTGGGTATATAGGTGGATTAACAGATACTGACTACTCCCTAATCAGAGACTATACAAAGAAAAGACACTGTAGAAGAAAAAAAATAGTGGCTACATTGTTTATTTAAAACCTTTATTTTTAATTTCTTACATTCAAAAATTTATGAAAATGAAAAAGATTCAGACCTATACTGAATGGTAAACAATACAGTGTTGCCCATATTATCATAGTCCTTTGGAAAATACTTTACTGCTAATCGTAGCCTCAATGCCAAAATGTTTCCGCCCGAGGCCCGGGCCTAACGGGAAACCCGCCACTGAGTAGATCTGAGCTCACCTTGTTCTGTTTTGCTAAATACCTGTAGAATGATGGCAGCAAATTAAAAAACGCTTCCAGCAGAAGCTAAAATCAGAGCCAGGGCACAGAGCCAGAGCCAGGGCACAGAGCCAGGGCACACATACACAGCTTTGATCAGATACCCCCACGTGTTATTTTTGAGAAGATTAAATATGCTTAGTAAAAGCAAAAGAAAAGCTGATTAAAGTGTAGCATAGGGATATGGTCCAGCAGTCTTCTGTCATAAGACACATTGGGACTTATTCACTTAACTTCAATAAGTGGAGTATAACAGGGGAGCGCAAACTGGGGGGTGCAAGATTTTTATGGGGGGGCGCCGGATGCAAAGGCCCCATGCTCTTCCCCAATGCATTTACATTTAATGCCAGGGGATCGCGTCAGGCCTCTGCAACTGTCCTTACTTTGTCTTCGGCTTGATTCCACGACTTTATTTGACGCCAGAGACAACATAAAGGAGGGGGGAGGGGGGCGCGAGCATGGAGGGATCAGGCAGGGGGCCTCAGCGGGGAAAGATTGTGCACCCCTGGCTTATACTGTAGCACTATAAATGCCCTTAAAGTGCGATATTGCCTGTGTTGCTATTCACAAAGCTCCGATCCCAGTGCAATATAGCACTAAAACGTTTTTATAGTAATATAACAAACACTCTGACAAAAAAAAAAGCTGTACGATACACTAAAACATGCCCAAAATAAAAAATGTTTGCCAGAAACTGCTATTCACAGTGATAAACATATAGTATTATTAAAACTTGCAGTATTTTGGCACCAACTAAAGGCTGGTGCTAAAGGTTTTGCAAGATGCATAAAAGCAGTTTCTTTTAGCTTTACTGCACAGGATTGAAACCAGAGGCCGGGGGAGGTTCCCGCATGTCCCCGGGTGATCATGCGGGTCTCTGTGGGTCCCAGCTACTGTAGCCTCCCTTATCAATCCTGTGCAATAAAAATAAAATTGCAGCTAGTTTCATTACTTTAGCGGCTAACAGCAAAGGTAATGAAAGGGTTAAATAGCAGGCACTGCGTTGGTGTTGGTACAGGGGGTGGGTGAAGCTTGCCCCAAGGTGGGTGCTTTGGCCTTGCGGGAGGGTGGCAGTAGAAGTTAACCCCTTTATTACCTTCATGGTTTCAACCGCTAAGGTAATGAAGGGGTTAACCCTTCGCGCTACCCTACCGCAAGGCCTAAACACCCACTCGGGGCAACTACCACCTTCACCCACCCCTGTACTAACAACCGGAATGGGTAAAAGTGCTATTAACTAAAGATGGCTAATAGCGCCTTTCCCCATTAAAAAAAACATTACAGTACAATACATAAATACAAAGCTCCCCCCAACCGCAACACATGCAGTACAGTAATGGTCAAAATTACTATTATCTAGATATGGATAATAGTGCATTTGCCCATTAAAATTAAAACCAGCCCGCATAAAGTAAACTAAAGTTGTACTTAGCCCTGCCAGGATTGACATGGTTTGCCACTATACAGGCATACCCCGCATTAACGTACGCAATGGGACCGGAGCATGTATGTAAAGCGAAAATGTACTGAAAGTGAAGCACTACCTTTTATCCACTTATCGATGCATGTACTGCACTGCAATCATCATATACGTGCATAACTGCTGTAAATAACGCATGTATAACAGGCTCTATAGTCTCCCCGCTTGCGCACAGCTTCGGTACAGGTAGGGAGCCGGTATTGCTGTTCAGGACGTGCTGACAGGCGCATGCGTGAGCTGCCGTTTGCCTATTGAGTAAGATGTACTTACTCGTGAGTGTACTTAAAGTGAGTGTCCTTAAACCGGGGTATGCCTGTACTGTAGTAATGAATGGGAAATCTACCCCCCAAAAAATAAACACTGAATAAAATAAATGACATTGCAATACAAGAAAATGCCAATAAACCAATTGATTGGCACAGTGGTATACCATGGGCATGGTTTGCCACTGTGGCAGTCAATGGGCAAGTAAAAAAAAAAAAATATAAGCACCAAAAATACAATACATTACAATTAAATAAAAACAAGCATTTGGAAACAAATGCATTGCTTGTCACTGTTCATATCTATACTCTTAAAGGGGCATAGAAAGCACATTGGCAGTCAATGGGCAACTTAAAAAAAAATACAACAAATAATACAATACTGTAAGGAACCGGGGAACACATCCTTTGAGACGTGTTCCCTCCTTACCTGTCATCACTCAGACCTCCACCCTGGCACCAGTGCCTGCTTACAGAGTGCGCGCGCACGCGCAGCTCTTCTAGAGTGCCACGGAGCTTAGCTCCGCCCCCTCGAACACGCCGTGCTTCTCTCACGTGCGGCACGCACGCATGACGACGTGCACCGCTCTCCAGGTGCGTGGCAAGTATTCATTTAGCCCATTTGTCTCCTGCAGCTAATCCTTGCCTCCCTTGCTACTGGTTCCTGTGTGCTATAAATACCCTGCAGTTCCCTTCCTTCTTTTCTAAGCATAACTTGTTGTAGCCTTGAGCTCCTGCGTCTGTTGTGCCTTGCTCCTTGTCCTTGAAGTCGTGGGGTCAAGCCGAAGACAAAGTAAGGACAGTTGCAGAGGCCTGACGCGATCCCCTGGCATTAAATTTCAATGCATTGGGGAAGAGCACGGGGAATTTGCCACCGCCGAGCCCCCTATAAAAATCTTGCACCCCCTAGTTTGCGCTCCCCTGTTATAATCCATTTATTGAAGTTTAGTGAATAAGTCCCAATGTGTCTTATGACAGAAGACTGCTGGACCATATCCCTATGCTACACATTCATCAGCTGTTCTTTTGCTTTTACTAAGCATGTTTAATCTCAAAAATAACACGTGGGAGTAGCTGATCAAAGCTGTGTATGAGTGCTCTGGCTCTGGCTCTGTGCCCTGGCTCTGATTTTAGCTTTTACTGAAAGCGTTTTTTAATTTGCTTCCATCATTCTACAGGTATTTAGCAAAACAGAACAAGGTGAGTTCAGATCTACTCAGTGGCAGATTTCCCGTAAGGCCCGGGCCTAGGGCGGCTTAAATGTCTACCCCCATACATATTTGCCGCACTCTCGGGCCTCATGGGAACTTACATGTGGTGGCCGCCTCCTTGCTGCTACCGTCCTTCTCCATTCGAATCCAAGCGTTAAATGACGCCGTGGAGATCACCAATGTCAACAAATGACATCATAACGTAGCGTTATCACGGCAATGCGGCGCAGTGCACTGTCACGTTGATGACGTCTGCAGCGTCATTTGACATTGGGATTCGAATGGAGAAGGGGGGCGGCAGCATAAAGGCGGCCACCACTTGTAAGTGCCATGGGGCGGCAGATTTTCAAATCGGCCTTTGCATTTACCCCTACATTAGAATGCATCAGTAACAGTATATAACTTATAATACCTTATGGAGCATGCTTCTAGGGAAAGGGAATTGGCGATGCATTTATGGAAAACAAATACAGAAACCATGTGCTCCTCCCAAATTGACTTGCAATTTATTAGTGAATCTTTACATGCTGATCTTAAGTCTTTCTAACAAAGGAGTAATTTAGTTAAATTATTAAAGGCTGCTGACCCCGCCAAGGTGAACACCACTTAAGCAGGCACCTACACTAAATGTATAATATTTGTTATTGACCTATCAATAGGGTGACCAAATGTCCCGGTCTAGCGGGGACAGTCCCGGTTTTTAGGTCCTTGTCTCAACTTTTTGAGGTGCTGTCCCGGTTTTCTAGCACGTTGGTTGTGCATGCGCGATCGCCACTTACTGACTGCACATGCGCGATCGGCACTTGCTGGCTGCGCGTGCACAATCGTTCGCTCATGCGCATGTGCGACCGGCAAGCACCGATCATGCATGCATGTGCACGAGCAGCCGGCAAGTGCCGATCGTGTATGCACGGTTGGCATGCGCTCTTCACGCATGTGCAGTCAGCAAGCGCCGCCTGTGCATGCGTGACATTTGTACAAGTTTTTGCTGGGACAAATCTGTTCACCCTACCTATGAATCAAACATCTTCACTATTTTAAGAGTAATCCTCTTCTTGTATCATATTTCAAGATGTTGTCGGAGAAGATCAGAAGAGAGCAGAAATCAGAAAGCAATTTTGGTAATTTTTTCTTTGTATTATCTGAACCGTAGATTCCCCAGGAGTCAATCACAAAAAATTACAAATATCTCAGGTATGAGGGTTCTCTGGTGTCACGGGAGACCAGGCAGTTTACACCTTTTTATACCAGGATCATTCATTGAGCAAAACAGATAATGACATAAATTGTAGTTTATTCACTGAAATAGGCATACACACAGTGGAACACAAAATACAGGCAAAAAGACACACTTAGGCCGTGCCTATAGTGCCGGCGACAGCGGCGTTGCGTTAAAACAAATGCATTGACGCCGTCGCGTGCGCTTATAGTAAGCGCGACACGACGGCATGACGGCTTGGTTGCGATTGCTGGAAGTCGTCAATTTGATTTTTCCAGCGACTGCAGCGGGACGTCACCATCGCCGGCGACGGCACTATAAGCGCAGCCTTACTTGGGAACTGGGGTAAAAAAACTAGACTAAGAATTTTCCCCTGACTAAGACTGCAATGTCCTGGAACTGAAATCAGCCTGAAATTCCAGGCGCCACCGCTCCCCTCTCTCCAGAGGACTTTAATTTACTTGCTGGACTTGGTGCTTAGAATCTACAAATCTCATTGGCTCAGGGGTTTATAATACTTCTGAGTTTCATTCACAAAACCCTGCAGCCAATCCGGGAGAGGGAATTTCCAAACCAGACAATCAGAGCGATGCTGGTCTTGTGAAGCCGGGCAAGTGGGGGTGCAGAATCTTGCAAGGGCATGTGCAAGGTTGCCACCTCAGCCACTAGCTATTCAGAAACCACACGCTGGGTTGGGCTCCTCCAAGTCTGGTGGGGCAAATGGAAATCTGAGAACTTCCATACATGCCAGGACGTGTTTACTTGCTCTTCCCTCCTTCCCAAATGGCCTTGACACCTCAGACATCCTCTGTGGCTTTCAACTCCGATGTCCTGTTCAGACTTACTGGCAGTAAGTTGGTAGACCCAGTGGCCTGTCAGAACATTGGTTCTGAAAGTACCAGTTCATTTACTGTGCACAAAGCATATATGTACTTAACACACTTTGTTAATAAAATATACACTTTAAACCCTAAGTCTTTCTGGTATGGCAAATAGAATAAAAAGCTGCACTTTATTTTTTACTAGCCATTTTCCCCACACACTATTGCATAGACTTAGTATGGATTCTAAGAACCCCCTCACAACCTTATATGTATGGTTGGAGCACCTCAGAACCCCTATACCGGTTCTGGGTGACCTGGGCATTTACTGGGTATCCCCATTAACCTAGGGACCCCTTGACTGTTTCAGGGACACCTCACATCCCTATGCCCCCTTTACTTTTCTGGCTGTGCTGAAGCAGGGAACCAACCTGTGAACCCCTATATAGGTTCTGGGTGACTTGGGCAGTAACTGGGTATCCCCCTTAACCTAGGGACCCCTTATAGTTACAGGGACACTTTGTATCCCTATGCCCCGTTTACCTTTCGGGGCTGTGCTTAAGCAGGGAACCAACCCATGAACCCCTATATAGATTCTGGGTGACCTGGGCATTTACTGGGTATCCTCATTAAGCTAGGGACCCATTGACTGTTTCAGGCACACCTCACATTCCTATGCCCCTTTTACCTTTCTGGTCTGTGCTGAAGCAGGGAAACCCTAGTGGTGAATCGTGAAAGCATTTTCAAGGGGAGGTATTGCCGGGACAATGTGCCTACATGTATCCAGGAATCACTCATGATTCCCGGGTACATTTTTGGGGTATCAAGCAACTCTGAACTCCGGTTACCAAGGCACATTCTGACAACACTTTCTTCTCAAACCCCACCTTGAAACTAATACCACAGCAATCTCTGCTTGCTGGCACTCCTGGAAAGGTAAAAACACATAAAATACTTTGTCGCACAATACATTTTATGCATTACACAGTACTGGGCTCAAGAGCTTACTCTTCTTGAATCCTTATTACAGATCAGGGGTAACCAAACGGGCTTAAACCTTTATTTGAGAGCCTGGTTACCCCCCTACCATCACACCTGGTCCGCCCATTTACATTTGTTTAAAGAAAATGGGTATTGCTGCTTCAAGAACGCAGTGTGTATTATTTGTTTAGAGATACAGGGGCTTATGCAGAGACGTACAGTACGTTAAGGACAATCTTGCCAGGTTTTTGGCAAAAATGTCCGCTGTGAAAGTGTTTGTGGCGAGAACTTGGCGGGAAAAGTCAAATCCACCATAATTATTTAATTTCCAGAAATATTAGCCAGACGGGTGGCGAGAAGCTTGAATTCGCCATTTTCAGAACACGCACCATGCCAGTAGATCCGATGCGCTTGTATGCACCAATCGGGGCTATTACATGGCGCGCGTTTGTGTACAATTTTGCCCGCCAGCAAAAGTTGGCTTTATGCTGGCCAACGACCACGCGGCTCTGCATTCCGAGTTTCACGCCAAGTGAAACACGGCAAATTTACAATTTACTTTACACAGGGCTACCGGAGTACCCTGCATAGGACGAAATTAAAAGGCAATCCTATGGTGAATTTATTGCTGTTACGCCTTTCTGTTAAGTACCTCTCTGCATAAGCCCCACAGTCTTTGTATTTCTACTTTTCACAATGAATCACAATTAATTTCACAAATAATCTTTTATGCAACGTTTTGTAAGCTCCTTAAACATCTTGAAATATGAGCCAACACTTTAATTTTATAGGAGGTGCTATATTCCAGATTGTTTTTACATTACTACTGTACAACTCCAATGTTATTTGGGAACATTATCTGTTAGGACCAGTATGTCAGGCCAGAATCTGCACTCGTGTTAAGCTTCCATTTTGTATGGTCATAACTAGTTAAGATTCTGTAGTCAGCCTTTTGCTGAAATATAATTCCTAAATGCACTCAGTTTCTGCCAAATTGCATTTCTTTTCTTCCTGCTAAGGATATTGCTAAGATACTTTTGTGTTGTCAATTTCCTGATGTTTTAGTTAGAATATAATAGAATGGTTCTCTGCAAGAAGCAAAATAGTGTAATATAGTTGCTAAAGACTCAAGGTCTCTTTTGATAACAGACAATGAATAAGCTATGTAGTCAGACATTGCTTGTATTGGGAAAAGACACGTCCCAAAAGTCACGCCACTAAAATGTCCTGCCCCTAGATCACGCCTCTAATCAAAGCTACGCCCAAGACACGCCTATGATATGCCTATGTTACGCCTCTAACCAATATCTTTTTTTTTCTGTATAAAAGTCATTACCCTATGAGTAATAAATTGAGACAAAGGATTTGAAACCTGGCGTGCGTTACGTTTCATTTCGTTCATCTTCCAGGCCTGATAGTTCCACACAGATCGAAGATAGCAGTTGCAGGGCGTGGAAGCTTCTCCGGGGGAGTCTGCTGCAAACGGTGCAGATAGTGTATCCAGTCACAAGGCTTCAGTTTACTTGGCAGAGGAAAGGTTCCTCTCGGTTCTGAAGCCAGGGGAGGAAATAACGGATTTTCCTTCATTATCCAATTATGTATTTTCTTAGGACACAGGGGAGTATTTCAGCAAGAGCATTTTTAATGCATATACTGTAACAATATTTCAAGGAATACAGATGTAACAAGAATCTGAGTTCCCACAGACATGATACAAAGTGGGAAATACGACAGACAAGAGTCCAGTCAGTTTTTTCCCCCTTAAAGGTGTATCAGCTTGTTGCTAGACATAGGCAGCTTGTACAGTAGTAGCAACTCCAGGAACATGGAGTCATGCTAGAACTGTAGCAGAGAGAGAGAATGAGAGAAACTCGGTGTACAAATTTATCTTGTCCATGCAAATAATTGACAGTAGTAAATGTTCTTCAATATTATTATTGGGATTATTTAAAATTAATAAACTGCTATATACAAATTAATATACTACAAACAGAAACATGTACAGGAGCCCAGGGCACACACCACACTGACAAGGGTCACTTAACTGGAAACTCCAGTACGCCACAGGTTAATGCCTACATAATGATTCAGATACAGGTTTTATTAAGTAATGTATACATTTGTAACCTATAGAACTACAGCAGCAACAGCCTAACCAAGCTACAGCTAAACCCTGTAACACAATCGTTTCCGCTTGAGGCTGCACACATATTTATACTCCTCCTCAGCTCCTCCTCCTCCTATTATAATTCCATTTTTCGGATTCGGATTCAATTTTCAGGTTCAAATTACTAATCCGAAAGATTGATTTTCAGCGATAGAAAAAAAAACAGTGGTTTTGTCATTTTGAGACTGGCCAATCCACGTCGGATTCAAATTAGATTATTTTTTTTTGCCCATCTCTACTAAAGAACTCGAAGATTGGATGATATGATTAACCTACTCAAGATGATGTAATCCTACTGGATTAATAAACTTGAAACCTGAAAGGTCTTAATGAGGACTATGAATTGATACAGATTTTGTGAGTATCGTTATCACGGTAATAGCTACAGTATGAATAGTTCGAGAAAACCATGGCTCTGATTTAATGCCATTCTATTCACTTCCGACAATATTGAATCACGTCCAAAGACTGAAGATGAAGACCAACAGTTTAGTCACTGACCATTTCTATGAATCACTGTTGATGTCTTTACAGATCCTGTTACCCTCCTTTTTTGCTTTGTGTTGCAAATTCTCTACCACTGGTTTGTGGAGGACTGAAGAAGTATCGGGTTCCTGTAATATGCATTCCTTTCTTTCTTATTGCTGTTCTTGTTCTTTCTCTCATACTTGGAATGCTACAGTATGCTGCTGTATATCGATTACAAGCTTCACTTAAGTATCAATCAACATTGTACATGTTTATCTTTACTTGTTCCTTCCAGTTTCCAGCAATGTTGTATGGCCTATTTGTGAGAATATATCATTCATATACATTGTTTCTCATTTATTTCACCATTGCTGCCATTCAAATAAGCTATAAGCAATAATCTATTTGACAGATTTATTTGTGCTTTACATCTTATTGGTATTTAAATGCAAACTGTACAAAAACATCAACATACTACTTTGGAAAGTATACACTAACCAATGAAGACATATATTACTTTAAGGGTCAATCCCTCCTAGGACCAAAGTGAACTATTTTTTTTAAGGGGACTCATCTGGTTAATTGATGCTTTTTTATTTTTAAAAGTTAAACTTTGGATAGGTTTGATTTCCTCTGGCTAATCCCTTTTGATGTCACTGTGTTCAGTGACTGATCGTACAGTCAGAGCCCCCCTTCCCACAATTTTATTGGTTCTCTGATGAGTAAATATGGGCTATTGTGCTTTCTTTTGGGACAACCTGAAGCACATTGTAGATGCGATTGAATGACAAAGGCATTCATTAGTACATAAGAATCTACAGAACCAAAGTTACTAATGCAGATACCAGAGACGCGCCGATCTCAAGAGACATGGGGGCTTATGCTAGTAGCCTTCATAAAACGTCTAGCTGGGCATGTTACGCCGCCGTTTTTTTCAGTGTATTTATCACGGTATTCAGAAAGCCTTAATGAAGAGTACTAGAATAGGCCTCTTTCCCGACAAAAACTTACGAGGATTGGTGATGTGATAATCGCCTCTCTCAAAAGGTCTCACCCGCGGGTATGCCGCGATCTGGCCCAGCTGTGTAGAGAGCTGCACAGAGGGAGACGCCACTCCCTGCGCATATCTCGCCCGCGATCACAGGGCTTTAATAACAATTTTAATACTAGTGAACATGAGCAGGGGGTCTACAGAGCAGAACTGCATTGATTTCAGGTCCGACGACACCCTGCTTCCCGAGATAAAGGCCCCGTTATGGGGTGCAGGTATCCCCATGCATTTAAATATCCTGGTCACGTGACGCGGGACATTTAAATGTATAGGAGATACCGGCATCCGATAACGGGGCCTGTATCTCGGGAAGCAGGGGCTTCCCGGACCTGAAATCAACACGGTTCTGCTCCGGAGACTACTGCTCATTGTCACGATGACATCAACTTTTATCAACACATTTATATTTCTGGGTACTTGATTGAACAGAACAAGTTGCAAAATAAATTGTGATTTATTTCCTTAATAGACAAACACACGACATCTGCAGAATACACTTAAAACAACACTCACTGAGATAAGGAAATGAAAGAAATTGTCCTTGGAACGAAAGAAATTGTCCTTTGCTTGCCAGTGCAAGAAATGCAGCCTTGGTTTTAAAAGTCCTTTGGTTATGTGGATGTTAACCCCTTCACTCCTGGACTGGTTGCTGCTGTACTGAAACAAAGTCTTGCATCTTTACATCATGGATTAAAATTCAAGAATCACACACTGGGAAATACCTGGGGAGCCACAGTTATAGACTGGCCAAAGCTATCTTTAACATGTGGATCCAATCCCCTCGTGGGAACAAAAAAAACCACGAATAGCCAAGTGACCCACAATTCATAAGACCGGTCAAAAGTGCTGCCCGGTGGGCAGGGCGCATGGGTCAGGTTGACGCCCAGGCCACTTAGCATACCTGGGCTACACCCATAACTTGGGGACACTGTGTCTGGTCTCTGTCTGAAAAGTGTCACTAGCCTGACATCTGCTGTGCATCAGTATGCCAGTATTGTATACATTATGGGTCTCTGGGTCTTTTCATCATCGACACTCTTTTAGACAGGGGGACTCTAAATCTGTGGGAGCCTTTTGAGGCTCCATCATAAAAATAATTACCGCCCTTTGAGGCTTGGTCATAAAAATACCGAAGCTCATTCACCCATATCACAGCTGGATGTCCAAGTAATTCCTGGTTGGACTTACAACAAAATACCTCCTGCCTTACATTTAAGATCTTCTATCATGTGATTGTTAGAGGGTATGGCAAGCAATGCATCTTGTCTTTTACCCTCGCAGACAGGGAATGGCCTGCACATGGGGAATAAAAATGGCGGGGACAGGGCAACAACAGTAACGCATGGCAAATCAGGTATTAACCCTTTCCTCCCCATCACACTCATGTACAAATGTATTACATTTTTTATTAAAACAGCTTCATTTAAGGCAATTAAGGGGTTCAACTTCAATAGCCTGTTTATTGGGGGCAGATAAAGGGGGTAGTAGCCCCAGGGAGGGTGGTTAGGCCTGCCATGAAGGTTGCGGGAGGAGTTAAACCCCTCACTAACATAGCGGGTGGGAACCACTATGGTAATGAAGAGATTAACCAGTCCTGCTACCCCACTGGTAGGCCTAAAGACCCAACCTTGGGGCAACTACCCCCTTCACCCAATCCCTCTACCCCCAATAAACAAAAATAAACACAACAACCCTACTACCCACCTCCTCTACCCCCCAACAACCCCCCCCCCCCAACACATACAGTACAGTAATGGGCACATTTACTATTATCCAGAGATGGATAATAGCTCATTTGCCCATTCTAAAATAAAAAATTAGCCAGCCAGCATAAATAAAGTAAATACAACTTCTACTTACCTATGCCATGATGAAGGGCATCCTCATCACCATACTCCAGGTCCATGTCCTCCGTTGGCAGTAAGAGTACAAGAAAAAATACAATCTAATGGCCCCGAACCCCTTAATCACCTTAGAGGTTAACAACCGCTATAGTAATTAAGGTGTTAACCAACCCTCCCCGGGAGACCTAACCACCCACCCCGGCACAAGTACCCCCACCCTCTAGCCATTGATTGGCACAGTGGTACATCATACCCATATAATATGGGCATGATAAGCCACTATAGCAGTCTATAACCACATGTATAACTACTGTGAAGCGCTATGTACAATAATGGCGCTATATAAATAAAGACATACAATACAATACAATAACCAACCTATAAAAAAAATCATCAAGCACAACAATTAAAGAAATAAACAAGGACCTAAACACCACAAGAATAAAAGAACTACAAAGCCTCAACTACACATCAATAAAATTATTCTAACACCAAAACCGCAAAAGAATAAAAATTATGTTAAACCGAAATACTAGAATACAATTAAATAAACACCTAACCAACAAAACAATTCAAGAAATGGAACCACTAACCAATCCTAAAATGTAATCAAAATAAGCCATCCAAATACCAAACAATTTAGTGCAAACAATAAACAGAAATAGAAAAAATAACAATAAAATGAAAACTTGCATTTAACAAAAAATGCATTGTCTGTCACTGTATTTATCTGTACTCTAAAAGGGCACAGATTAAGGCTGGGGCCATGGTGCCACAGACCGTGTGGAGGCGTCCGCACGCTGAGCGATCAGATTGCCTTAAGGCAGTGATCGCATCCATGCTGCGCTGCACGCGTTGCGCAAGAAATAAGTTGAAACTGATTTATTGGTGCAACAGGCCGGTCACATGAACAGTTCACCCAATGAGGGCGAACCAGCTCTGTGATGACCCTAGGAACGCCCCCCACAGCCCGTCCACCATGGCCACGGAAAGCATCCGCTTCATGCGGGTCACTTCACAGCCTCCGCGCGGGTGAAGGCACCATGGCCCCAGCCTAATATATTAGCAGTCAATGGGCAATCAAAAACATAAAAAGAAATAAATACAATAAAAAAACGGAGGTATACCATAAGGTAATGAAGGGGTTAACTCCACCCGCAACCCCCCACCCCCGCAAGTCCTAAACACCCACCAAGGGCCAAATACCACCGTCACCCACCCCCAATAAACATGGCACGGGTATTTAACCCCTATATTGCCTTAGCGGTTAGCTGCTAATGAAATGAAGTTGCCTGTAAATGCATTTTTATTGCATCGGATTCATGCCGGGGGTCTCCGGTGCTGGTATTAATGTGTATCAGCTCCGGAGACCCGCCGCCTTCTCACCAGCTTCAGGCCAACTTTTTCTGGCAAGAGGAATTTGGGAGACAATCGTCATTCTAGAGCCTCGATAACCTAATTGCACTAATTTCAAAACCTGCCAATAAGGGGCTTATCGCGGCACACCTGGCGATGTGTTTTGGATGAGAGCCAAAAATTACGATTAATGCTTTCGCCGCCCACTTATCCAGGCTTTCTGAATCGCTGTAGCTATTTTTGGCCGAAAACTGCTAAAAAGCCTAGATAAGTGGGTTATGAAGGCTACTAGCATAGGCCCCATGATGTGGTGGAGTTGAGAGTTGGACAGGCGGACATTTGGCTTTTGCCCTGTTGTGTCACAACTGTTCTGTATGGTGAAAGGTTTTTAAAATTCCTCTTAAACTTTGGTTTACAAGTATTATCCATATAATTATATAGTTATTAATGTAAACTTTTTAAAGAGTTCTTTTTTTTTAGCGTGTGTTTTGCTTTAAAAAAACAAAACATCTGTCCGCTATACTTTGGCCTTGCACCTAAGTGTAAGGTTTCTCAAAACTACAAATTCACATTAGCAGCTGTTTGTGTAGCAAAGGATTGCGTGCCATTGTCTTGCTGATTTTATACAACATTCCATGTCAAACACAAAGATGGATTTTTATCAGTCTCCTGATTGCAAAATTAGGGCAAAAGTAGAACATAAAACTGCTCCTGATATACAAAACATTGAAGGGAATGGAATTTTCTGCAGTAATAAATGGCTTCAGTTTTTTGCTCCATATCCCTTATATAAATTATATTATTAGTGCATCTATTTTGTGCAGAAATGTTTTTTCTAAAGCTAGAATAGCACAGCAGCCAAATATAACAACAAAAAAAAACTAATGAAAAATGCTCTGGAAATTCTTTTTTTTAATTCAGATTTAATAGTACATAAAAAGTAGCTAGTGATATGCTACCTTCAATTACCTTGTTTTCATGCACTACAATTTGTCTGAAGCTCATTATCTGAGGAGCTTCCTTCACTGAGGTCACTGTAGCTGTCCCTGTAAAATAACAAAAAAGTATAAATATGTTTTACCATTTTTCATTGCCCTGAAGAAATTTGCATTTTATCGTTTCCCAACCAGTTCCATCACAATGAGCAAACATAAAAAATTTAAACCCATATTTACTGTGTGGTGCTAGTCCAGAAGACACCTCTCAGCACCGAAAGACATCTTACGGTCCATTTGGATAGTTGAATAGTAGATGAGGTTGAAAAAAGACATTCATCAAGCTCAACCTAACTTATATTTAGGCCAGGGGTTTGCAAACTTTTTCCTCTGCCCCCTCCTTCCCCCCCCGCCTGCTCTCCCCTCCTGCTCGTCGCATCCCCTTCCCCCTTACCTTGTCTCCAGCGTCAAATGACGCAGCGAGTCATGTGATGTCGCGTTGTCATGGCAACATGACATCACGTGACCCCGCGACGCATCGCCAGAAGCCGTCGGAGACAAGGTAAGCTAACTTACAAAGGCCCTGCCTGCTACCCAGGCATTTAATTTTAATTTAAATACCCGACTAGCACCCTCTCTGTCCACCTTTAAGACCCACCTTAAAACACACCTGCTTAACGAAGCATAGGAGTAGCTCCGTGGCTGATACTTTACACTTCCTACATAAAGCTTGGCCCCTTGCAGACGCACTTACCAGAACGTCCTCCTACTGTCTCTGTACGTTCTACCTATCTACCAATTAGATTGTGAGCTCTTTGGAGCAGGGACTCCTTTTCCTAAATGTTACTTTTATGTCTGAAGCACTTATTCCCATGATCTGTTATTTGTATTATTTGTTATTTATATGATTGTCACATGTATTACTGCTGTGAAGCGCTATGTACATTTATGGCGCTATATAAATAAAGACATACATACAGGCTTTGGGGATCGCGTGCGGCCTCTGTAAGCACTGTGCCCCCCAGAAAATCTTGCACCCCCAGTTTGCGCACCCCTGATTTAGACGACAGATACTTTATCCTATATTTGTATTCACCGTATTGTATTTTGATCCAGAGGAAGCAAAAAAAAAAAACCTTTCTTTGAAGATATCTATTGTATCTGCCATCACAGTCTCATAAGATGCCTTTTCATTGCAAGGTCTCGTACAGTATTATACCACAGCATAGTAAATATGTGACAAAGCCCTGAAGACCATATTACCTAAGCAGGGCAGCTCCAAAAGTTATCTTCTGAAGTCGGAATATATGTTACAGCCTATTCAAGTAGATGGACCATAAGGTGTCTTATGGAATCGTCACCGAGTAAGATGAAGAAGGAGCACAGCGTCCACTTGATAGTGCAAAAAATGTAGATAGGGCAACTCCAAGAATAATGGAAAAATATTTATTGTACAAACAGCACCAACAACGGAGGTATAGGAAACGCACCAACGCATATCATCCAATAGGACTTTATCAAGGTGTCTTATGGAATCGCACTATGGCCAATATTTACTAAGCAGTCTTACTCCATCAGACATCTTCCAGCATCTCTTACTTAATATTTCCCTTTACAGCCCAGTCGGAATGTGTCTAATGTAATCGTTCTTCTTAGTAAAGTTGGCCTTATACCTATTATAACCGAGTGTTGCAAAATGAAGATTTGTTTTAAATGGCAATGTTTAGGCACCACTGGGATTTGTGTATCAAGGCAAAAGTGGTAAAAATGCTGGGGCAAAAAAGAGTTACAACAAATGTATCAAAGAAAACATCCTTTTGTTTCACCATTACATATAACTCATGCAAATGTCTCCAATGACACCACATAACTCATGCCACTGTGATTGACTCAGACAGCTGTTTAGAAAAAATATATATCCGCAAAACAATTTACAATCCAATATAAAATATTACATTCATACAGCATTTATGCGGCAGTTCAAACTATAAAAATAGATATTATCTATTCCACCGCTGAAGATGGAAAGTTTTTCTTTGTGATACCTACTACCTAATGTTATGTTACACAGGAACATTATATAAACGTAGGACACTAAATGTGCAATAAAAAAAAGCAATGCAAACGTGTAGTGGCAGCCAGGCTCTAAGTATCCATACATATTTATTTATTTCTGTACCACAGTACTGTTTATAGTTTCAAAATGTGCCATATGTAACAATCTTTATTTATTTTGAAAAAAAAAAAAAAAAATAATACTTTTGGGGCAGATTGTTAACTGTTGAGGTTTATATCCTTTCAAAGGTGGTAGATTTTGTAACAAAGATAAAAGGGAGAGAGAAAAAATGAGGTGCATGATTTGTATATCTCATTGTCACCTCTGAACATAGGTAAGACAAATAGAAAGGTTTTGATAAAGCTTTACTTGATTAGGCTAAGCTTTGGCCTTTATACAGCACCATCACACAGTATATGTACATAGAAGCCTATACTAAGGAGTAGAGTGCCTCAGGAGTGGGGAAGGATTGTGGTTACACCGCAGGCCAGCAGGAGAGAAAATACTGGGATATATATTAAGGCAGGGAACATGTATAATACAGATGTAGCTAAGGTTATTGCACATGTTAATAAGGCAGAATATTGCATTACAATGCAGAATATCACAGATTTTCCATAGGATTCAATGGCTTTGATAACACCTAATATCCCACTATTACACTCCAGTGTGTCCAATAATCTCTCCCCCCCCTTTTTTTCTTCTCTCATCTCTCCTATCCCCTTACAATTTCAATTGGTTGAAGACAAGATAGAATGATAATATGTTCCTTTTCCAACAATGAATACGGTTCTACACATCTATATGCATATATCGATAATATAATAATGCCATTTGATTATACCATTATGATGAACAATGTTTAATTATTGTTATTTTTGAATTAGACTAATTCTGAGTTCAGAATTCCAGTGATGTATAAATACTATATTATCATAACTGGATTAAAATACAACATCATAATTACCTGATGTTGCAATTAATGAATATATTATAATCAGAGATGTCATATCTGTTTATCAGGGTTTTTTTCTTTCAATTTTTGTTGTCTTTACTATTTTTAGCATTCAGGATTTATTACAGCAATAGTTCCTTTGTTTTTAAAATTTAGACATTTTTTATGTTTTTTTTTAAATGTTAGGTTGGTTCAGGAATATTTTGAACATTATTGTCTCTTAGTGTATATTATTGTGAGATCTTTTGGTCAAATACCATAATCGTTATTCCTTTACCAAATTTGTTGTATTTGTAGGTATTTCTGTCAGCCCCTGTGGTATCTTATGTTCCCCACCTTGTAGGCTTGATAATCAAAGAAGTAATTATTCATCAGGTGGAGGTAATTACAATTGTACTAAGTTACTATTGGTTAGAACACAGGGGTCTGATGGGTATTTTAAGGCGGTCTGTTTGGTGTTATGTGTACTCTTTGATAAAGCGCGGTCTCCCGCGTAAGAGTGGATCTCTTTGCTGTTATGTGCCATTAAAGCTTTTGCACTGATCTGAGTCCAGTCCCGGTCTGCATCTTTTTCACAAGGCAGCTGCACCGCCTCACCAATCTGTCCAATAATCTCTGCAACATCTGTAAAATTAGCTTTCTGTAACAGGGAAAATGTAAAAGCTAAAGCAACTGCTCTGATACATAGACTGCATTGTCCTAGACCGATGGTGGGTAACATGATATACATCAAGGGCCACATGTGGCCCTTGCCATATAACGGCTCCCTATAACTCCTCCTATTGCCCCATATATCGCCTCCTATTACTCTAAATAACCTCTCTGTATAACTATAACACCTCATATTATCCCATATAACCCCTCCCTATAACTCCTGCTATTGCCCCATATAACCGCTCTGTATAACATCTTTCTTTTGCTCCCTGTGATGATCGCTCTTTCTCGTCATCTCTTTTCCCCTGTTCCCCCCACCTTTCTCTCACTGTCCCCTCCTTTCTCTCACTGTTCCCTCCTTTCTATTACTGTTCCTCCCCCTCTCTTTCTCTTATTGTTTAACCCCCTTCTCTCTCTCACTGTTTCCCATCTCACTGTGCCCCTCTCTCTCTATTATTGTCCCCTCCTTCTCACTGTTACACCCCCTCTCTCACTTTGTACCCTCCTCTCTCTCTTTCATGCAGACAGTCTGTTTAACTTCACACATTGTCAATTATTAATAGACACAATGAAAACTATGCGATTTGTGATTCAGAATACAGCATGTCAAATTTTATTACTTATGACCCTGTCAAACCGCTCGGCTACTAGAATATCCCCCATAGCCAGACTTTGATTTAGGCTGCAGGATTTGAAGAACCATAATAAACTCATTAGTGGAAGCCTTATGCTTGGCTCTTAGATTTGTTTTTGCCATTCATGTAATGCTTTTCTTGGATTGTGTTGCCACCAATTCATAGAGTAGCAATATTTTACATTTACCATGTAATAAATGGTTGTGTCACAAATGTTAAACTTTCTACTTTGTCAAATGACTGGTGTGAAGGCTCTTCTGTACAGCAGAGACATGCAAGGCAACCCATGTCTCAATCAGGATACTATTAGAGCTGCAAACAGGGAAGATGCGCTCACTTTCTCAGGCTTGCTGGTATATTATGACACTTACAATTTGTTATGGTATTTCATAAATAAACTTGTGGGGAACTGCTGCATTTATTATAAGCAAACAAAACAGGCAAGAGGAAATTTCCTTTCAAAGCAGCAGTTCTGGTACATTCATTTCAGCGCCTGGGACCCCCTGTTTCCCGAAACACTTACCTCGGAAGGGGGTGCCGGTAGTTTAAAAGGCCCCGCATCATGGGGACAATAGGAAGCCGCAAGGGATGACGTCTTGGCATATTATTGGCCCGCATCATGCGGACATTTAAGCCACCATATTGATAGCCACGACTACGTTGCTACCGGCACCCCCTTCCGAAGTAAGTATCCCAGGAAGCAGGGGGTCCCCGCTGCTGAAATTAATGCGGTTCAGCTCTGAAGAGCCCCCTGCTTCAAAACTACTTCTAAAAAAAAGTTTTACAAAATACAACAACAAAAAGTGTCGCCAGGAGTGTGCTGCTTTAAGGTAATGTATATACATTTGGTACAGATGATATAAAAGCTTGCAGAATGATGAAATACAGTATAAAGTCTTTAAATATATCCAAAAGGATATTACAATAATCTTGTGGCCCTTTTACTCAAATGTTTTCTAATCTGGCCCCTTTGGAGAACTAGTTGAAGAGTCCTGCTATAGATAACATACGACCTATTATATCCACAGACATAACATATTGTGTCTTTCACAGAGTTTGGTGTAATAAGCAACTAAATGTATTAGGTCTTCAAGAGAACGCTTCCCTGCTTATGGTTATGTGGAGCTGAAATCAGTGAGAATTTGTGGTTTTAGGTCAGAAAATTAAATATAAGTGGAAAACAACGATTTTTTTTTTCTCAGTGAGACTCTATTGAAGTATATGATTTGTGTTTAAGGTGGGACCCAGTTTCTGTGACCTGCTCTAGCTTTTTATGGTGGGTATAACAATAAAGAAAGGTGTCAGTGGCATCAGGAAATAAGAAGATACACTATACTGAAAGAATGCAGAGTGATCAATGGCAACAAGAAGCTCAAGAGAGAGGAAAAAAAAGAATGCAGACAAGGAAAGCCCCAGGGAGAAGAAACCTCAAGAATACAAAAGATATGGCCAGTGGGATATCAGGAGAACCTGTTACAGCTTCCCAGAGACCTGATGATAATGTGCATCTTTCTGTTACCAGAAATGTGTCATTTTTATCATAACATATATTGTTACAGATTGATTTCAACAATAAAATTATTGTTATATTCACTTGTGTGTTTCTTTGGCACGCCTCCCCCCCAAAAAAGTTAAATACTGTATGTAAGGCTGTATTTCTTACAAGCTTCTGCAGTTCTTAAAGAAGCAATCCAGTTATCCTTTTTTTAAATTTGTTTATCGGGGCGAGCGGATTTAACCCCCGGGCGAGTAAATATTGGCCCAAGCAGCACACGTTTGGTACTAGGTGGCGAGTAGATTTTTTTGTGTGGCGAGTAGATTTTTTGGTGATTTGTCAACCACTGGTTATAGGATTGAAGCAGGTGGTCTCCGGAGCTGAAATGTGTTAATTTCAGCTCCGGGAAACCCTGCTTCCCAAGATACTTACCTCCGTAGGGGGTGCCGGTAGAGGCACCAAAATGGCGTATTTAAAGCTCCTGTGTCACGCGGGCCAATAGGAAGCATGTAACGCCGTCCCTTGTGGCTTCCTATTGGCCCGCGTGACCAGGACATTTTTTACCTACTGGCAACACCTATGGAGAAAAGTATCTCGGAAAGCAGGGGGTCCCAGGAGCAGAAATTAACACGGTTCAGCTCTGAGACCCCCTGCTTCCCCGCTAAGGGGGGGGAATTGTTTTGTTGGGGAGGAGTATCTTCTCCTTTAAAAGGTAGAAAAAGAATGAGCTCGGCAGCTTCACGTGACACGTTGCCACAGTATGGGAGGTGAAGGAAATTTGAGATAAATATTTCAAGTGGGCCAGTGGTCATTACTCTTTGTAGGTTACTGAATAGCATGTGCGTACTAAATCTGGCAAAAAATGCTCATGTACATATAGATTTGCATATTTGACAGCCCTTCCTTACTCCCCTCTTCACACCCACTTTGCTATGTCTTCCCTACCTCTTCACTGAGATAATTCTAATATTGAAAACAGGGAAGCAGTCTTCCCCTTTTTAGTGATACATTTTGCTTCGGACACATTTTGGATTTTATTACATCTGGTCCTGAGTCTACCATCCTGAGTGAGGCAGGTTATTAAGTGACAGCTGGATCCTGGCCTTCAAATATCCAGGCAACTTTCAGCCTTATTTCTAACAGAAAACCCACAAATCTACCCTGCTTGACCCTTCTGTGGCAGTCTGACTTACATATACTGTGGTGGGCAAGAGAAAGACCAAAATTATTCATAGAATAGTGCTTCCACTGATTCCCCTAAATATTACGCGACAATCTTATATTGTGGGTTAATCCTTAAGAATGGGATAAGATTACTTGGTACAATACAGTCAGTCCTCGGTTATCCGACACAATGCGTTACTCAAAATGGCGTTGGATAGCGAAACGTTGTAAAGTGAAACACGTTTTCCCATAGGAACACTGTTTAAATGAAAGGTTCCGTTCCTCAAGGCATTTTTCACACTAAAATACACCAAATATTTTACACAGGCAATAAGATATGCAGCACACATATAAATAATATAGTGTATATACTGTATTATATATATAATATAACATAATAAATAATATATTATATAGTATAATATAATATTATTTAGTATAATATAATATTATATATATGCTCTTACGACGCTTTGCAACGTTGTGTGTGTGTGTGTGTATATGTATATATATACAGCTTAACCCTGTTATAGCGCAGTCCTCAGGGGCCACCCGCGACCACCGCGTTATAAACGGGGTTGCGGGGAAAAAAGTGGCCGCCGAAAAAAAACTTTTTTTTTTTGTGGTGGTACTGTGTCCGCCAAAGGGGGAAAGCTGAGAACTCTCCCAGCGTTCCCAGACCCGGTGGGGCAGCGGCAACAGCACACAGCACTTACCCGGCATCTGGCAGCTCTTCTCCCTGTCTCTGCTTCCTGCTTCTGCTTCCGTCTTGCGAGAGCAAGCTCCCTTAAAGAGACAGTGTGTCTCTGTGTGTGTGTGTATTTGACTGTGTGAGACTGCGTGTGTGTGTCAGTGTGTCAGCGAGTGTGTGTGTGCAGTGTGCTGTGAGTGTGTGTAGTGTGTGTGTGCAGTGTGCTCTGAGTATGTGCAGTGTGCTGTGAGTGTGTGCAGTGTGCTGTGAGTGTGTGCAGTGTGCTGTGAATGTATGCAGTGTGCTGTGAGTGTGTGCAGTGTGCTGTGAGTGTATGGAATGTGCTGTGAATGTATGCAGTGTGCAGTGAGTGTGTGCAGTGTGTGTGTAATTCGGGGTCCATGCTCAAACCGCGTTATAAGCGGATCCGCGTTATAGCGGATCGCGCTATAACGGGGTTGAGCTGTATATATATATATATATATATATATATATATATATATATACACATAAACAACGTTGCAAAGCGTAGTAAGAGCGTTTGTATAAGCCGTTTTGGCGTTGTAAAAATGAACATAGGTATGCATTGCATAGCGTTGGATAAGCCATTAGTTGTAAAACGAAGCGTTGTAAAATGAGGACTGCCTGTATGTATATTTCATCATTGACTGTTCATTTTTACATTTCCGAATGACTTAACGGAGACAAAGTACTTTTTGAGATGGGTTACAAGCATAGTATTGTAGCATACAAATCAGCAAGACATTGCATTAGCAGGATTTTTTTGTGTACAGAAAATAATAGACAAATGACTAATAGAATTCTAAATGAAGAAGCACATTTCACTGGAAGAGCAAAATAGTACACGCAAAAACATTCAGTGAAATCACAGCAGTGCAGTGCAATACTTACTTTCTTCAGAAGGTACCGAGGGAAGCATTAAAATACAGACAACAGCAAAATAGAGCCATTAATTCATATTCATTGAATATATTTTCAAAGCAAACAGAAGCAATTACCATATATTACATTTGTTACATTTCTTTTTTATGTTACATCAGAGTTTTACTAATGTGTTTATTTATTTTTTACGTTCAGTTGAGTGGCAACCTAAAGTGATGTTGCTTAAAACTTACCAACATTATTACAATTAATAATCAACAAATACAATTAGCTGTTTAAGTGACCCCTAGTTTCAAAAACAACCTTCCATTTAATTGTTCATGTAGTAAATTAAAGTAGCAATCCCGCCTACAATTTTGTCTTTAAATCTTACCTCAACCGGACTCCCCTGGTTCCAGTGGCAAGTCTAAGTCCTCTGGGCAAACTGGAAGATTCAAAATGGCCACAGTTCTCACTCCCAATGATGTTGCGGCTTTCTATTGGTGAGGCCATGGCCATGTTTTTAGAACGGCGCCATATTTGTATTTTTTTTTTCTTGTGTCAAAACTAGCACACAAAAATCCAAATATACAGTATTGGGAGCCCAATTGTCCCTGAACACCAGGGAACCACTGATCAACTCCGGGGGACTCCTCAGTTAAGGTAAGGTTTGGATGGATGGATTTCTGCTTTAAACAAAGTGAGCTTCCAGTAGATTTTAATAGGTACTAAACCCATGAACAATAACAAGAAAACTTGATAAACTGGATAACAAAATCCCCAAAATTGCATTGACATAATAAAATTAAATTGATGAGCCTTGATGTTGGTCCTGACTAGGGAATAAAATATTGGCGCTCTGTTGCCAAGTGTATTAGATTATTTAATTCAGTAAATAGTAGTGTTGTTATTCTTCAAAGTACTGCACTTTTTCTCAAGTTGGAAGATGGTGCTCTTACATGCACCGTTAGAGTTTTTCAAGGTCTAGTCTAGACCAAAATTGACTTGTGGCAGTCATACTGTAGGTTTAAAAAGTTAAAACTAGATAAGCTTTGTAAAAATCTAACAAGGCTAAGTAATTTTAGTGTAACTAACTTTTTAAAGTTATTGCTTTCTGTCAATTCAAATGGGACAATTGGACTCCTATTTATAGACACTATAGACTAATTAAAAAAAAAAAGGGTTGTGTAATCAGACTATTTGCAATATTGTACCGTTGTATTGTTCCCCTCCTTTTTTTTCTTTTTGTACCCCTCTTACTTTTGAAAAATGGTTAATAAAAAAATAAGTAATAAAAAAAAAAAAAAAAAGGGTTGTGATGAGGGAGGGAGAGAAATTTGAGCAGTAAAACCTTCTCAGATTGTTTTCCAAATACTGTTTATTGTTGTTACTCAGCCTGATTACTCAAACTTTAGAACGTATACTGTGTTCTTCCCTATCCAGACACCAGTGATTATTCCAATTACAGTAGTTTACCATACTTCTTTTCTTAAATTCCTAATGAATGTAATAATTAATTAGTGTAATATATTATTGCCTTGAAAAAACATGTGCATACATACTTAAAATGTCCTGATTTGGGGGCACTAAGATACTGTATGTACAGTACTTCATGTACAAGTCCACCAATATGCTAATTGTAATATGGTGGTTGTGGCCTTCTCTCCCAACATACTCACCAAGCACTACAAATATATACTAAAGGAAAACTACCTTTGCAATCCATATCATTTTATGAAGTTCCATTTGTACATTTTGCTTCTCTCGCTCTAACGCCCAGATCCACAAAGCTGTTAGGTTACTTAACGTGGCATTAATATAATTTAACATCACGTTCAAACTGTGTATCGTCAAATGACCATAACATTAATCCCTGTTTTCTCATGTAAAGTGCATAGTGTTAACTATAATGGAAGTTAGTGATAATAGGAAGCAAATGATAGGCAAAGCTGGCATTACCATCAAATTGCACATTGTTACCTAAGCTTGGAGTTACTCACAGTCCGACCATGAAATAAGACTTTTACGGGGTTTGGATGGGTGTAACACTACGGCTAGGTATGCTTGAACTAACAGAGTTATTTCTGGTGTTTTCCTCTCTCCTTTCTTCTCTTTTTCAACTTGTGCTAAAGACCTATTTAAGGGTCTGGATCAGAGTATTGCCAAGACATATTTAACTTCCAACAAAGTGGCGTTAACACAACAATAACGCAACAAAGTTTATGTAGATAAGCTTAATAACGGCCTGTAACAGAGCCTTTCCCCTGTCTAAAGTGCTTCCAAAATAAAGCCTGTCTTTTGCTGATGAGTCCAACAGAGAGCTGGTTAATTTAAGCAGGGGTTAATTGACCAGTCTCCACCTTGCTCATCAAGCATATTCAAAAGCCTGCTGCACAGATTGCATGGGATCTCTAGCACAGAAGTCTGTGGTGCTAGAGAGATCCCGGGGGAATAGAGACAGTCTGTTCCATATGGCATCCCTTCCAGACAGCATCTGTCCTTGGCTCTTGCCAGAGGGAGCACCCCACAAACACCACCACAGAACCTGGAATGACGTGGAAAGCACCCCGCCTATAGGTACCTCTCTTTCAACTTGTGTCAAAAGGTTGGTAAAAGGCCTAGCCTTCCAACCCTCAGATAGGGACTGATAGGGACTGCCGAATGTTAGTCAGTCCCCTGCATGGGGTCAGGCCTGGTTATTATTTTCTGCTCTAATTTTTTTTTCTGGAAGCTATTTTCTGTTTAAATCCTATGTTTATTTTCCCTTTAAAACGTCTCCGGTGTTTTACCCTCAGCGCACATCTCCTACACAAAAATGTTTTGCGTACAATTAGCTTTGAGGATACTATGCAGGGAACAGGCCAACCACTGCATAGTATCCTCAAAACACAATACAGTAAACTGTTATTTCCAGAAATGTGAAATCTGGAGATTAAAACCAAACTGTGATAGAACAAGATGGATGAGCCTTTCCATGTTGTTATTGTACAGGATCTCTGGATTATTCACAAATAAATGATATTGTATATTTGCTTTCAAGACTTTGTACCCTATAAAAGCTGACAACGCCTGATGGTAAAAGTGCTGAATGTAACACTGTCCTCACATCTCCATGTTATGCGCACAGAATTCATTCTGTGAATGTAAATCAGTATGGGGAGGTTTTTGAGAACAGAGAAATGTTTTACTGTTATATCTCACGCAAAAGCTTTGAAATGGGTTCCTCCAGTGATTGACTGATTTATAAATTACACAATACTTGCTCAGTGGTACAAAGCAAAGCAAAATTACAAAGTGGTCGCTTGACCAAATTGTAATAGCTTTCCACAATGCTGATAAATTATTTTCAATTCCCCACCATTACATATAATGGCTCTCGCTGTCTAATAATTGATTAAGAAATTGAGTGTTCCTTTGAGAAAAAGAAACAATAGCTAAGGAAGAACTACAGTATAGCAGGCAGTTTGCACATAGTTTATTCAAATTGTACAATAACATATTGGTACTGTATTAAATAAACACTTATTTTTATTAAAACAAACTGTGATTTGCCATCAAATATTTAAGCAACTGGATACAGAAATATGAATCAAATGATTTCTATAGTAGAACTACATGTGAAATACGTGGAAATATTTTGTGAAAACAAACATTTCAAGCACAAGTGATTTGATTTTCGTTGGAAAATAAATACAAAAACTGTTACCTTGGAGACAATTTGCAGCCATTCTGGAGGTATATACTGAGTTTTCCAGATGCTGCCAGCAGTAGGCCAAGATATGGAGGAGACGGCTTCATGGGTCGTGAAGAGAACTCAGGATGGAATTGCACGCCAACAAAGTATGGGTGATCTGCAGATGGACACGGAATAATTCAAATCATTGAAGAGGCAGCTTTGCACACCAGGGAACATGTCAATGTCAACAGCGAGATGCCAATGTACAGAATAATCACAATTCCATCAAATTCAGAGCACAACCGCAATCCATAAAATATACATGGTGAGAAAAGAGACAAACATTAACAAGTGCCAACGTTTACTTTAACAATGACCTTCATGAGAACTACGATGGATTCTTGGTGTGCTGTGTACTTTATAGGAAGGGCATGATTCAAAATCAAGATGCATTTGTCTACCATGAAAAGAAACAAAAGATGCAAGTGAGGAGTTGTGTGTGAAAAACACAAATCTGCAGACTAATTAACTTAAGCCAGCTAATACTTGTTCATCGCTGTTCTGGGCTAAGCAAAAATCTTTGATTAAAATGTTTCTGTCTCTATGGGGGTAATTCAATATATACTAAGGCGGTTGTTCACATTATAGACTTTAATAGGGTTTTTTTCTGGCCAATCGTAATGCGATCGGCTGCTTCGGCATATACAGGTAGTCCTCGCTATCCAACATTTCACTTTACAATTAATGGCATATCCAACGTTTTACAATGCAATCCTAAGGGCCGTTTTTCGACGCCGGAATGCTTTATTCGACGCCTGAATGCGTTATCCAACGCTCACCGCCACTGATTAACATGGGACTCACTTTACAACGGTTTCATTATCCAACGTTTCTTCCAGAACGGATTACGTTGGATAACCGAGGACTGCCAGTACTAAATAAACCCTCCTGTATTTGTAGTAAGTCTAGAAATGTATAACTTTAGGCCTGAGACATAGTAAACACTTTTGTGCTGCTGCTCGCTGTTGCTTGCTGACGCTCGCTCTACCAGGAGCTTTTTGCTGTCCTGGCAGAGGAGACAGCAAGCGCGCTTGGGAGGCTGGTATCACTGTGTGTGTGTGTCACTTGGTAGCTGTCAGTGCGTGTCTGTGTGTGTGTGTGTGTGTGTGTCACTTTGAAGTGGTCTGTGTGTTTGTGTGTCACTGGGGAACCTGTGTGTGTGAATATGTGTGTGTGTGTGTGTATATTATATAATATTTTAAAAATGTAAAAAAAAAGACATGTTGTGAGAATAAATTATTTATTAACATTGTGCAACTTTGATAAATATAGTACACACATAAATCACACACATACATCACACACACACATATATATATATATACACACACACACATATATATATATATATATATATATATATATATATATATATATATATATATATATACACACACATATATACACACACACACACATATATATATATATATACACACACACACACACACACACACACACACACACACACACACACACACACACACATACACACATACACACACACACACATACACACACATACAGACACGCCTCTGTGCTGGCTCTGTGCTGTGCTGGTCTGGTCTGGTGGCTCTGCTATCCACCGACACAGTAGGAAAAAAAAAAGCTGCAGCCCCATTGGATGGGAGCGGTCACGTGCCCCAAGCGGCAAAATTTCAAACCTGCCTGTCTCTTCATATTTTCTCAGCCTCCGCACGCATCAGCAAGCATGCAGAGGGAGAAACTATAGCCGTGCTGATTACAGATGCAGGGGCTTTGTGCATCTGTTCAGCGCGGCTCAGCCCGCCTCAGGGACGCTGATTCCACTATGTCCTAGGCCTTAAGGTCAGATTTTAATGAAGGGTATTAAAACACATGTCCTTTTTTAACTGGTTGTCTGATTCCTGTAGCATATACAACTATTATAGTTGTGTGTATATATATATATGTGAATTCAATATAATTGGGCTATAGGAGATAACTGAATACATCAAATGGTTATCTGCTGTTAAATATTACAAACAAGTCCTAAAGTATTACCTCAGCAGAGATTTTGTAAAGTAATTCTACTGATATATAGTTTAGAAAATGGTACATTAGTCATCATCCATATCCCACTATGACCCATCCTCCGTGTTGATTGGAGAAGTCATGTGATGCTTAGAGATTCATCTTCTTCAACAGCCATTATGCTCCCAGGTCCTCTCTCGGGCCATCAACTGACATCTTATGCAAATGCCACACACCTTTACATTGGTATTAAGCATATCACGTGCTGTATTAGCATGTGGTTCAACAAACAACAAGATAGGTGACTTAATTATGTGCAGCCCTACGCCTGACATTTAAATAATCAATTCTACAAAGCAATTGTTACTCCACAGAACAGAATTGAGAAAATATAACCATGTATGTATAAATATCAAAAGTACATTTAGGTGATGATCATTCTATCAGCCTATGAAAAAAAAACACCCAGCTACAGATGCAGCCACCAGTATTAGAACACTTACCTGGGAAATTGTGGGAGATTCTGGACAGTCTCACAGTAAATGTGTGACAGGGTAAATAAAAGCCACCAGTTATATGCCTGGAAAACCTATGTCTAGTCTGCAGTGCAGCACTGACTAGGTTAACTTCAGCTGGGAACCTCAGGACAATTAGTTGGATCCCAGCGGCCTAATCAAGGTGTGTTAAAACCCAGGCTGTAGACACATGGAGCCTGGCTGTTGAGGAGAGAGGAGTAAGCTGCTAAAGAGATTCCTGTAACAAGGTCTGAGTAGCAAGGTAGTTGAATTGTGAACTGTCTGTCCCCTGCATAGGAAAAGGGTAACTGCCTGATTTATAGACTGCTAAAGAGAAACTGTTTTGTTTGGTTTGCGGAAGAAAAGCCATTTTCGTTTGTTGCTGATGAAAAGCTATTTTTGTTTTTTTGCTGATGAAAAGCTATTTTTGTTTTGTGTGCTGTATATCTTTTAAGGCTAAATAAATAAGCCTTGTCAAGAAACCCACGTGTGTAGTTGCATGTACCCTGCAACAAAATGCCTCAACATTTCTGTGAGATTCTTAATGGCCCATCGGATTAACACAGCGGGGGGTCCCTCAAACTGAATGGGACTGCAGGGACCCCTGCTGTGTTAATCCGATGGGCCATTAAGAATCTCACAGAAATGTTGAGGCATTTACTGTGAGACTGCTCCAGAATTTCCCAGGCAAGAGTTCTAATACTGGTGGCTGCATCTGTAGTTGCACAAAATGCACCATAATGCATTATTTTCTTTTCCATAGAGTTGAACTGTAAGGAAACAATAATTGCTATTTACAGAAGCCGTAATATTTTGCTTCAAAATAGATGAATTTACAGCAAATGCTGCTGCAGGATCAGAGTTTTTGTAAAACAGCAAAAGAAAAAATAGGATGTTTGGGAAGAAGGCATCGGCATATATTAGCTGTAAATGTATTTAATAGAGACTGCTGCTTTAAACCTCTTTTAACTGCAGGACGTTACACTGCAATGTGCTAGAAATTATTTAACTACTGTACAGGGTTACGAAAGCATTAAGGTTTCAGAGAGACATATATAAAAATGACCTTCAAGCTCAAATATCTCCATCCTCTGTCCCTCAGTGTCATGTCCAACAAACTTCAAACCTTGTTCTTCAAACTGGTGAGCAAGCTCTGGGTTAACCTGAAAAAAAAAAGAAGCAATTTAAAAATATTGTTTCATATACTAATCCAGGGATGGACAACTGCTGTCCTCAAGGGTCACCAACAAGTCAGGTTTTCAGGATATCCCTGCTTCAGCACAGGTGGTGCAGTCTTCGACTAAGCTGAAGCAGGGATAGCCTGAAAACCTGACCTGTTGGTGGCCCTTGAGGACTGGAGTTTCCCACCCCTGCACTAATCTCTTAACGCCTCTAATATATCAGAATTTGAGTTTCAGTTGTAATGACAACCACCAGAGTCTGTACGATGTTTCTGGTCTGAGTAGCAATAAGTCACTGCTGCAGCCCTATCTTCAAGAGAGAGTTCGCTCATTTAGGAGACAGGTGTTACATAATTGAACTTTTAAAGTAAACTAGCACTGCATTGTATAGCTGCTGGGTAATCTGATAACTACATAAAGTAGCCTCCTAGCCTTAGGCGGGGTCCCACCTGACCAGAGGGCAAGGCTCTACCTCTCCTTCGTGCTTCCTGGCCACTCTGCTTCCCGTCGGCGTGAGCGACACTCCCTGCTGGTAGGGAGTGCGGTCAGTTTGCTCCCTACCAGCAATTTTGCTTGTCCTTGTCTCTGTCGTTATTTGCACGTGTATACGTGGGTACAGGGTAATTAGGAGAGGGGAGCTCCCGCTCAGCGTCCCTGGTCATGCTTGCTCATATTTCTTGAACCCTATACATCTATATGTAGAACAAAAGCAGCTTTCACTGAGTGCTGTCAGTAAAGGGGGTCAGTGCTATCAGTGAGGAGGAATGTGGGGCAGTGCTGTCAGTTAGGAGAGCGAGGAGAGTGCTGTCAGTGAGGAGGAAGGGGGGGGCAGTAGCATCCATAAGAAGGGGTGGAACAGTACTGTCAGTGAGGAGGATGGGGGGGGGGGATCAGTACTGTCGGTGAGGAGGAAGGGGGGGGGACTGTGCTGTCCGTGAGGAGGATGATGGAGGGATCAGTACAGTCAGTGAGGAGGAAGGGGGGATCAGTACTCAGTGATGAGGGCAAGGAGAGTACTGTCAGTGAAGAGGAAGGGGGGGGGGGGGGGGCTCAGTGCTGCCCGTGAGGAGTGGATTGGGGCTTTGCTGTCCGTGAGGAGGGGGGTCAGTGCTGTTATTGAGGAGGGGGCGTCAGTATGGCAGGGAGTATGTTCAGGGGGGCTGTGTAGGTGTGCGGTCATTCCGCGGGGAGACCACTTTTTTGAAGTGGGACTACGCTTGCTCTTCTCCATTCATCTGAAACTACACCTGTTAATAGTGACTGGTTAAATAGATATTTTAATGGTGTTGCCAGCACTAAACTCTTAATATCATGGGGTGTATCCCATCTAGTCCCATTGACTTGTTCACTTTTAGCTTTGAAAGTTCAACTAAGAAATTTTTCGTAAATATGGCGGCGTACCATCTGCCAGACCGCACCAAAGGTCTCGCCTCCCCAAGTATCATATTACATTGACTTTAAGCACTGATAATCTTAACAACAAAACACACAGACTTGGAGCTCAGTAAATGTAATCCCTAAAAATATATGTAAAAAAACAACTACAGTATATCAAGCCTTGCTGAAACCCACAACTTAATGATGTCTATGTAATTTAAAACAAAAACTACAGTACTTGTAGCCTTTTATGTACATGTAAGTACTGACAAATTGCTTAAAGATAGAGAGCAGAACATTCACGCTATTGCCACCCGCTATGTCACACATTTTTAGGTTTAGAATGTATGAAATATTAGGTGAAGATGTCTTCTTTGGACTGGAGAAAATAATAAATCTGACTAAATCTTCTAGCACAGGAAATGCAAATTTATGGTATAATTTATGGTATATTGAATAATTTACATTACTTTTTTTGGGAAATGAAAACATGGGCTCACAACTACTTCACAATCTATTCCCCTCACTGTTGGTTTCAATGGTGTTTAAAAGGGCTGCAGTAATGTCGTGTTTGTGAGTATTTTACCAATGTATCAGTTAGTTAGAATATATTGGCTTAAACATACAGTAGGGTGTGAAATAATTTAGACAAGGATATAAAAAAGCAGGTCCAAATGTACAGTTAATCAGTCCTTGTCAAAGACTATAGAGGCACTTGGCACCTTACATATTTTTGAAAAACTGATTGCATGGAAAATCACTAAAATGTCAATGAAACTAATGCCCTGTCACAAAGAAGATAATTATAGTAATTATGTGAAAATATTTAATTTCTGGACAAAAAGAAGTACTTTTAGTGGTTCTTTATTCTATTACCTTTGTGACTGATTATTTTGTACGTCTTTGTCTGCAACATGGAAATTAAAATAAATTGCAGACGTTCCACTGTGAACAATGACTAGATCTGAAAATGTCAGAGTAGACTTATAATATATAATTTTTTTTGGTTTAACTTTTGTTATGGAATAACATGAAAAGAAAAGAAAACCAAACAAGTGGGGCGGAAAAAACAGGGCGCATTTACAAACAATGGTGTTCAATATTGTCCTTTCCTTTTGTACAAGTTAGATTTGTCTGTTAAGGAAAATACCGTATTGGCCCGAATATAGGCCTCGCAGAGAATACGACCCTAAAGTTTTGAAGGTGTTCTACATGAAAAATAAAAGGTGTTAGGCTGCGCATATAATACGAGTACAGTTTTTGGAAGGACATGTTTAGGAAAAAAACATAGCACTATATTTGGGCCAATACGGTAATATATTTTCTAGGCAGATGAAAATCATAAGCATTACAGAGTTCATGTTGTTAATGGAGCATCATGCATTTCACATCAAGAGAAACCCTGACCTGAGATATTTCGAGGCACAAGTACTCTTCTTTTTCTTTTAGTGTTGCCTATTGTCCATTTGAACTTTTTTTTTTCTAAAGCATACAGTATTTACATTATAAACATTTTTTTAAAATGTAGAACATGATCCAGCCATGTTGCCCCTTTAATGACAAGCAAAAAAAAGTAGCCAGTTGCCACCAACTTGGGTTGGCCCCAAAAATAATATAGAAACTAAAGAATAGTTAAAAAAAAATATGTTTGCCAAGACAAAGAATCTGCTAAGGATAAAAGGATAATCAAAACACAGTAATCAAGCACGCCAAAAAGGAAAGTTAAAAAGATCAAGTGAAAGTCATGTTAATGCCTTATACAGGTCAGAGCAGCAGCCGCGTTTTTCTTAATGAGAGTCAGCGGTTTTTTAAATTGAAGAAAACTTTTTGCATGCTAATACTGCAATAATAAATATTTTGTCAAGTTATTTTAGTACATTTTTTTATGAAACAGGAATAGTAAAAATACTGTAGTCTACAAGCATAGTCATTGTAAAGCAGCAATCCCTTAAGAAGCTATAACTTTAACGCATATGTCAGTATCTTACTTCCTAAACATGTCCTACAGTACTAATTAAAAATAAATAAATCATGATTTTCTTCATCTCTAGCTTCTCCGGTTACTTTGGTAACCTTCAGACCAGGCCTGCACAACTTGTAAAGTGAGAAGGGCCGAAATGCTCCAAGGAAAACAGATTTGGGCCGCACGGGTAAAACAGCATTTATTATTAAAAATTATACATTTCTTTTTTTAAAAGCCTGTCACGGAAGACAGCATTTTTCACACCTTTATACCTTCTTGGATCAATCCACTAGGCAGGACAACATTGTTGAATAAAATGGGGTTTATTTGGTGAGACCGCAGACATACTAAAAAATGCACAAAACATATAATCTCCCCCCAGCCCCCTTCATCATCTCCCCTAGCACCCTTCATCATCTCCTCCCAGCACCCTTCATAATCTCCCCCCAGCACCCTTCATCTCCCCCCAGCACCCTTCATCATCTCCCTCCAGCACCCTTCATCATCTCCCCCCAGCACCCTTCAGCTCTCCCCCAGCACCCTTCATCTCCCCCAGCACCCTTCAGTTCTCTCCCAGCATCCTTCAGTTATCCCCCAGCATCTTTCAGTTCTCCCCCAGCACCCTTCAGCTCTCCCAGCATCCTTCAGCTCTCCCCCTAGCACCCTACAACTCTCCCCCTAGCACCCTTCAACTCTCCCCCTAGCACCCTTCAACTCTCCCCCTAGCACCCTTCAACTCTCCCCCTAGCACCCTTCAGCTCTCCCCCAGCACCCTTCATCTCCCCCAGCACCCTTCAGTTCTCTCCCAGCATCCTTCAGTTCTCCCCCAGCATCTTTCAGTTCTCCCCCAGCACCCTTCAGCTCTCCCAGCATCCTTCAGCTCTCCCCCTAGCACCCTTCAACTCTCCCCCTAGCACCCTTCAACTCTCCCCCTAGCACCCTTCAGTTCTCCCCCAGCACCCTTCAGCTCTCCCAGCATCCTTCATCTCCCCCAGCATCCTTCAGCTCTCCCCCTAGCACCCTTCAGCTCTCCCTCTAGCACCCTTCAGCTCTCCCTCTAGCACCCTTCAGTTCTCCCAGCACCCTTCAGTTCTCCCCCAGCACCCTTCAGCTCTCCCAGCATCCTTCAGTTCTCCCCCAGCACCCTTCAGCTCTCCCAGCATCCTTCATCTCCCCAAGCACCCTTCAGCTCTCCCCAGCACTCTTCATCTCTCCCCCAGCACCCTTCTGCAGTCCCGTCCCAGAGGTGGCGGCGGCGGCGGCAACAGAGTCAGCGGCAGCGGCAAGAGAGGAGGAGGAGGTGGTGGATGGCGGCGGCAACTGAGATGGCGACAGGACGTGAGGGAAGCGCGCTCTAGCAGCAGACCCGGAAGTTCCGGGTTGCGCTACACTGCTAGAGCACGTCCCCCTGCTGGAGCAGGCTGAGGGGGAAGGGGGGGGGGGTAGGGGGATTAGTGGAGAGCGCGTGTAACGGGTATTCCCCCACCCAATCGCAGATATAGTGTGAGTGCGGAGAACCTATTGTTACCAGGTGTGGTGCTTTACCTGTTAGGCTCACGGGAGGGCTGAGCTTCCGCCACGGGGAACCTGGGGCATGTATATTATGAGTAACCCTCCACCTGCGATGGCTTCCACCAGAGGGGGAGTGGTTCCTC
Source organism: Ascaphus truei (assembly GCF_040206685.1). Taxonomy (NCBI): domain Eukaryota; kingdom Metazoa; phylum Chordata; class Amphibia; order Anura; family Ascaphidae; genus Ascaphus; species Ascaphus truei. Next base: position 62,572,351 of record NC_134485.1, read on the forward strand.
GCAGGACACATACAATAACCACATACACTGGATGTGAAATAGCAAAGGGGCTTTACTGAACATGCACTTACTTGCGCAACAATACTCTCTTTGCATAACAAACAACCAATCAACAGGTGTCCCACCCCGTGTCCAGTAACCACATACACAATACGTCTCCCACCCCTTTCCCAGGTGATAGGATATGTATGACTGCGCAGTCACTGGCCCCGTGTGAATCTGATAGTATCGTTGGTGCACTTGATGAGGGTTACCTGCCGAGCACTCCAGTGCTCGGGCCTGCAACGGATCTTCGCAAAGGATCCGCTGACGGATGAACACAGGAAACTACCGTCCGGGGCAATCCCACCCGGATGGCCTCTGCAGCAACAATGCTGATCTGCGCCCAGCCCTCTGGACGGACACGCAGCTTCTGCGGAGTCCCGAACTGACTCTAATAGTAAGGTGCAGGGTCCCTAACCTGGGGCCTGTCCCTACAACACTCAGCTACTGGTGACTCAGGGCTATCTGCGGCCTAGGGGGGCTGCTGGCCTAGTGCAGGGAGTCACTGACTCCTGCACCCTACCTCCTTCCCCTGGCTGCTCCTGGTCTTGACTGACTAGCGTGGGCTCAGCGCAAGAAATGTATCAATATCCCTGCTGCAGGGCAATCCTAAGCCCTATTGGCTCCCTGGCGTTACATGGTGCGCTTCTGAGACTCATGGGACTTGTAGTCCCTTCCAAGAGCCTTCCCTGGTAGGCTAGCGTTCGCACGCTTATCACTGCGCAGGCGCGAGCTGTTTGGGGTCCTCCCGGCGCTTGGCTCTCACTGCGCATGCACGAGACAATGTGCAATGGCGGCGCCCTGCACCGCGAGCCGCCGGGACCTCGGCAACCCGACCGCGGCCCTAGCAACGGCCTGCGCACTTCCCCGGCAACCGGCCGCATCAGGGAACAGCGTGCTGCTCGCGCACATGCCCCCACACCTCCCCGCGAACGGCCGCAGCAAGTAAGAGGAGGGGGGGGTCCGCAACGGAAAGGGAGACCTGGCTACACGCGCATTCACACAGATTGCTGGAGCGCGCTCCAGCTCTCCTTCTTTCCCTACCAGGGAAGGGGGGTGAAGGGGGGGGTTAAAGGGGGTCTGTCGCGGGCCGCACGGTATGCCCCGGCCGTATGTTGTGCAGGCCTGGACTAGACAATGCATTCAGGGTACGTAACATCAGGAAACAGCAATTGTCATCTGCTACCTTCAAAGGTTTCGTATCGAGATTTGTAATGGTAATCAATTCTCACCATACATTTATAAATACATACATGAGGATCGTATTTTACTCCCAAATGCTACAGTATATGTCTTAAAGAGCTTACAATGAATGAAAATGTGTTGGTTCATTGCATGGTATCACAACCAGGTGCATACACTTAATAATGCTCTGTGCTATTATTTGTTACCTCATACTGGTGTCTATGACGTTCTTCTATAAAATCAGGATCACCGTACAGCTTCTCTGAAAGAGAAATAGGATAGAATACATAAGCTACATTATGGAATAATGTATGTGTGTATATCTTTATATAGAGCAGAATATTACAAAAGAGACAATAAAATACAGGGAATTATAATGCAATTAAATGCAAGAAACAAAATCAGACAATAGATTAGCTCTGCCACAGAAAGCTTATAGTCTAAGTGAATGATCTCAGTAAATTAATTAACAATAGATAAGATAAATAAAATTATAGCACACAGTCACACCAGTGAATGAGAAGTAGAATTGTTCAGTCTCTCAGCCCTAAAGATGTAGCAACATTTTCCGTGCTGCAGTCACACGACCGCGATGGTCACGGAACCAAAGAATTAATGCTGTAAGGGGGGCCCATTGAGAAATATCAACCCCCCCAGCAGTGCAATTGCAGCAGACACGATCCCCATTGCAGCAGACTTTTGCATGTTCGTTCACAGCGCTGGGGCCAGTAATTCTTGCTACATCTGATGTATGACCTATATTCTTGATTAAATGGGGAAAGCTTTGAAATAGAATTTGAGATGGGAACATAGCAATATCAGTGATGCAATCGAGGGAATGAATGTACCATATTTGTATCAAAATCAAGAAAATATCTGGCCAGCAACAGTATTAAGAATGACTGTAATAAGTACTTAGAGCACTTAGGGCTCTATGTATCAATGAACATTTATTTACAAAAGGATCCCATAAAATGCACTCGAAGACCTCACAGATTAATTATTAAAATATAATCTTGAATAGCTATATATCAAAACAACATTTGGGAGTGGGGGAGGAGGAAACTATCACGGGAGAGAGCTAATATATTAAAAACAAATTAAATTGAATAGTAGCTGCGACTGTGTAATATCTCACAAGAGACTGATGAATAAATGCTGCATATATGGTCATTGGTAGTATACAAAGGTCTGGGTTGGTGTGACACGTGTAGGTGAATGAACTAAACACTAAATGAACAGTGGCAAATCAGTGAAGAGGAAACAGTGTATTAATTGATACATAGTGAGCACGTGAGTGAATAATATTAACTACCGTAATAGCATATCCCATGTAAAGCCCTCCCTGACCACATTATACAGTCAGTGGCTATAATATATGATAATCCCCACACTGTACCTGTCTACAATCAGTCTGAAAGGCTTAATAAACATTGTATCGAGTGCCCGTAGTAACGCTGGGCTGAGCTCTAATAGCTAGGAGCCCTATGGTGTAATACATTATACTGCAGCGTTTAAAATCAATGTGTCCCGTCTCTGAGACCTGTGTCTCAGTCGCGATAGTGACGTCACAAAGACTGACGTCACCAAAACCCAACACGCATTTCGCTTAGACAGAACTTCTTAAGGGGTGGGCGGGACCCCTCTGGTTACGGTCATTTATACATTCCGTTGCTATGGTGACGCTCCTACACTAATCCGTTTACAGTAGTCTGTTTTTTCGTGGATTTTTCCGATATCACCTTTCGCATTGGTGATGTATGTTTCTTGTAAAGTATGTCAACTTGGGTACCTGTACAGTGATTAAAAACAATGGATAAAAAAAAAGAAATGTTTTCCCATCATATGAAATTCAAGAGGGAACATTTATACTGTCTAAATGCTCCAAATAACTAATGCTACTTCTGATAGAGCATGAATCAGCTAAATTAGAAAGAGCTGAGTGAGCAGCTCCAACAAACAAAGCTTTCACATTGGTGATGTATGTTACTTGTTCATGCCATATGTCATCTTGGGTACCCGCACAGCGATTAAAAACAATGGATACAAAACAAGAAAAGGAAGCTCCATAGACTGAGCTATTCCTATTGGGAAACATGTTAGTACTAATTATCACATTCCCCCAGTATAATGATATGGATATTAGATTGTAACAAGTCTCAATCTAATGGTGTGAGCCTTATGGGCCACATAATGACTCACCAAAATCACCAAGGTGATTCTATTTTGTAATGCTTACAGTATGTGTTTTTTTCTCTCTCCTAGATTCTACATTGAGCAGATACCGTTCTGATAGAATCCTCATATAGGTATCAAAAAATGTTTCACATTTGTACAATCTCTTGTTTGCATTCTCAACCTACTCCAAGTTGGATACAGATGTATCAAAGCATAGATGCTATTTGTGGTCATGAACTCGCAAGTATACTGTATGGCATTCTTTCTATTCAGACAGCTATGTATTCTGATTCTGTCATCTTAGGCTGCACTTATACTGACGGCAACGCGACTGATGACGTCACCCGTCGCCATAGCAATAGTTGTAATTTGTTGTTTGGAGACATCGCTGGCTACAAGGCCAGTGACGTCAGCAAAGGGGAAGGGCGGAGAAGCTCCCTGATTGGCATAGCCAGTCACATGTGGATATGTCTCTTCAAAAATAAAATACCACTGACTACCAGATTTTTGGTAGCGCGGACCACGCCATCACGTCCACTATAAGCGCCGGCGACAATGCATTTCTTTTGACGCAACATCGCTGTCGCGGGCACAATAAGCGCAGCCTTAGGCCTCGGATATAGTGCAGGAGGTGCACCAATTGTAGCTGGTGACTGTCTGGTCACATGATCTTCTCCACAGAACATTGCATCTTTGGTCTTCTTCTGCTGCACTGACAGCCATTTAGTGAGCCCCCAAGCCGAATCTTCGCCGATCAATCACAAGAGAACGGATTGATCGGCAACTTAGCTAATTACTTATCATTGTTTGGATTGTATCAATGCACATATTAAAAGGAAAAAAATGTAAATAAAAAATGGCAGCTTGGACCGCTACTTTGAGGGGCACATAGTGGATGCCTTAACCTGCATTCGATGGTCTGTAGAAGGGGGCCTGATGTAATTTTCACAACAGCTCACAATTACATAGTTGAGAATCTGGTATGATCCTCATATAGATAAGTGCCAGGATGTTTATTGTATTAGCAAGTTCCATGGTTTATAAGTCCAGACCTCTGCAATTTATAGTACACTTATGTCAGGTAATTCAAAATGATGAATATAAGTATTTCATAAAATCTCCCTATTTTAATGTGACTATACTGTGTAGTCCACATAGTAGTATTAGCATGTCTCTCTCTACTGCCACTATATACCATGGTAGTGTTGGCATGTGTACAGTGAACATCCCGAGTACATGGTGCCTATGAAACTAGTAGGTTGTTCAATGTTCAATCCCCCGCTCATACTAATTTCATAGGAAGGCTGAATACAGAAAACCTTCACTGAGGTCCCTTGGGGTCAAGGTACTCAGATTCTATATCCATTTTGCCTCAGTTCTCAAAAGGGCACTGTCTAGATCACCCTTTCTAATACCCATGTAGATTTGATCAATGCCCTGAAATTGTAGGCTCATGGTATCTCACCCATGGACTGGGTTCACATGCCTAGATAGAGAGGTATCTATCTTATTTCTGATTGTTGCAATATGCGTCGCCTTAGTTTACGTGAGGTTTTGCCAACATATTTTATCCCACATTTGCATGTGGCCATGTAAATTACCCCTATTGACTTACAGTTGATACAATTTGTAATTCTGTAGGACCTTGTATTATTCTAATTTAGAAAAAATGTTGAAAGGTTCATGAATTGGCAGGCTTACAGCTGCTGCAGCAAAAATGTGTCTGTTGTCCTGGAACTTATCTTTCTCAGTCTTCTCTTGATTTCTGGAAAAAACTATGTACAAGTTGATCAGATAGGTTGGTGGAGCATCTGTAGGTTATATTGGGTGTTTCATTTAAAACTTCTCTTAAGTCATCGTCTTCCAATAGGATATGCCAATGCTTCATAAACACTGATTTTAGAGCCCTCCACTGGTTGTTATTGGTGCCAATGATTATGATGTCCTTATCTTGGCTACCAACGTTTTTTCCCCATAGATTATTGCGGTGAAAAAATGTTTTTGCTCGCTTAAATGCTCTTTCTATACAGGTGCGGGCGTATCCCCTATTGAAGAATTTGCGCCTCATGTTTTCACATTGTTCCTTAAAACTCTCCATGGTGGATCAAATTAGTTTGGATCTCAAAAATTGCCCCACTAGTATACCTTGTACCCGGGGTCTGGGGTGATGACTGTTTGCCCTCAGAAGGTTGTTAGTTGCAGTTTTTTTTAGTGTGTGCCGATGTCTGCAGAGCTCCATACCTATCTTTTCTGATCACTAGATCCAGAAATGTCATCTGTCCCAGGCTAACTTTGCTGGTAAGTCTCAGATCATGTTCATTTTTTGTTTAGAGTATTAACAAAGTCCTGAAACATTTCTTTGGTTCCCTTCCACAAGACCAACACGTTGTCTAAATAGTGTGTCCAAAGTTCAATGTGCTATGTATATTCCTGCATGCTAGGTGCAAAGAGCCTTGTGTCCTCCCACCATCCAAAATATATATTCGCATATGTGGGTGCACACGTGTCCATGGCCGTACCTTGTAATTGATGGTAGTATTTTCCATTACATAGGAAATAATTATGGGAGAGTGCAAATTTTAATAGTTGACAAATACATTCGTTATGATCTCCATATTCAACTCCCTTTGTTCTTAGAAAATGGGCCACCAATGCCATCCCTGTCGCGTGTTGAATGCTCATATAATGACATGACATCAGGAGACGCTAATAGGGTATCTGGTGAGAGTACTATGCCTTCTATCTTTGTTAGCACATCAGTCATGTCTTTGGTGTTGGAGGGCAGGGCTGTTACAAAGGGACTTAATACCACATCTAAATAGCTTTTTCACTGAGAGATCCTATACCCGACACTATGGGATCCATGGGGGATCTTAGCATTCTTATGCACTTTTGGTATGCAGTAGAACGTTGCTATTTTGGGGTTCTTTACCATCATATTGTTGAACACTTTATCAGAGATGACCTTTTTACTCATTCCTGTTTTTAAGATGGAGAGCAATGTTTTCAAATACTTTATTGTCGGATCACATATTAGGACTTCATAGCATGTGGGATCATTGAGGAGCCATAGATTCTCTTGTAAATATTTGTCCTCTTGTAAGAATACTGTACTGTGTTGCCTCCATTATCCGTAGGTAAAATAATGACCCCTTTAGATCTCTCAGTTCCCCCAGAGTTTTTCTTTCTGAAGGGCTCATATTATCCTGGCTTCCCTGACTCCTAGGTATTCGTTCCATATCTCTAGTGACCAATTTTAGGAACATTTCTATGTTCGCATTGGTACTTAGTGACTGTGTGAATTTGCTTTTGGTTTCAGGGGAGTAAACGGCCCCTGTCATGGTTCTCTCTCATTATCTTCCGGTAAGGATACAAGATCTCTAAAATATTCTAGATCCTTTTGGTCCAGAAGTGCTAAGTCTCCATTTTCTTATAAAACTTGTGGAGTGCTAATTTGCGGGCAAACAAATTGATATCTTTTACCCATTCAAATAGGTTGATGTTATTAGAGGGCGAGAATGAAAATCCTTTCTTCAAAACGTTCAGTTGCTCAGGGGTGAGAACCCCACCTGTAAGATTGAATACTGTATTTGTGATTCATCCCGTGTTGTGTTATTTACTGCACATACTCTTCCCTTGCCCTCTGAAGGCCCATACTGTACCTCCCGGATTCTTAGCTTTGTTCGGACTCCTTCTGGACTACCCTCTCTTTCTAGGATATCTCCCTCTACTTTGGTATCCCTAAAAATGATCACATGGGCCCTGATGTTTTTTTGGACCAGGATTTTTGAAGTGAAACTTCTTTATTGGCACCTAGTCAATTTTGATGGAACAAAACTCCTTCATGGAGACGAAAATGTGAAACGTAAATGACGTCACGCTCCTATGGGCGGCGCTCCCCCCACACGCCCGCTATCGCCACTCCTAACGGCCGCCGCTCCCCCCACACGCCCGCTGACATATGCCACGCATGTGCAGTAGTGATGGCGCCGCTGACGGATGCCACATATGCGCAGAAGCGTCTGGCATCGCTCAGTTCTCCGGCGCGCATGCGCAGAGGCTTCTGGAGCTCGGCAGTGCATCGCGCATGGGCAGCAGAGGAGAAGAGGACACGGAGCGCAGACCACCCACACACACCGTGTCACATACACACAGACACTCATAAACACACACACAGACATACACTTACGCTTACACACACACACACACAAAAGAAGTTTCACTTACTATGCGCGTGCACAGCACGCACAGCTTTTTTTTTAATGGTAATTATTGTCCGCACTATCCAAATTATCCCATTCAGTGGAGGAATCATGGGGTGCTATATAGGCACGCTTGTGAATTTTGTTTTTATATATATTTCCCATCTTAATATCATTAACATCTCTGGCAAATATCTTTTTCTTTCTCTCCTTGATGTCAACTGTGAATATGTCTATATTTCTTTTGAGTCTCAACTCTAACCATGTATTATTTGTTTTACTCTGTGCCCAGGACTTACTTGAAAACGAGAGTTAACTCTCAATGTATTACTTCCTGGTAAAATATTTTATAAATAATAAATAAAAATAAATAAATCATTAAATTTGACCCATCGCTTTGTTTGTTGGAGCTGCTCACTCAGCTCTTTTGTTACTACTTCTAATTTAGCTGATTCATGCTCTATCAGAAGTAGCATTAGTTCTTTGGAGTATTTAGACAGTATAAATGTTCCCTCTTGAATTTCATATGATGGGAAAACATTTCTTCTTTTTTATCTATTGTTTTTAATTACTGTACAGTTACCCAAGATGACATACTTTATGGCATGAACAAGAAACATACATCACCAATGCGAAGAAATCCACAAAAAAAACCACTTCTGTAAACGGATTGGTGTAGGAGCGTCACCACAGCAACGGAATGTATAAATGACCGTACCGGAGGGGTCCCGCCCACCCCCGAAGTTCTCTCTGAATGAAATGCGCGCCGGATTTTGGTGACGTAAGTCTTTGCGACGTCACATTGATTTTAAATGCTGCAGTATAACTTATTACACATAGGGCTCCTACTAGCTCTTAGAGCTCAGCCCAGTGTTACTACGGGCACTCAATATAATGTTTATTAAGCCTTTCAGATGCCTGATTGTAGACAGCTACAGTATGGGGCTTATCATATATTATAGCCACTGACAGATGGCAGGACGGCCTCGCAGCAGTGTCAGTAAGATGCTAGAAGCTGTGTAAAGTTTTAACTGCAGTGGTTTATTAACTACAAACAAATAAACGTAATGGGTACTGTCCCTTTAAATCATAATAAAACATAGAAAATTAACACCTATTCCCTTTAGGGAAAGCTAACTACACCATAGCTTTCGCCCCAACTAACTGCATGGCCAGCTAAGCTGGTTCCAAAGCCAAAACATGCACTGGCATATTGAACAAAGTAACACAGTCTCTGCATAGAACAATAAAGTGTTTTTGCTTATCTGTCAGTCTTTGTCTTTATCCTGGGTGTGATTCCCAGCCGGACCCCACAGGCCTGCTTCTTTCAGTCCTAGGGTCCAATACAGCCAGACTCTCCCCGGCTGGGAGAACTTTCACTTCCCCTCTCTCTGTGGAGTAAAGCAGTCTCTCTGTATAGCAGCTTCCTGTGTCTTTTAAAACACTTGTTTCACTGAGGAGCCCAGACCGATTAATCAGTTTTCAGCTGCTGCTCTTTCTCTCAGGAGATTAACGCTCTGTGGACTGGCTGCAGCGTCTCTCAATTCACTGTTTCAGCCTGAGTCAGTGACTCTGTCACACAGTATAATGTGGTCTATGAGAGCTTTACATGGGATATACCATTAGTTACTATTATTCACAAATGTGCTCACTATTGTATATATTAATACACTGTTTCCTCTCCACTGATTTTGCACAGTTTATTTAGGGCTTAGTTCATTCACCTACACATGTCACACCAGCCCAGACCAGACATTTGTATATTACAACTGACCATAGTAGAATAGGAAATCTGCGCTGGTGCTGTCCCATAAGAAAATCACAACTTGATATCATGTGTAGTCTTCAGTAGGGAACTCCAGTTACTCCTGTGGAGTGAGCTCCCCTAAAGGAGCTCACAATGTGATACAAAAACACAAACAGAAAATTCACAGTGAATGAGTATAACGTATGTATCTATTGAAAAAGTCCTATGTGGGACTACATGATATTCCAACAGTGCAAAGTACAAGTGAAAGGATTTACAATGTGATGATAAAACAAAATGGTGATGTAAGAGTTCCAGTCCAGGCTTTTGCTGGAACTCGCCCTTACCTGGCTGCTGTGGAATTTTGATTACTGGCAGCCTGCTATATTGGCTGCACCTGTTCAAGGACTTAAATACCAGCCAGTGACTTCCAGCCCCTGCCTGAGCATTGTATAATTTTTGTTGTGTTCCCGGCAACCCTGGGCTTTAGTTCCTGATCCTTCCGCGTGTCTTGCCAGTCTCTGTGGCTTCCCTGTTCCAGATGCTAGCCTGTTGCTGTGGCTTGCCTATCCCTGTGGCTTCCCTGTTCATTTGGAATTCCTGTTGCTGACCCCGGACCGTGACCCCGACCTCGCTGCCTTTTGCCTGCCTTGACCTTTTGCCTGTTGCCTGGATTCTGCACGACTGACGCCAGTCCTGACCCTTTGCCTGCTTACCGACCACAGATACTCTAACAGGACTCTGTCCCTGGGCTCTGGTCGGTTAATTGGCATCGCTACCTCCTCCCTGCGGGTCCACTTCTTGATCGGAGACGAGCATCATCACAGGTGCGAACCAGGACCGGGAGAAACGGACGCTGCTAGAGTAAATGCTGGGTACGGATCTCTCTCGCTGTCAGCTTCAGGTGCACCGACGAGTATTCTAAAACTTGAATTGAAAAATCTGGGGCTATCACCAACAAGACCCAGGTACATGCTGCAACATTTCAGTGATATTTCTGTAGAAAGACTAACGGCCCATCGGATTAACACAGCAGGGGTCAGTTTGAATGGAACTGCCAGGGACCCCACTGTGTTAATCTGATGGGCCATTAGTCTGTCTGCAGAAATGTCACTGAAATGTTGCAGCATGTACCCAGCATGTACCTGGATCTTGTTGGTGAATACTCGTCGGCGCACCTGTATGCCCGAAGTCTTTCCTTGCTGGTTTGGTATTCTCCCAATAGCGTGCTACAACCCCACGTGACCTCTACGCGTTTCGTACTGCATGACCTCCTGACGAAGAATTGGGGTTTTTTTTGCGCCGATTATTTTGCATTGTTTGTCTGTTTTTATTTTTATTGGCCAATCGGCACGGATTGTTTCTTGGTTTTATTTTTATGATTGGGCATCGACATTTTATTGGATTCATCTGTGGTTGCCCCTGAAAATAAGGAGGATGGCCTTAATTCCGGCAGGAGTAACACTTTTATTTATTTAGGGTGTACATTGATTGCCAATGTTGCTATCTAGGCCCTCAAGCCACAGTGACAATCAAGGCATTTAATGGCTTACTTTTTATTGTTATTATTTATTCTAATGTATATTTTATTGAATGTATTTTATGCTTTTCAACAGGCAAAAGTACTATTAGGCACATTGCATGGCAATGGTTTTCTAGCCACTAAGGTAGGCAATGAGGTTAGTGTTTTTTTATATAGTATTAACCCCTTTGGTGCCTATGGTATACCTTGGTAACCACAGGCATCAAACGGGTTAATGTTATTTGGATCATAGGCTTCTGTAATAATAGTTATTACAGAAGCCTATGATACAAATATCGCGATATGGTAATTAAGGCATTATTAACAGTAGCGTTAATTCCTGCATCGTGAGTTTGACAAAAATATCACACCCAGAAAATAATTACTGCAATCTTAATGAATACCAACTTAAAATAATGTCGTAATTTTCTTTGTACTGGGTGCGATATTAACTCCACTTTAACGGATTTTTATGTATCCGGCCTTAAAGTTTAGAAAATGTTGTGGTTTTTCTGCGTCTGCATTGCAAGTGCTGAAGGTCAGCGAGGAAATTCCATTCTTGAAATGCACTCAAAATTAATACGAAGAAATATTTGAAACTGTTATTGCTTCGTTTTACTATTATTTTTAAACTGGGTTTTTTTTTTAGCGCTCTCCTCTTCATTTGATGTAAGTAGTGGATCAGCCCCAGGTATGTGGAAGGAACAGAAGCCTCTTTAACTCACCGCGATCTGTTTATCAGAAAACTGCACCTGGATTATCGATGTCGAAACTCCTAATTGTTTTCACTGGATTCCATTTCTTTGAAAAATGTGCTGCTATTATTTGCATGTTTCCTTGCATTTTGCAGGAGACGTAGATACATAGATGGCTATGTATAAAAGTACAAATGCTGCAAAACAGTAGCAAAAAAGCCTCATATTTATCAAAGGGGGAAAAAATCAGTGTTTTTGCTCTAGTTTTGTCCCAGTTTTAAAACCAAGAGACTTTGTACATAACCCCAATAGACCCCAGTGACTTGAGTCTGCTTAAAGTAGCTGTACTGTATGTGCAATGTGTTCTTTGTAGGAAAAAGATACCGGTAGGTTTGTTTACAGGACAAGTTAAATATGGTTTGTTACCCTCTACTATGAGTTTTCAATGCAGAAAGTTAACATCTTCCCTTTAACAAATCTTTTCAATTATTCTTAAAAAAAATGCCATAGACAGTAATGGTTAAAGCAGAATATAGCCGTTCGGGAGGTAAATTAACATAGGGTGCATGTGTTGGCCATCCAAAGCAAAAAGCCAGAGATGCATATTAAATTAATTAGATTTAATATTGCCTAGGACTTGGTAATAACAAAAATGTCTTACAAGCTAATTTTTCCCTATTACTAACTACTATACCAAAGACAAGGGAATTTTAAAATGTTGAAAATAATTAATGATTTCATGTTGACATTCACCCGTTTATGTGCTAATTTGCATGGTCAAACAGAAATCCTTTGTCTGTAGTGCTTGGATAGAATATTTTCTAGGGTGTCGTGTGTAGTGTGGCTTAAGAAGGCCTTCTGGATATTATAATTGGCTCTAAGTGCTGTAAAGTAAAGTGATTTGGTCACTTTTTTTTATTCTTTTTGTGAAAGATGCTAACTTAATTTCTAATTTACAGCCTGATAAGAAGTAACAAACATTAGTACATACTTAGGACAGAACCATTTGGTTTAAAGAGAGTCTTTCTTTTCCCCAGTCGCATAGTTCCTCCCATGTCCCCTGGGTGATGTTCAGGCATATCAATAACCTGCAAGTAAAAAAATATGTTATCACATTTAACTCATATTCAATGTCAATGATTTGTAAATAAGATGAAAAATATAACATTCAAATAAAAGATTCCAAGATGGAAAAAAAAAAGATGATTTTCTAAAATAACTGTGACCATATACAGTATACTATAGCCTGAAAGCGACAGTGCTTCTCAGATACATATGATGCCAACATTATTTTTTAATCTCACTGTGTACTTCAAAACACCAGTTTATTCCATCCAATATTATGTACTGTATGCAGGTTTACTACCCCGCATGTTCCGATATACAATATATGATTCTTCAGTCAGAATTACAGTTATGCTGACATTGGCAGTTCTGGGGCACATTTCAGGTATGAATTGTGGACTTTTAGGTCCCAACGTATTTAAACAAAAATGTTTATTATCATTTATTTATAATGCGCCAACATGACCTGCAGCACAGTACTGTGGGGGTAAAGGACAATAACATGAATAATACATATATTAACATTAACGTGCGCTCGATAACACAATACTGTAGGAAGTCTTGCTCTAAGGCGCTTACAATTGAAGAGGTGGGAATGGGAAGGACATAAAAGGATCAGTGGAAAGGGCGGCTGTTCTGAGGATAAATGATGTGAGCTAATAAATTGTTCATGCTGAAGAACATGTCAAAAGGCTGTTGGACAGGCTTCTTTGAAGAAGTGAGTTTTTAGGGAGCTTTGAAATGTGTGAAGAGTAGGGGAATATACAGTATAGGTTAGTGCGTTCCAGAGGTAAGGAGCAGTCCAGGATAAATCTTGGGGATGGGAGTGGGATTAAGCGATGAAGGAAGAGGAAGTAGGCCATGATATCGTGCCATTGTTTAGTGCCCCTTATGTATTTTTATTTACATTAAAAGTAGAGTTTAAAAAATATCTTTACTTAAGTCTTTGCAAAATCTTTTTGATACTATAATTGAACTTTCTCCGTTATCTTACAATTCTTTTTACCTTTCTCCCATTTCATATATTTTCCCTCATCAGTTTCTAATCCATGTAGACTTTGTCTACATCCCTGTTGAATGGAAATAGCTACAGTACAAATAAAGTGGATAACTACAGTGAAGACGCAAGAAATATATATACTGTAAAAAAAATGTTCTTTGATTTAGTCAATTCCCTTTGTGTTGGAGTAGCCTGCAATGTGCCATTTATGTCACCCCCCTGAACACTCAGAGGATTACACATGATGCCAACCTCATTAGATTTGAAGGTGTCAGATCACAGATATACTTTACTCTTGGATAAGTCAAATGGCTTGGCAAACTGAATTGGTATTATGGATCATCTGTCAGCTAAATATCCTTTGATTCTTTCTTCATGTACTGAGCTCCCCAGTACTCAGGAAGGATTGACAGCAGATGGAATTCAAAAGCATTCAAACACTGGCTGCTGTAACAGTGAATTACTTCGGTCCCTTCACTCAGTCACTGCAGACATTTGTGCCAAAATGTTAATTATATATTCTTGTCCTTTGACCTCCTTGTCCTTCTTCTCCTTTGATATCACATAGCTGCACTTAGCATCTGCTTCTGTTAAGAACCTAATTATATTTTTATGTGCTTATTTTTGGAAATAAATGATGGTTTGGTTAACAAATACAGTAATATATTTCTGATATTTATGGCTAATAGTATTACGCTCTTTATAGAAGTTAGGACAATTTAAATAATCATAACTGCCATGATATCCCTGGTTCCTTTCTTCTTCCTTGCTTACTTATATTACTTTACACAGGTTTTAACTGGGGCACTAGTTACTCAAAACCACTGACTTTTACTGAGTCTTTTATTTATTCATTTATAAAAAGGGTTTATTACACTTATCCTAATACTGTACCTCTCATATAATTTCTTTTCAAGACTTTCCCAGGCTGCTTCCCACCTCTTCACTGGAGTTATTATATGAATATAGGAATTCGAATTGCCTAATCAATCTCGCCATGCTGTACCATTTTTTCTGTTAGTGTACAAAATGTGCGGCTCTCACAGACACACGGTAGAGATGCACTAAGTTCTGCTAAATCAGATTACCTAAAACAGGAAAAAACAATATTTTCCCTTATTCAATAAGGTAAATACAGTTCAACCCCGTTATAACGTGATCCATTACAACGCGAATCCGCTTATAACGCGATGCAAGCGTGGCTCCCAATTTGCGTATTTATGAATACTTTACAACACGATTATTGGTATCTTAAATACTTTATTGTACAATGCATACAATTGTACATTATTTCTAATGCGATCCGCTTATAATGCGATGTGATTCTTTGGACCCCAAGCACAGCGTTATAAGGGAGTTGAGGTGTATATGCAAAAATACCAGTCATAATTGAGCTTATTAGCATAGAGTTAACATCTCACTATTTAAGCATAATGCTGTGTTATCTTGAAACAACATGACATTCTTTTATCTTGGCGTTGCCCCGATCACGAGAGAGAAACTTGTAATAACACCTGATATACCTTGGAAATATCCCAATTTAACGCATTTGACTATATTTTACGTGATTACGTTTGAATATTTTCCAGTTATAGCAGGTGTGTTCACAGGTGTCTCCCAACCTAGAGTATAGGTTAATTTATTTGAAGGGATATATCAAGGAATAAATGCTGCACACCACAATATAACAAAGAGTGATACAGTTACCGCTGCTCCCATCAATGTACGATCGGCTGCATCCAATCCACGGCATACAAAAAGGAATGAGGCACACGGGTTTCCAAATAAAGAGGTTAATTAAAGCATACACAACGTCTCGACCCAATAGGTCTTTGTCAAGTGCAAAAAGTGGCCAATTGGGTCGAAACGTTGTGTATGCTTTAATTAATCTCTTTATTTGGAAATCCGTGTGCCCCATCTTCATTCCTTTTTTTAATTTATTTGAAGGTACATAAGTCAATGGCCCTCTCCTAAATTGGTCTCTCATTTCCATTCAAACCCCTATTTTAGGGTCTGGATGGGTATAACGCCAGTCAGGTATGGCTTAAAGCAGCTGGTTCCTCTTGCTAATATTTTTTTATCCCACCCTTCTTTTTTTTTTTTAACCAGGATGGTAATCAGGGCGTCCTCTGAGCTGAAACGTGCTATTTTCAGCTCTGGCGACCCCTGGTTACTGAGATATTTACCGGTAAAAAGTGGAGTGTCTCAGTCCCCTCCAGTGGAGACAAAATGGCAGTTTAAATCTCCCGCTTCCGTCGCGGCTCCTATTGGCTGGCACGATGTGGGAGATTTAAATTGTGGGTCATGAGCTCATTTGCATTTCAATGACAATAATAACCTGCTTTTTACCAAAGTAAATCGTCGTTAAAATTGCGGCAGCATATTTGCTTCAGTGAATACTGTGTTATGATTAATAGGCGTTATCCAGGGTTAATGTCACGTTAAATCACAAATGTCCTCCACAAATTAAATTTACCTTATATGAGCCAAGATGTCCCCCGGAGCTGAACCGCAGCACTTAAAGATTCAGGAAACCCTCCTATACCCTGATTGCCAAGATAAATATTTTTTTTACTTTTACCAGTACTTGCAAGGAAAAATATAGAAGGCTGAGGGATCACCCAATCAGAAGGTGCAATGTCATCTCACAATTATGTCACGGTTCTCTATTGACTGCCATGGTGAAGATTACCCCACTGGCCATAGTGGCCAGTAGCTAGTTTTTTTGCTGCCCAAAGAAGACTAGAGGAAGATGAAGACGGCCTTCATCCTGGCAGAGGTAAGTACAACTGTCATTCACTTTATGCTGGCTGGTTACGGTTTTATTTTTAATGGGAACATTTGCTATTATCCATATCTGGATAATAGGAATTGTGCTCATTATTGTACTTTATGAGTTGCGGGAGCGGGACGTGGATGTTGGGGCTAGAGGGGGTGGGTACAGTAGTAGGGTTGTTGTATTTTTAGGTTTATTGGGGGTAGAAGGGGTGCGTGAAGGGGGTAGTTGCCCCAGGGTTGGTGGTTAAGCCTCTCAGGTGGGTAGCGGGAGGGGTTAACCCCTTCATTACCTACCATAGCCATTACCACGGCTATGGTAGTTAAGGGGTTAACTCCTCCCGGTAGGCCTAACCACCCACGCTGGGGAAATTGTATAGTGCAATCCTCTCTCTACTATCAATCTTTTTCTTTGTGTTGTTTGTTGTACGCTGTAAAGTGTTATGGTTCCTAAAAAATGAGTCGGTTGAGTACCTGTGCATATATCAAGGCGTGTATCACTCAGAACTTTAGAAGTAGTCAAATCTGTCTGACTCCATGACGATGGGCTTATAGCAACCAAAGTGCACAAATGGTCTTTGTCTAAGGGGGCTTCTAGGGTATATGTCTGTGTTTTCTTGAACCCAGTGATAAATTTGATGCTCCTTCAAGTCAGCAATGACCATCTGTAGTTTTTCTCTTGAATTTAATGAGATCATTTTCATATTTGGTAATGCTGGTCTCTAATCAAGAAATCCAGTCCTGCGTTTTGTCAGTTGTCACAGTGTTCATATGATTCACTTCAAAATTAGTGACATATATATTTTAACCTTGCTGAGGTCCTTGCCCACCTGCTCAATGACCAGAACCGTCAGGTCTAAGAACATTTGTTCAAGATACCGCACCACTTACGGAAAAATGCAGTATCTGTTCTTCCTATAGTCGGTACATTTCTCACTCCGCCTTTCGGTATCCTTTTGTGTCTATGATAATCTGACAATGTAGTTCTGTGTAACAAGAGATTAATCTCCCTCTTTTTCAGTTTTAAAAGTTCATGGTACAGATATTGTGGCTTGGAAGTTCCTTCAAATGTCCTGAAATGTGTTTCTAAATCATATTTTAGCAATCTCAGTAACAGTATAGTAAACAGTCTGCTTGCTCACGGTTAGCTCCATCTTTGAAAAATAATATTTCCAAATCTTAATCAACAAAGGTCATTTTTGTATGTATTCAAAGCAACTTGTTAGAAGAAAGAAGGTTGTATATTGGAAATGCATAAGATTAACAGCTTCAATATAGTATTGGTGAAAAATTGAAGAATTTATTAAGTAATCAGATCAATGTTTTGGGACTGCAACATTGATCTGACTACTTAATATGACTTTGGTAAAGAATTATGGACAGGAGAGCTATACAGAAGAAAGAGGGTCTGGGGTTACTGGTCATCCATTTTGTCTCTTCTGTTTTATGTGGACATGTGATAAGTGTTTGTGGGTAAGGATGAGTTTCGCTGACAATAGAAGTTCCAAAGCTGTGCCTGTGGCTTAACGCCCGGAATTATACCGATACAATTTATCAGTACCCTGACCCACTTTGTTATTGTACCATTTCTGTATGAAAGAATGTATGAGTGAGCAGGGTTTGCTCTGAGACTATTTCAGGACTTCATGTGCTTGCTAAAGAAAACACTTTGGTAAAAACAACTATTATGGGATGGAGGTAATTTATGCTAACCAAGCTCAAATAAAGCATATGTAAAGCCCCGTGAGTATTAAGAAATATTTAAAATTTAAGGAATTGTCTGAGTGACTATTGTCTTTGTGACTAAGGAATATAGTGTAAAACGGCAGTTACTATAATGGAAAATTCATCCTCTGTGGAACCTGAGAAGGGGCCTCCCAAGGGGTCATCCGTTTTGTATGATACATTTATACGATTCCCCAGCTGGTAAATTTCTGGAACAGTGGTCAGGGATAACTAGTAAAACAAGTAACCCTTCGTCCAAGGAGGGGACATATGATAACGATAAAATAGAATAATTGCGCAAATGTTTAATTGACAGAGGGATCTTTCTCTGTGGGATTGAGAAGCTCAGTGAATCTCATGTATTGCGAATCTCACAGGGAAACATACCCTAGGTTAAAATGGGTAAAAAGAATTCTGTTGAGGAACAGTAGGGTCCCGAAATAGGAACTCCAAATTATATTAGAATCCTCATTTCCCCCTAAAAAGGTGTTATAACTGCTGCATTTAGTTTAACCATTGACTGGACACAAATTAACATAACACAACAGAATAAGGAAGAAACAGCAAGTGAATTTGTCGATAGATTATTGGAAATATTCAAGGCATATGGCGGTGTTGAGGAAGTAGAGACGAACGTAA
This sequence comes from Ascaphus truei, assembly GCF_040206685.1. Classification (NCBI taxonomy): domain Eukaryota; kingdom Metazoa; phylum Chordata; class Amphibia; order Anura; family Ascaphidae; genus Ascaphus; species Ascaphus truei. The sequence continues at coordinate 62,591,126 of NC_134485.1, forward strand.
GACCACTTATAGTGGCAGCTTTTGTGAAAGGTTTACATGCCGAAATTGGGACGCAAGTAGAGACTGTGTGTATTGGTTGGGAGCATAAAAGATTGTCAGAAATTGTTACTGTGGTAGAGAATGCAATGGAGCACATAATTTAAGAAAGAAAAAGCTCAGGAAGTGAAATTTGTTAAGGCACAAACTGTGTTCTTTTCTCAAAGTAGTCCGGTTAAAGAAAGTAGACTATATGATAGGATTCAAGAGGGGTCACAGGATAGGGATCAAGGAAGGGACAGAAAGTGTTATAATTGTAGAGAGTCAGGACATTTTGCCAGAAATTGCAGAGCCCCGAAGAGAGATAACCAGAGAACAGTCCATCGGTTCCCCCATTATTCTCAAAAGATTGTTTTTGCCTAAACCAAGAAGGGTCTTCCCCGTCGGGATTGAGAATCTCAGGTTTTCTCTACTATTGCAAATCTCAGTGGGGAACACGCCTTCAAAATAGGGAAAATTAGTTTTTTCCCCCAAAGCGTTTTATTAGATTGTCAGGAATAAATATGTTAAAAGGGTTGATTGTTTGAAAAATTTCTGTTTCTGTGCTAATAACCTTATCCTTTCCCCACATCAATAAGTGGGTATGAGTCAGGTTCTGATACAGATGTAGTCTCGGTGCCGTCAATTGATTGCTGTGCCCTTGACAAGGGCTGTAAAAACTGACTGGAACACCCTACATAAATCCTACTTGTGTGCGAGTCTTGTTTGAAAATTGAATAATGGGAACGCCGGTTTAGTATATATATACAAAATTACCATGCAGAAACTTGCAAGTTCTTACAAAAATAAGAATATAATCCATTGCTTGTGATTAAGTTTTTATTTAAAGGTGTTCACACCCACTACAACACAAACTAATCAACACTGGGCAGAGGAGAGTTTGGATGTCCATGGACAGAGAGGAGGACGAAGAAAGGGCAAATTCGGGAAGATCATTTGATCTTTACCATTTTTTGTAATCAGCCCAGTCACTGGAAAAAATAAGGGTATTTATCATACTGGCCAGGCGATGTGTTCTCTTAACCAGAATGATATTCTTCCCCCCTAAATTTCCACCTCGATAGAGAGAGACGGAATCAATGTAACCCGAGGCTGAAGTGCTCCCCCTCTCCCCGAGCTATGAGCACACGCGATAACATGCAGGACACATTCCCGACATGAAATAGAACTAAAAGCCCAATAGCTTCAAATTAGTTTAGAAGCAGGTTAGTACTAACAAATAAAATGATTTTTTTATTATTAATTTAGTTTGCTGGATGAAACTGTTTTGTTTTTTATTATTATAATAGTTGATAAATATGTGTTTTGTTATTATTTTTGTGAAGATGGCCGGCTGTGTATGAGAGAAGTGTGGATTATGTTTGTGTCCTGTATTTAAAAAAAAAAAGAGAGAGAAAGTTCCCTTGTGCGTTTTCTGTTTGTGTGTAATCAGTAATCCCAGTTCAAATGTTTTTTTTCTGGTTATGATATGTTTGGGATTTTTTTTAAGATACTGATAAAGGCTCACCAACACACTGTTTCCCATGAAAACTTTAGTCAGCATTGGGCTGTGGGAAAAGCTCAATTTTAAAATCTAATCTGGTCAAATATATCAACTATTTTTCTGTTCTGAGCACAGGACCAATTTAGATGCTGAAGATAGAGACATTGCATGTTGTGGAGTGAAATGTATGACATGTCACTCTATAGTATAAAATGTTTATAGTGTATAATGTTTAAAATTAACATGTAGTATAGTTTAATATATACAAATGTAATGTTTTAAAAGTATGTTACCCAGTTTTGCAGTGATGCAAAGATTGTCACTAAGAATATAAATATATATATTTTTATAATTCTGATATTTTTTAGAAAGATCAGTTAGTTTGTACTAAATAACAAATATTTTATAAGTAGTGCAGTAACAAGTGTATATATATTTGTGTTGAGAGGCTGGCTATGTATCAGGTTTTATATATTGGGGGAGCCTGCTGTCTTTATAGACAGGGACAAGGTTTTTGGCATGAAGGGTTTTTTTTTGCCTTCAATGCCCCACTTTCTGTGTTATGTTTGTTTAGGTTTCCTGCCTCCTCAGCATAAATAGTAGAGTGGAATTAAACTATTTTATGGCAAGTGCACAGAATATTAATGGAGAACTCAAATTTTTCTTGTTGCTGTTTTATTTCTGAAGTTTAACGCACACTATTTTTCTACTGCAAAGTTAACTAAATATGTGATAGATTTTATAACTGCTGACCATTTTTCTCTCCAAAGGTGTTTCACCTTGAATCCCGTATCTATAATCTCTCATTTTAAAGAATGTATCTCTGAACAATCCAGATTTTATTTTGTTGGTTCCTGTCAAAGGGATACGACTAGTAATTCGGTGACAGATTATGCTTATTCCCAACATGAGGGTTTAAATGCAAATCTTCTACCCAAGGGTTATCCAGTTCAAGTTGCTATATTTTATGTTTATATCCTTACCAGACTTTGGGCCTCATGCAATAAGCACCGATAAAAATAAAAAAATAAAAAATCGACTTTGTTTTTAAATCGCCATTTTTTACAGCGTTGCTATCACGGTATGCAGAAAGCCCCGAAAACCAGTGATAGCGACATTTTTACAAATGGCAATAATCCGGTGGCGTGATGATCTTCTCTCTGACAACTAGGAAATGGCATGTTCAAAAAAATTTTTGTGGAATTGGGCGATAATCTTGCAAGGCAACCAATTTGTCGAGCGGCCTATTTAAATGCTCCGTTTATTTTTATTCTTTCTCTGTGTTGTTGATAGTGAGAGACAGACAGAACTAGACGTTTGGAGGACTTGGGATTGCTACAGTTGTGTATTTTGATAGATTTGTCTTGTGTTGTTATGTTTGCACATTTTTGTTCTTGTGAGTTTGAAAGTGTTTTGTGAGTGTTGTTTAATTTGTTTATCTGTTATTTGTGAGTGCTAGAGGTATGGACGGGAGGCATGGGAGTCAGAGGAGTGACTGCTGGGGTGAGTGGTGGTGCTGAGGTGAGTGGTGTTCGTATGAGTCAGCGTGTGAGTCAGGGTAGTGGTGGTGGGGGGGGAGTGGTGGGATGACTGGTGGTGAGGTGAGTGGTGGTGGTGAGAGTGCAAGGCTCCTCCAATCTGTTCATTGGAAGAAGGGGAGTCCAGTCAGCAGCAGCCGAGCTCAGTGGTTGTAGCTGGGTATAGAAGCATATATGAAAAAAACGAAATATACGTTTCAAACATGAGGAGAATCAAGTCCTTGTTACTGGTATTTTGGAGCATTATGACTGGCTGTATAGGAACTTAGTAGGTAAGAAATTCCTATGCAATGACTGTTAAAATTTAGATAGCCATCTATTATCTAACATGTATTAATTCACATTGAATGGACATTTACATATAACTATCATTGTTTCGAAATAAACGTTATCATTGAGTGTTTACAACTAGTATACGAATAGAGGAATTGTACAATTGTATGTAAATATAATATATTCTCATATTAATTATTTGATTATTATGTATCAACCTTTTTTTAAACATCATGTGCCACACATTTGGCAAACCACATGTTTAATAAACGTTATAAGCGTTCACACATTTGTTTTAAAGAAATATTTGATGTTAAGATATGTACATGATAAAAGTTATTTTATTATATATCTAAAGGCAAGAGCAGTGCACGTCAAAAAGGATTTGTGGGAACAGATTAGACTGTCTGTCTGTGGAAATCAGGTCCGAACTCATGATAACTGCGAAAACTATTTGATGGTATTAAACGGAAATTGCAGGCGAAATTGCAAAGGGTACGTTTACATGCTTCAGGCTCATTCCATTGGAGGAGCAGCTGAGTGAAAAATTTGTACCCGTCATGGTTGAAGGCTTGTCTGGTGATAGGGATATCGGTATGCATGATCACCCGTTTGCCCCAGGTCACATTTTTTCCTTGAGTAAACATTTTCACTTGAAATGCATTTTTTTTTTAATTCAAAAATACAATATAATTTGTGTTTTAAGTTGTTTATTCTGTTATGATCAGATGATTTTATAGTGTATGCGAACAAAATAAAACTTAGTACATACTGTTTATGTACTCACAGAAGAAACTGTATTGCACACCCCTTCATTCATATCTGCATTCACATAGTATGTAGTAGTATTCATATTGTATTTTTCATGTCATGTGTCAATGCAAAACATTATTGATACTGTTGCGGCCCCTTTTATCCTCCTACATCCCCAAATTTTTCCGGGGATGTTTTCCGTATGTCACGCACTTTGCCGCGTTCAGCCGCATTCATGGCTAGACAGCGCTAATAGCGCTAAACAATGAAACCGCCCGCGGCGCCTAAAACGGGCGGAACATGCCGCATCTGTCCGCGGTTTTAAAAATCGTGTTGAAACGGCCGCACGAGGCTAAAGGCGGCCGCCACTGTATGTAGCATATACACCTGCTGATGAACAAAGTTAAACACTCACATATAAAACAAGATAATAATGAATTATATATTCTTATTTATGTAGAGTACAGATAATGTTATGTTAACATACTTGACATTCTTAACAACTGTCTTTTCGGAAATTTACATAGTGACCCATGCATCCCTCGTAGGAACACAGGTGCCAGCACCTGCATCCCAGATGTCAACACCATTAATGGAAGGTGAGGCCATCAATTTTAAACATTCTGTATGTCAATTTATATGGCACAACTATACATTCATATGACCATGGGACAGTTGCAGATGTGACTCTCAGCGGCAGAGTAAGCTATTAAGAATCTGATTTTGCAGTCACATAAAAATGTAGTTATTGAGCATTAATTATGAGATTACACAAATATTCCATGTTCTGATGCATGGCCGACTCACTAGGTACCGTTTCAATATGCTAAAATGTCAAGCTCAATTTTAAATCAGTCATTACATTCATTATGAATGTGATGTCATAATGGAATGTGTTACTGACAAAGTAATCAGTAAACATTGTTAAATCAAACTATGTTAACAATATTTTAGATGTGACAAGCAATTAAGATTATCCTCATATTGCACAAACAGATATTCAATGTTTTGGAAATATCTCAGGACTTGAAGATTCACTGTGTATGTCTTTCGCTACAGATGTTGAGAGTCCGGGATTAAGCCATTACCTACCTGCTACCGCACATCGTTATAGTGCCCACCAAGAGCATTAAGCCTCAATCGAGCAATCTGAAGCTCGTTTATTGCAAAGCCAAATATCTCATCATCAACAATTGCTGAGTGTTCATGAAAAAATGGTGGCTGAAATCAAAAATATAAAAGAAATCTTGCTACTGAATACTGCTAAATTTCAAATTCACAATACCTTGATGCAATTTATTGCTGCAAGTTTAATTAAACAAAATGAGATTCGGGCCTATGCAATCGCATCGGAAGTACACTTTTCTGCCTCCTCAGACGTTGGATCGTTAGATTGTGCAGTTTTTTCACCAGAGACATCTCTAGCACATTCTCCAAAAACAGTTAGTGAAGCGTCTCCACAAAGATTATTGCAATTATCTTCTGCAACGCCGCCAAACATTATTGAAGCATCTCCACAAGCACTCATTGCAAAGACACCACAAAAACTAAAAAGATGTACAACACAGAAGAGAAAATTAGTTCCTAAATACTGGTTTCCCAATCCTGTACTTGGAAGAATTGTTTTGTAAAACACACAATGAAGACAACAGATAAAATTTCTCATGCACCGTTGACCCAGCCAGCTTGCATAATGTCACTAAGTCCACACTTGTCACAACCACATCACATGCCAGTCACTCCACCCTTGGCACAGCCAGCTATACAAAGGCAAACACAACCCTTACCACAGCCACCGATAGAAAGGCAAACTCCACCCTTGGCACAACCATCTGCCATTATGTCAGTGACAACAGCAAGTGGGCGGCCTAGAAGTTCTAATGTTCGTGGCAGAGGGAGAACACGTTCCCAAGACACACAAAGCAACAGGCCAATTACATTGCAAATGTTGTTAATTAAAAAATAAAAAACATGTTCGAAAATGTGATTTCTTGTAATTGTTGTTCTTCGTAAAATACATATAGATTCATACATTGTGTATTTTAAATCCAATGTAAGTGTACAGTTATAAATTCAATTTTCAATGTACAGTAGGGCCCTGCTGATACAGTACGCCGTAAAGTGGAAATCGCCGTAAAGTGAGGCAATACTGTACTGTATTGTACCTTTGAAAACAGAGATGCAGAGCTGTAAACCGTTTCGCTGACAAATGGCATCTGACAAGGAGTTGCGCATGCGCTAAAACTGTTGCTTAGTGACAGCCGGATACTCAGCTGCTGAGAGCACCATGCCAAAAATCGCCAGAAAAACGGAACAAGCGCCGAACATAATGAATATGGGTATACATTGGGAAATGCTGTATGAACGGAACGCCGTAAAGCAGGGCCTTACTGTATGTCCTTTTATACATTTAGTACCAGGGAGTACATGTTCATTCTATTTTCAGTGGTCAAACAAGTCCACTAATGTGTGTCAAATACTTACTTAAAATTTTTAAAATACATATGTTAGTGATAAACTAAACTAACATTATATTGCACACAGTGCATGTAAGGGGGCTATACATTAAAAGTATGTATTGCACAAGTATGTCCAATTACTAGCTAAAAACATTGTGTTATATGATTTCAAGAAATGCAAAACACAAAATATTTTTTTTCAATAATACACAATACAGCTTAAAGCTGCAGTTCAGTCTTTTTTTTTTTTTTTAAATTTTTTTTTTTTTTTAAATTTTTTTTTTTTACTTCAATAGCTTCATGTGTGAAATCTCTATTTACCTAAAGAACTGTATAGCTGCAGGTCAATCCGCTCTCCATATATTGATCTGCGAAATTTGGTGACATTTTTAAAGCTGGGATTTGTTTATAATTTGCCTCCGGCAGTCAGTGGAAGACTCATGAATATTCATGAGTCTCCCAGTGACGTGTGCTCGCTCCCGATCTGCCGCTGTGTGGTGCCCCCTTCTGCCCCGATCCCTGTGGCTCTCAGCCTGCGCGAGATGGAGGGGGCTTGTGCCGCCAGTGGGGAGGGGGAAGCGGGAGATGTGTTTCACTTCTGCTCCGATCCCTGTGCCTGCCTCCCTGCCCACGCGGGAGATACAGGGGGGTTGCACTGCCTTGTGGGGAAGGGAGGGGGGAGCGGGAGATGTGTCTCCCTTCTGCTCCGATCCCTGTGCCTGCCTCCCTGCCCACGCGGGAGATACAGGGGGGTTGCGCTGCCCCCGTGGGGGTGGGGAAGGGAGGGGGGAGCGGGAGATGTGTCTCCCTTCTGCTCCGATCCCTGTGCCTGCCTCCCTGCCCGCGCGGGAGATGCAGGGGGGTTGGGCTGCCCCCGTGGAGGGTGGGGAAGGGAGGGGGGAGCGGGAGATGTGTTTCACTTCTGCTCCGATCCCTGTGCCTGCCTCCCTGCCCGCACGGAGAACCACCCACTCACCCACCCGCCCACTCACCCTCCCACCCACTCACCCACTCACCCTCTCCCACCCACTCACCCTCTCCCGCCCACCCACTCACCCACCCACTCCCCCTCTCCCGCCCACCCACCCACTCACCCTCGACCGCCCACCCAAAACCCACTCACCCTCTCCCGCATACCCACCCACTCAACCTCTCCCGCCCACCCACCCACTCTCTCTCCCGCCCACCCACTCACCCTCTCCCGCCCACCCAGTCACCCACCCTCTCCCGCCCACCCAGACACTCACCCTCTCCCTCACCGACCCACCCAGTCACCCACCCTCTCCCTCACCGACCCACCCTCTCCGTCACCCACCCTCACCATCACCCACCCTCACTCATTTATATCTGGCTTTTTTTACTAGATTAGTAAGAAACTATGTACAGTAACAAGGACTTGTAGTTGTAGAAAAGTATAAATGTAATACAATAAATAAACGGTTATGTCAAAAACAAATATTATTAGTTCTTACTAGGAATTTATTCCATTTCTTTTTTTAAAAGGTGGGACTGGGGCGAGTAGATTTTTGGGTGATTTGTCTAGATAGAGGTGTGTGTGTGCACACACACACACACACACACACACACACAAGCGGTCTGACAAAAGTATTCTCTGACTTCCAGTGTCTGCCGCTGCTACAGCGTAACTCCTCCCTACCGCCCTCCTGTCCCATTCACATGGTCCTCTTCTCCCTCCGCCACCACTGCTGTCCTCTGCCGCTGCTGAGCTACGCTGCAGGATGCCGTCCTTCTCTCCCTCCGCCGCCGGCTGCTGTCCTCTGCCGAGCTTCGCTGCAGGATGCCGTCCTTCTCTCCCTCCGCCGCCGGCTGCTGTCCTCTGCCGAGCTTCGCTGCAGGATGCCGTCCTTCTCTCCCTCCGCTGCCGGCTGCTGACCTTCGCTATATATCCATACATAAATATACACATACAGTATATATAAATAAAAAAAATTGGGAGCGGGCAGAGCGGGCAAACATGGGAGCGGGCAAACATGGGAGCGGGTAGAGCATGGGAGCGGGCAGAGCGGGCAAACATGGGAGCGAGCACGGGAGCGGGCAAACATGGGAGTGGGCAGAGAGGGCAAACATGGGAGCGGGCAGAGAGGGCAAACATGGGAGCGGGCAGAGTGGGCAAACATGGGAGCGGGCAAACATGGGAGCGGGTAGAGCATGGGAGTGGGCAGAGCGGGCAAACATGGGAGCAAGCAGAGCATGGGAGCGGGCAAACATGGGAGCGGGCAGAGAGGGCAAACATGGGAGCGGGCAAAGCATGGGAGCGGGCAGAGCATGGGAGCGAGCATGGGAGCGGGCAGAGCATGGGAGCGGGCAGAGCATGGGAGCGGGAACCACCACCCCCACCCCCACCCAAGTGCACAGCCGCGACCGCGAAACCCCCCCCCCCATCTCCCGCATCCCAGCTGGCGGACAGCCCAGGGAAGCAAGCGGGGATGGGGGCGGGGGGGAGGAGATCAGGGGCAGGAGGGGGAGGAGATCAGGAGGGGGAGGAGATCGGGGGAAGGGGCTAACCCAAGGGCTGCCTGCCGGCCCTCTTCCCCGCGTTAACCCAATAAAGGAGGGGGATTATTTATTTATTTAAGAAAAAAAAAATTGGCACGAGCAGGGGAATTCATAGGGCCGCAGCAACGGCTCGCCAGCGGCCTAAATCCACTCGCCACGGGCATGTAGTTATAATTAATTGTCGAACACTGATATATATATATATATATATATATATATATATATATATATACATACACATACATATATATATATATACACAGTATACACACACATACACACACATACACACAGCGCTTCATTCACACACTACAATAGGGACTATGAAATAAAAAAAATAACTTTGTGGTGTGGCATAATAATTATAAAACTTTTTTCAGATCCTCAAGGTGTCGCAATGAATACATTTTTAAATGGTCAACAATATTCTCATCCAGTTAGTTCATGCACCTGCATGTGGGAGCCTAAAATCCGTACACATTCTCTTTTGTATTTTGACTTCAGAATTACATCACATTGATTAAAAGTTGCAATATTTTTGCTAATGCCACATGCTTTCAGGGATTCCTTTTCAACCAAGATCTTCATGGTATTAGACATGGCAGGGGCATCTTCAATGATGAGACGCCCCTTTGAAACATATACATTTATGATATTTCAAGCAATAAAATATCAGGACGATAAGATAGCTCCAGTTCGTGAGATTTATGAATATATCATGGAGAAATACTCATACTACAAAGAAGCGACTCACCCAAAGAATTGGAAAAATTCCGTTAGACCCAATTTATTCATTCATGAATGCTTTATTCGAATGATACCACGTCCTGGACAGAAGTACAGTTGCTGGGAAGTACTCCAATCGTGTTAGCTTATGTTCGTTCATGGCACATATCTGTTGAGAAATAGTTATTTCTACAGTTATCTACGTAAGAATCGACATTCACAGTCATGTCTCGTAATACTCCAGAACAGTGCCTCACACAATATAATTTGCAATACGGAGCAAACTACTATGGGAACGTGCAAAACTTCCCTGTCCAATACCAGTGTGCATGGATAACATTAGCCAAGATGCGTACCTGGCTCAGCCCGTGTACTGGGCAGAAAACTACTGTATGCACCCGAACAAAACAACACTGGCAACGAGATGTATATGCATCAGGATCCCATGATTGACTCAACCATGGACGAAACGGATCTGCCTGCCTGGAACAATGGATACCAGCAAGGACCTTGTTGACTTCTACAATAAAAGGTAAATATCCTGTAATATGGCTTTAATTACATTCTTCAGAAGTACTATATTATTTCATATGAGAGCCTCATCTGCATAATATCCATCACACATGCGCTAAACTACACACACACAATAAAGTATAGCATCGCAACAATTAGAACATATATATGTGTAAATCTGCATTGTAATATTCAGCGTGCAAAATAAAACGTTATATATTACATTATATATGTGCATCAATACAATCTGCACAATGACAAGTGATTAGCTACATTATATATCGATCCGTTCACCTAAAATCGATTGCTTACTATACAGCATGTAATAACATCGATTTATCCTCATGTGACATGGCTAGGTGGTCATGTGACGATGCTGACTCGCCACTATGAGAAGCTGCATTAACACGCCCAGCTCACGGGCACGTGCAAGAGAGCTTACGCGCAGACTTAATGATGGCCGCAGTGAAAGACGCTAAGAGTCAGATAAAGACGAGCACAGTTTTTTAACACATATTAGAATGTTCAATTGTTGACATTGCAAGGTTATCTAAGCATATGTCTACCTTCAGCGTTAACTCTAAAATAATAGATGCATAAAATTTCAGCGCACACCTGCTTAAATAAGCATAATTTTTTTGTACAACATTTTATGAATATGTTATTTATCTTTCAGATATCTACTTTTGACATCGACTGTCCCAACATATGACTTGACGTGTCTAAAAGAAAACTTCAAACAAATTATTTAAGATGCTTGTAAACACTGAAGAGATGATTTAGACATTGATGCTTATTTCTGCTATTGCTTCAATTTTTAATCAACATTACATAATATAAAAAAAATGTACAAGTACTGATAGTTACATATATATTCATACATAGCTATGCTAATATGTAGTTGAGTGTGACATAATATTTTGCTAAAATTACACATACATATCTTATTAATCCACTGAGTATGTATATCAAGTGTAATGTGAACACATTTTTCAGTAGCTATATTTCAAAAATGTTGTATTAATAATACATTTGGTGACATAAAATATACCAATTATATGTAATATTTTGAATAAAAACAGTACTAGGTGTTGAGAGAAATTTTGCTTTTATTTCGTAATATATCCATACCATAAATAATATTTATATATTTATGGAAGGATGATTACTATGTTAAAATGTTTTGAACAAAAAAACACCCGTCATATGTAAAATTAGCCAAATGAAAATACATTATATAAAGTAATTTACACACATCTCATGTCAACAACATAAAATGTCAAACGCGGATGCTCTGAAATAAAATGTTTGTTACATTGTCATGCTTAAGACATTGTATAATAAAGTTTAAATGTATACATACACAATTATATATATGTTATTGTTTACAATGTACTCATATGCACCATTATTTTGTTTCAACACAATTCCTCTATTCCATGTTATTAGGTAACATTCTAAACAATAATATTATTCCTATTTTTCACATGTAATTATGAGTAATTACACACGAACTACAAAATAGAATTAGGGTTTGTCTTAAAAAATTAACTTAGAACTTTTCATACTCACTCTTTTAACACTGCAAAATCTTGGCTACAACGAAGATATTAACATGATGTCAAACATCCTGAAAGAGAATATTGTTCAACATTTATGTTTTATATTAGTTAATAATAAGCATATAAAATCAATGTACAATAATTGTTATATTGTGCAATGCAAGTGACATGGTGAATCAATTGTGTTGTGTGCTGTAGCGCATGTGCGTTCAGATAATTCCCTTCGCGCATGTGCATGATTTTACATTGAAAGCTGCTCATGCAGACGCGTAATCTAATGTCTGTGATAACAATGCGAGACAGTGGACAACCCCCCCCCCCCCCAACCCCAAGAGCACGGACACACAAGACTAACGACTGTAGCAACGCAACTGTATTTTACGTAAGAAATGTAAATACATTATACTTGTCATACAATACCTGTAATGGTCTATGTTCGTGTTCATCAGCATATCAGAAATACGGACTTGCATGTTCTTTTTTTGTCAACAAGAATACCGGTATTTCTTATTGAGAACATACTTTATTATGATCATTGAGATTAATTTACAGTTCTTTATTCTGTATATTATTTAGAGGTACATATAAAATAAATTTGTTTTTATTCAGAGAGTTAAAAATCATGTTATCAAATCTATATACGATGCTATACATTTATGTCCCTCTCTTTTGTAAAATGAATTCACATATGAAGTGTTAAATATTATTCATCTGACATACAGATCACATGAAATTCACGCATACACACCAAACAATCTTTAATATTATATTTGTACATGCACAATATTGTCCCCTCATGCACACAATACAAATTTTCACCACACTTAATAACAAAGGTGTTTAAGTTTAACATACCATAGCCAGATGTGCTTGTACACACAGCAGAGCTTGTACTTAGAAGATGTGGACAGCCGTCCCTATCCTATGATGATAAAAAATGTTCACGTTTAATTATAATAAACACGAAGGACAGTATATTTTTTTATTAACAGATACATTGTTGCTTACCAGAGAAATAGGTGGCGATCACATTCCGATGTGTCTCCACCCCACTGGCTGTCTGCTCCTGATCCCCTGCAGCATGGAACGGAAGGTCCTCCTCAAGACCCTCCTGTATGTTGCCTGGAAGATTCTGACGCAGTGCAATATTGTGCAGAATGCAGCAACAAATCACTATGTCAGACACCTTTTCAGGCTTGTACTGTAGTGCACCGCCAGATCTATCAAGACATCTGAAACAACATTTCAACAGTCCAAATGTCCTCTCTATAACCGATTGAGTGGATATGTGTGCCGCATTATATCGCTCATCTGCAGGGGTTTGAGGGTTAGCCAGTGGGGTTAAGAGCCACGGGCGGAACCCATATCCTGAATCACATATAATACAGCATTAAAAATTAATATTTACACATTATACAATGTACTAATGTAAAAAATATATATAGTATTTCGAGAAAAAACATTACATAGATTAAAAATAAATTTTTTATCAGATGTGAGGTGTTTATTCATATATGAGAGGTTCAACAAAACATGCAGATATGTGTCTTTCAGACATTAGTAGATAATTGTATTCTATTCAATTACACATCACTAGTGTAGTCAATCATAATTGGCATTATGTAATGTTATCCATGTTGTCTCTAAAAATGTTTATGCATACAGTATATTTGATATAACTGCTGCATTGTTTGTAAAATGTGTGTTTGTGTCTCTATATATGTGATACAATCAATTCACATGGACATTCGAATTATAAACAATGTTTTTCAGATTATAACATGTAGGTTCAAGTATTTATTAATATAGATGTGAGAATGTGAAACACTATATGTCATAATAATATGACTTTTGAATCTCAAATACATACACATAAAACATACGTGAATTAACCCCTTAATTGTACTCACCCACCAACCAACCATGTCGAAAATGACCCATTTCAAATGCATGGAAGACTGATGAGTTTCACAGAATAGAGGAATTGTGGCTGGAACCCGAGAATCTGGCTACTGCATTAAGAATCTTCATATTGGCATCACATACCCCCTGCACATTGATGAAGTGAAAGTGTTTTTGGTTACGGTATGCATGCTCATGCAGACTAGGTGGGATCAAGGCAACATGGGTGCAAATCGATTGCACCCATCACGCATGGTAGGTATAAAAGCCATTCCTGAGTTCCAGGCACTCTGGCTGCTCTCTAGGAAAATGAATATAATTCCTAGCGCGCCTAGTCAGTGCACATAGAAACTGGCTAAAGGCCCCTGAGAATGCGATACCCCACCTATTTTGCCCACAGTTGTCTGAAAAGCAAGAAAATGTAATGAGCAAAACATTTTAACAAGGCCAGGGACTGCACGACTGCTGCCTGTTACAAAATCTAAATCTTTTCTTAACTCTGCATAAAGAGCTAAGATTGCTGCTGAACTCAAGCGATATCTGCTAATAATTTCATCCTCAGTAAGCCCCTCCAAAAGTGTGCGTTCACGGGGCAACACCTCTCTCCTCTCCTCTCCTATCCTGTCCCTCTCTTCTTCTCTCCTATCCTGTCCCTCTCCTCTCCTCTGTCTCTCCTCCAAAGTCAGTCTTCTCCTTCTCATCATAATGTGTCTCAACTCTATCTCCATCTCCATCTCTACATCTGCCATCTCATCTACGAAGTAAGTGTTCAATTGGCTTCCTTTAAGTAGCTATGTCATTATGGCACGTGACTTCAATAAATGAAAGGTGTTAATCAAAAAAAAATAAAAGTAATAGCCTCCATGTGTGTTTCTAAACAATGAATATGTGTTCATTAGCAATCCCAAATCATTCTAACCTGATATATTTTTAAGATGTGACGTAACTATTCATATACCTTAGTTAGCCAAAGAAAAACAGATGTTTATAATGCCGCTAATTGTCACGTACGCAAAAGTCAGCAATAGTTGTAGCAATTTGTGGTTAAGGATAATTGGTACTAAATCATTGAAGCATGTTGACGTGTAAAGCTGGGTTTTTTTTAAACAAATTTTTTATTTTCACCTTCAATATGTGCATCAATACAAACTGCACAAAGACAAGTGATTAGCTAAGCTGCAGATCGATCCGTTCTCCTGTAATCGATCGCTTGCTCAAGGTTATTACAGTACATGTAGTTCTTGCACAGCATTGTGGGAAATGTAGTCCTGGAATATGATTGACTGTGCAGTTACAAGATACAATTGGTACACTGCTAGAGAGAGGGCAGGGCTCAAGAGCCAGAGCCTATCAGAAGGGGAATGGGGCTGTCACTTTCGAAATGCTTCCTACATTAGAAACATTGAAAATGTATTTCAAACTTTTTTTTTTTAAATGCTACAAGTATTTTCTAATAGTTTTAAATACACACACACACACACACACACACACACACACACACACACACACACACACACACACACACACACACACACACACACACACACACACACACACACACACACACACACAAATACTTTTTAAAAAATGAATTCTATTACATATGAATTATTCTTGGAAAGCCAACCAAAATATGGCTATTCACCACAGTAGTAAAATCATTGTAGATTGATGACAGAATCTAACATGTATTGAATATGTTAGATATGTTGGTTAAAGGTTTAAATGAATGTAACCTGTGAGAACATATGTCAACACTGTCACAAAAATTAAAATTACATGTTAAAGCTGCTGGTCAAAGTGACGTTTTGACAAAATGAAATAGATTTTATATCATTACATATGTGCATAAATAATATCTGCAAACTGACAAGTGATTAGAAACGTTGCAGATGTATAAATTCTTCTGTACTCGTTCGACTAGTTGGGTTCTAAAAATATTTTACTGCAAAGCATTGTGGGAAATTTAGTCCATGTAGATAATATAACTGGGCAGTTACTAGATACAATTGGTACCCTGCAGGAGAGAGGCCGGGATGAAGAGGCCAAACCAATCAGAAGAGAAAGGGGATGTAAGTTTGATAATGCTTTAGACATTATAAACATTGAAAAATTACATACAAAATGTATGGCATGCTTATTTGTGTTATTACAAACACTTTTGTCATAGCACATAAATTATTTATTATTCTTTAAAAACATGTTTGATATTGTATGCGGTGACACTATAAGGTAAATAAGGTAAACGGTTATATTCACAGTATTACAACTGGTACTTTTCAAGACCACGGAATCACAAACACAAAGTAATATGTCTCAGCTGCATAGACTCCCTGCTTAAAATATGTTAACAGAAAATCTTTTTTTTTCTAAGTCCCATCTCGCCGCTTATCGACAGCTTCTCACCACCTTCTTGCCAACTTTTCCTGGCGGGATGATTTTGAGTGAAAATCTCAATTCTAAAGCGGCGATTACCATCGATAAGATAATCGGGGATACTAGAATAGCACGAGTTTGAAAAGCTGGCGAAAAGTGGCTTATCGCCGCACGTTTGGCAATTAATTTTTTTACGGCCCCAAAAAATTGCAACATTTTCTTTTATCGCCGAGTTATCAGGGCTTACTGAATCGCTGTAACCTTTTTTGGCATAAGGAAGCGATAAGTGGCTTATCGCTGCTTACTGCATGAGGCCCTTTGAGTACTCGCTACAGGTGAAACAGCTACTGTTTACACTGTTTCTATTTATGTTTTTTGGTACTATAAAATTTTATATTCGCAGCTACCTCAGGATACTAAAATGTTTATATTTACCACCCAGTCACTGATTTTAGTGATGTAGCCCAAATTTAAAATTCTGCTCCATTGTGTAACAAACAAACAGATGGGGGCGCAAAAAAGAGAGAGAAAAGGAATCAATAAATGTTCTTAAAGCATAAAGTTTTTATCTTATACTATATTAGTGAAAGCACTGTATGTTTGCCTGCCTGTCTGGATGTCCGGTGTCCCTCTCATTGGTCCCTTGGCCCGCCCGCCCCCGCACACCTCTCATTGGCCTCACACACTCACACCACCCCCTTGGCCCGCCCCCCACACCTCTCATTGGCCTCACACACTCACACCACCCCCTTGGCCCGCCCCCCACACCTCTCATTGGCCTGAGGCGGAGTGACGGGCCAAAGGTCCAAAAAAATAAATAAAACACACACACACACACACACACACACACACCTCTCTCCCAGCTCCAAATCACCTCTCTAAATCACCTCTCCCCGCTCCAAATCACCTCTCCCCGCTCCCCAGCGGCATCACCTCTTCCCCCTCCCCAGCGGCATCACCTCTTCCCCCTCCCCAGCGGCATCACCTCTTCCCCCTCCCCAGCGGCATCACCTCTTCCCCCTCCCCAGCGGCATCACCTCTTCCCCCTCCCCAGCGGCATCACCTCTCCCCCTCCCCGCTCCAAATCACCTTTCCCCCTCCCCAGCGGCATCACCTCTCCCCCCTCACCGCTCCAAATCACCTCTCCCCCTCACCGCTCCAAATCACCTCTCCCCGCTCCAAATCACCTCTCCCCGCTCCAAATCACCTCTCCCCCCTCCCCGCTCCAAATCACCTCGCTTCCCGCAGCTGCCACGCGGCGCGTAAGATGGCGGACACCCTTCCTCCCCCTCGCGGCGCCGAGTCAGACGGTGGCGGCGCCCGGAAGTACAGGTAGGTGTCGCTCCCCCACCTCCGGCGCCAAACGGAACTGAGGAAAGGGCGCATCAACTGAGGTGTGTGTGTGTGTGTGTGTGTGTGTGTGTGTGTGTGTCACTGTCCACTGCCCCCCCCTCCTGTCCACTGCCCCCCCCTCCTGTCCACTGCCCCCCCTCCTATCCACTGCCCCCCCTCCTATCCACTGCCCCCCCCTCCTGTCCACTGCCCCCCCCTCCTGTCCACTGCGTCCCCCCTCCTGTCCACTGCGTCCCCCCTCCTGTCCCCCCTCCTGTCCACTGCCCCCCCCCTCCTGTCCACTGCCCCCCCCTCCTGTCCACTGCCCCCCCCCCTCCTGTCCACTGCCCCCCCCCTCCTGTCCACTGCCCCCCCCTCCTGTCCACTGCCCCCCCCCCTCCTGTCCACTGCCCCCCCCTCCTGTCCACTGCCCCCCCCCCTCCTGTCCACTGCCCCCCCCCTCCTGTCCACTGCCCCCCCCCCTCCTGTCCACTGCCCCCCCCCTCCTGTCCACTGCCCCCCCCCTCCTGTCCACTGCCCCCCCCCTCCTGTCCACTGCCCCCCCCCTCCTGTCCACTGCCCCCCCCCCCTCCTGTCCACTGCCCCCCCCCTCCTGTCCACTGCAGGAAATGCAGGGGGAGGAATCCATGCCTTTGAGGCGCCCCCCCCCCTCCCTTTGACGCCCCCCCCCCTCCCTTTGACGCCCCCCCCCTCCCTTTGACGCCCCCCCCCTCCCTTTGACGCCCCCCCCCTCCCTTTGACGCCCCCCCCCTCCCTTTGACGCCCCCCCCCTCCCTTTGACGCCCCCCCCCCCCTCCCTTTGACGCCCCCCTTTGACGCCCCCCCCTCCCTTTGACGCCCCCCCCCTCCCTTTGACGCCCCCCCCCTCCCTTTGACGCCCCCCCTGCCTTTGACGCCCCCCCCTGCCTTTGACGCCCCGCGCGCACACACTGACTGACGCGCACACAAAGCCTGACTGACGCACGCACACACTGACTGAGGCACACACTGACTGTGTGTGCGTCAGTCAGTCTGTGTGTGTTTGTGTTTCTGCCTCAGACTCACTGACCGCGCGAGCAAACACACAGTGACTGACGCACACACGCTACATGAAGCTGTAAAGGAGGGAGGGAGGGGGGGGGACTGGATTGATGTGAATGGGGGACAAACAGAGAGAGGGGGGAGGAGAGAGAGGAACGGGAACATTACATCCCGGGCAACGCCGGGTCTCTCAGCTAGTAGGGACATAAAAATAAGCACAAAGATTTACAATAAAAATAGGAATCTTAATGATCCAAGTACACCAGGCAGGTATCAACCACAGGAGTAAATGGAGGGCAAAGCGCACAAGCAAAAACGGAGCAGGAAAGACCCAGAATCAAAAATAAATTAAAAGGGCACTTTAATGTGGAAAAGAACGCTGTGATGTTCGAAACGCGTTGGATGGGTCTTTTGTCACATTAAAGTGCCCTTTTAATTTATTTTTGATTCTGGATCCTTCCTGCTCCGTTTTTGCTTGTGCGCTTTGCCCTCCATTTACTCCTGTTAACTACATATTGGAAGCTGCACAGCCTGCCTACCACTCCTAGGATCTGTGAGTATTGTTTATGTTCAGGGGAACCTGCCAATGAGACTGATGGTGGGTGGGCATGTACCATCTACCACCTGTCTTCAGGAGGATAGTACCCATACTATTTGATATTAAGTACTAATATCATTACTCATTTTCTATACCTTGGATTAGTGGTTTGGCTTGCTTTATTCTATTATACCAGCATTGGAGCGCTTTAGCCTATTTTTTCTATCTTGCTAAGGTATCAACCACAGCAGTAACTCCGTGCTCCATGGTGTAAATTAGAATCATAGAGACTGGGAGGGTGCCTATTACACCCTGATGGACTCTGGCGCTCCCCGGACGGCCGCCTGGTGGCATCAGAGATTCTTTTACCCCACCTTGCTTGAGCGATTTATGATATGTCTCGCTCTAGCAAAATGGGGAATTATTGTTGAAATTATAAAATGTTACAGCAATATTGTAAAATATGCCCAATTTGTCAGATACACGAGGTGGGCATTAGACAGGCTGCACATCCCCACCGTGGGGACCTAATAAAAGTAGGCTCTGCCCTCTTCCTTGACGTCCCATATTGTTCGCATAGCTCATAGAATATCGCATGTGAACAAGGAGGGGATTGTGGGCATCATTAACTAAGATTGGTGGACCCCAGGTGTAACTGAAGCTGCAGAAAAACATTGTGCACAATGCCCCACTTGCCAAGCTTTTAACATCAATGGACCAGTAGAAATCACAGGGAATAATCACCCACCTTGTCCCTGGGGTCCATTTATAAATCTTCAGATAGATTTCATTGAAATAAAACCAAAAAGGTGTTCGTGGCGCAAAGCGACTTAAAATATACAATACTAGCTGAGAGACCCGGCGTTGCCCGGGATGTAATGTTCCCGTTCCTCTCTCTCCTCCCCCCTCTCTCTGTTTGTCCCCCATTCACATCAATCCAGTCCCCCCCCTCCCTCCCTCCTTTACAGCTTCATGTAGCGTGTGTGCGTCAGTCACTGTGTGTTTGCTCGCGCGTCAGTGAGTCTGAGGCAGAAACACAAACACACACAGACTGACTGACGCACACACAGTCAGTGTGTGCCTCAGTCAGTGTGTGCGTGCGTCAGCCAGGCTTTGTGTGCGCGTCAGTCAGTGTGTGCGCGCGGGGCGTCAAAGGCAGGGGGGCGTCAAAGGCAGGGGGGGCGTCAAAGGGAGGGGGGGGGCGTCAAAGGGAGGGGGGGGCGTCAAAGGGAGGGGGGGGGCGTCAAAGGGAGGGGGGGGGGCGTCAAAGGGAGGGGGGGGCGTCAAAGGGAGGGGGGGGGCGTCAAAGGGAGGGGGGGGGGCATCAAAGGGAGGGGGGGGCGTCAAAGGGAGGGGGGGGCGTCAAAGGGAGGGGGGGGGCGTCAAAGGGAGGGGGGGGGCGTCAAAGGGAGGGGGGGGGCGTCAAAGGGAGGGGGGGGGCGTCAAAGGGAGGGGGGGGCGTCAAAGGGAGGGGGGGGGGCGCCTCAAAGGCATGGATTCCTCCCCCTGCATTTCCTGCAGTGGACAGGAGGGGGGGGGCAGTGGACAGGAGGGGGGGGGGCAGTGGACAGGAGGGGGGGGGCAGTGGACAGGAGGGGGGGGGGCAGTGGACAGGAGGGGGGGGGGGCAGTGGACAGGAGGGGGGGGGGGCAGTGGACAGGAGGGGGGGGGGCAGTGGACAGGAGGGGGGGGGCAGTGGACAGGAGGGGGGGGGCAGTGGACAGGAGGGGGGGGGCAGTGGACAGGAGGGGGGGGGCAGTGGACAGGAGGGGGGGGCAGTGGACAGGAGGGGGGGGGCAGTGGACAGGAGGGGGGGGCAGTGGACAGGAGGGGGGGGGCAGTGGACAGGAGGGGGGACAGGAGGGGGGACGCAGTGGACAGGAGGGGGGGGCAGTGGACAGGAGGGGGGGGCAGTGGACAGGAGGGGGGGGCAGTGGATAGGAGGGGGGGCAGTGGATAGGAGGGGGGGCAGTGGACAGGAGGGGGGGGCAGTGGACAGGAGGGGGGGGCAGTGGACAGTGACACACACACACACACACACACACACACACACACACACACCTCAGTTGATGCGCCCTTTCTCAGTTCCGTTTGGCGCCGGAGGTGGGGAGCGACACCTACCTGTACTTCCGGGCGCCGCCACCGTCTGACTCGGCGCCGCGAGGGAGGAAGGGGGTCCGCCATCTTACGCGCCGCGTGGCAGCTGCGGGAAGCGAGGTGATTTGGAGCGGGGAGGGGGGAGAGGTGATTTGGAGCGGGGAGAGGTGATTTGGAGCGGGGAGAGGTGATTTGGAGCGGGGAGAGGTGATTTGGAGCGGTGAGGGGGAGAGGTGATTTGGAGCGGTGGGGGGGGAGAGGTGATGCCGCTGGGGAGGGGGAAAGGTGATTTGGAGCGGGGAGGGGGAGAGGTGATGCCGCTGGGGAGGGGGAAGAGGTGATGCCGCTGGGGAGGGGGTAGAGGTGATGCCGCTGGGGAGGGGGAAGAGGTGATGCCGCTGGGGAGGGGGAAGAGGTGATGCCGCTGGGGAGGGGGAAGAGGTGATGCCGCTGGGGAGGGGGAAGAGGTGATGCCGCTGGGGAGGGGGAAGAGGTGATGCCGCTGGGGAGGGGGAAGAGGTGATGCCGCTGGGGAGGGGGAAGAGGTGATGCCGCTGGGGAGCGGGGAGAGGTGATTTGGAGCGGGGAGAGGTGATTTAGAGAGGTGATTTGGAGCTGGGAGAGAGGTGTGTGTGTGTGTGTGTGTGTGTGTGTGTGTGTTTTATTTATTTTTTTGGACCTTTGGCCCGTCACTCCGCCTCAGGCCAATGAGAGGTGTGGGGGGCGGGCCAAGGGGGTGGTGTGAGTGTGTGAGGCCAATGAGAGGTGTGGGGGGCGGGCCAAGGGGGTGGTGTGAGTGTGTGAGGCCAATGAGAGGTGTGCGGGGGCGGGCCAAGGGACCAATGAGAGGGACACCGGACATCCAGACAGGCAGGCAAACATACAGTGCTTTCACTAATATAGTATAAGATTTAAGTCACTTTGCACCACGAACACCTTTTTGGTTTTGTTTTGTTAGGATTGCGGTTTAGGGAAACCGCTGGTGTTTAGGCAGCAGCTTGATTTTACCAGTATATTTGCTGCGCTTTATTTTCTGTTTCACAGATTTCATTGAAATGCCCAGGAGTCTGCCCTATCAATATGTATTGGTGGTTATATGTACATTTTCAAATTGGGTAGAGGCCTATCGCGCTCAGCATGCAGATGCTAAAACACTGGCCAAGAAATTATTACAGGAATGTATTCCTCGCTACGGTCTTCCTTATAATATTTTCTCAGATAGGTGGACCCATTTTACTGCAGGCGTGGTACAACAGGTAGCCACGGGTCTAGGAATTATTTACTATTTACACTGCGCACACCATGCACAGAGCGCAGGCGCTGTAGAACGAGTAAATGGAACCATAAAAGGAAAAATTGGCAAGATTTGTGAGGAAACTGGATTCAAATGGCCCGAGGAGCTGCTTTTTGCACTTATGTCCATCAGAAGCACAACAGTATGTAAGCATGGCCTGTCCCCTCATGAGATATTGATGGGACGGCCAATGATTATGGCTTCTTCAGCTCAGTTGCTAGTCAGGGATCATATGATAGCAGATGAAACAATTTCTAAGTATTGCATGCACCTAATGAAACATTTACAGTCTCTTCACTCACAGGTCAAAGCTATATAGCCTACATTAAAGAACCTGAAAGTGCACCTACTCACGTCTGGAGACTGGGTGATGGTTAAATTGTTTAAACAAAAACATGCATTGCAGCCCAGGTGGAAGGGCCTGTACCAAGTATTGCTTACAACAAATAAAGCTGTCAAGGTTGCGAAGCTCACCGCATGGATTCATGTGACTCATTGTAAAGTAAGGTTACCCCCATCAAAGACATTTACACAAGTTTTTGAAGAACCAAAATATTAAGAACTTTAAATTTTCATACTATTGCTGAATTGTTGTATATTAACCTTACATTTGTTACATGTTTTCTATGTTTAACATTTCAGATACTAACACCTGGCTCAGGACTCTGATTGGAAACTACTAAACAGATCAGTGGATCCTGGTTGGGTTACTATTATGGGTTATTTGTGTTGTTATTTTTCTTTATCTGATTACTAAACAAAAGGGTTAAGAAAATTAAAGGTTTCCAGATTGTTATATACCTATGTGTCTTAGGACATCTGGGGATAGCAGAAGAAAGACATTTGTTGCTAGACTTAGCACATAGGGTGACCTTCAGTATTAATATTAAATCTTGCTATGTCTGAGTACACATGCCTTTAAGTGCTGCAGGAAGGGTGAATTATATACCAATACCTATCAATATTGAAGGCTATGTCAAGATCCAATGTGCTTACTACTATTTATATAGAAAAATTATCCCGGTAGAAATGTTTTTCAATAGCTTTTGACAAAATATTCTCCTCGTATGTCTATTCAGAAGAGGCGTACATATTCAGAACAGAAACAGATCAGGGCAGTAGTAGTGTATCATCAGATAGGACTGGATATGCTGCTGGCAGATAGAGGAGGGCTGTGTAAGACTATTGGACCTGGATAGAAGACAGGAGTATGGATGTCAGGAAAAATGTAGGTAAAGTTTAGACATTACAAAAAACAATCGTTAATATAGGTCTAAGTGCATGACTGGGATCTCTCGGAGCAAAAAATTGTCCATGGACTGATTCTAATTGTTGTTTGTCTCTTCACAGTGTATGTGTGATGGATCAGGGGACTTGCACTTCCCAATGTGTCCCCGTCACCCCTGTTTCCACTGTCGTCACTCCCCTCTCTTCATTACCTCCTCACTCTTCCCCTTCCCTTCCTGGCAGCCGTTCCTCTGCGGCTCATCCAGACGCGCATTCAGACCACACGTGCATCCTCCGCAAGGTGCGTGCGCATCCCCAACCACTCGCTCCCCTCCGCGGCACCCGCGGCTCTCTGCGTGCCTCTATTCCTCCAACCTCCACAGTACCTTGCTCCTCTGCTTCTCCATCCCTGCCGAGCGCCCCCGCGGCGCCCCTCGCGCTCCCTGGCGCGCACGCGCATCAGACCCTTACAGAGGGCGCGCACACACGCTCCAGATATCTGCCTTCCCAAAACCCTGGCTCCGCGCCCCATGGCTTACAAGCCATATCTCTGAGTGGTTTCCCTGTCTCCTCCCCTGCTCTTTCTAACCTATCCCTGCAGCCTCGCACTCAACCCTCTGCTCCTTCTCTCTCCCCCATTGGTTCTCCTTCCTTTATAACCCCTATCTGTCCTCTAGCTCATTGCTCTGCATAGCTTTCCTGTGACCCCTGTGTGTGCAGTGTCTATGCCTAGCTCCCTTGTTTGTTTCAGCACTGGTTCCTGTCCCTGCTTCTGTTTGGATTCCCCTGGGTTGAACTCTGCTCTGGTTTCGCCTACTCTGCTTTCTCCTGCCCTTGAACCTTGGCTTACGGACTTCACAACGCTGCTTTCTCCAACCCTTGAACCTTGGCTTACGGACATCAACACGCTGCTCTCTCCTATCCTTGAACTCTATCTGTAGCTATCGGTAGTGCAACCATTGACACTGTGACAGCTGGACCATGTTGTACAGGTGCCTCCATTGCTACATTCTATAATAAGGAATGGAATTGTTCTCTCCAGGTATTATTTTACATTATATGTGTCAAAAACGCAGGGCACAATTAAGGCAAAAATAATGCACCCGATGTATTAAAGGGAAAACCCCCATAGGATACGATAAAAAAAAATTGCTCTGGTAAATGTTAGGCAGTTTTTTTGCTTCAATTTTGACCCAGAGTTGCAGGAGGGTGACTTTGACTCAGGGGGTATCTGTCTCCAGACTTCACAGCTAGGGCAAAAGTGGAGCAAAAAAACAGCATAAGATTGATCAATGTAAATACAATCCCATTACTTTCAAATGGGATTCGTTTTCTTTTGTAAATCTGGTTCAAGTTATTATTTTAACACTTTTGCCATATCATCATCTATTCCCATTATGTGTATAAAATGGTGTCCATTTTACATTTGAATAATTCGTCAATTATGTGAATAGATGTAACCCAGTACATGATCATGCAAAATATACTAACAAATATAGTACAAACTATTAAAACTGTGTGGGTCAGTTGATATAGGTCTATGAAACTAAAGTGGTTTTCAAGGATCTGCAAAAAATGTGCAAATATGCTATGCTGCATTTTGTAAGAACTGTGATAGCAGAGCTAGAACTGCCACATCATCAATACTTACAGAAACGCAATACAGTGTGTATGCTTTGGAATTTATGCTTAGACTGACATGGCTCTCAGAAATGGTCAAGAACATTTGAGAAATTGTGACATTGTGACAAGAATGTATATGCGATGCATACTGTTCTCACGTAAAAATAGACGGTGGGATAGCCAGTGAACAAGATTTCTGATCTAATCTAAAGCAAAAGGTAGAAGTTATTGCATCGCAGTGGAAGTGGAAAACGGTCCCATAATAACTACATACGTGGAAGTTTGATTTCTGTTGGATTTATGAAATGTTGGGTTATTTTATTTAAGTGTAGCAGGGATCCCCCTTCTTACGTCCTGGGGGAGAACAGCTCCGTTGTTAAGGAGAAACAGCAGCGTTGCGTCAGCCATGTTATGGTTGGCATAGCCCTTCAGACTGTAATGTGTAATGCGGTGGCCATCTTGGAGTTGGCGCAACCTGAAGGAAGAGACCTAGAGAGACAGGATTTCCTCCGTGGTACAGAGGTGACCTTGGCAGAGTATCCGGAGCCAGGGAGGAGTAAGGTAGAGTCTAGGGAGCCTGTCAAGCTCCTGGACTAGGCCCAAAGCCTGCCCCTAGGCCCCAGGTAGTTCCCCTCACAGTAGATATGTGTGCAGGGCTGGCCCTATGACTAGGTAGCTCCCGGTAGCTAGGGAGCCCAGCGGAGCCAGATCGAAGCGCAGAGGGACATTTCCACAGCAGCCTGTGTCACCTGGTTGGACCTTAAACCAGGAAGGTATTGTGCACCAATGCAAGCAAGAGGGTAGCGCTGCCCTCACACGTTGGGAGGGGTTGCTTGCTGGACACTGGGTTACAGGTGCCCAAGCACCCTAGGTACAATTGGGGCTAGCTACCCCAGGGCGATATTACTGTTATCCCTGTTATTATTGTGCATTGGTGTTGTGAGTATTATTTGATGCCTTCTGTGGGACCACAGTAAAGGAGTTATAATATACCTGGTTGTGAGTGTGTTATTGGTGTATACCATAAGGTACGAGTTCTTATGAGGAGCTATCCTGTTATCCAGAATCCTCAAAGTTGGAGGCGCTGCACCATAGAGATATAGAGAACAAACAGTCACACCAGGCTCCATATGAGCGGAGGCCCAGGCCTTCTATACGCCTAACAGGTAGCACCTGTACCGTAATTACAGCTGTTTTCCATAGGGATAGGGGAAAGGGTGTTACATTTGTCTCCTCCCTGGCTCCGGATACTCTGCCAAGGTCACCTCTGTACCGCAAAGGAAGTCCTGTCTCTCTAGTTCTCTTTCTTCTGGTTGTGCCAACTCAAAGATGACGGCTGCATTACACCGTCTGAAGGGCCATGCCAACCATAACATGGCCGACGCAACATTGCTGTTTCTCCTTAACAACGGAGCTGTTCTCTCCCAGGAGGTAAGGGGGATCCCTGCTACTGTACATAAGGTTACCATGTGTGTAAAATGGCACCAATAATATATGCAGTGCATATATATATCACTAAGCAGAATGTAGGAAATGATTGATCATACAATAAGTGCATCCAAAATAAAAGCACATGGTAGAAAAAGCCATCCCTGGTCTGAAGAGCTTACAATTTCAGTTGTATGTTGGAAAACTTCCAGAGACATTAGAAAAGGTGCAAGCATAATGGGTGGTAGTGTCTGACCAGAATGGTTGGTAAGTGCCTCTGCTGGTGAGATGCGCAATAATGGTCTTGGAGACAGTGAAAGTATTCTAGCAGCAGCATTTTTGATAAATTGCAACGTACAGGATTGAAAAAAAAAAATATTAGGGGTGCCCTGCTTGCTTCAGCGCTTAGTGAATCTCTACCATTCAGCTGACGGAAATCCAATTTGCAATGAATAAAAAAACGCAATCTATGCATACAGGTGCACCGCGATTGCTGTGAAGCACTGTGAAAACAGTCATTTGGAAGTACAGAGAGTTCCTGGCAGAAATATAAAAAATCACCAAGCTGAACTCCTGATCCCAAAGTGGATAAAAAGCTGACACTGATCAAACTTACTGTAAGTGCATATCTCACCAATTGTTATTCTGATTATTGGACATACTACCCTATGATGGTTCTTTTTCTCTTTTTTTCTCTCTCTCCCTGGTCTTTTTGCGCCTAGGTCATTCTTTCTTGTACATTTACTATCAGCAACTGTGGAGCCGTGGACCTAAGTGGCAGCAGATTTAACAGGGTCAGTTAGTATTTAAAGGGTTAATACCTCTCGTTTATAATTTAATTGGCTAGGTACAGTATTTGTATTAATTACGGTTTTGGATTATTGTTGGGAGTTGCGCTGTATGTATCTTGCTATATATATATATATATATATATATATATATATATATATATATATATATATATATATAATTGAATTTTGTGAGGTTGGTGCTAGATGTGGTGAATCTGATTGGTCCGTGACTCTCATTGGCCAACAGGTACGCTGACATCACAGACACACCTACACCACTGTGACACACACACACACACATACTGCCACAGAATCTCACCCCATCACACTCACCATACCTCACCAACAGCTCACCTCCCTGCTGGCTCCCCCCCACCATCACCCCCCTCACCCACAGCTCACCTCCCCGCTGGCTCCCCCCCACCATCACCCCCCCTCACCCACAACTCACCTTACCGCTGGCTCCCCCCCACCATCACCCCCCTTCACCCACAGCTCACCTCCCCCGTTCACCCACAGCTCACCTCCCCGCTGGCTCCCCCCCACCATCACCCCCCCTGAGAGACCCGGTGTTGCCCGTGAGTTAAATTTCCCGCTCCCTCCTCTCCCCCTATTTCTGTGCTCCCCCTCTTTCTCCGTTTCCCCCCCCCCCCCCCAGAGGGAGGGAGGGACAATGGACAGGAGGGGGGGGGGCAGTGGACAGGAGGGGGAGGGACAGTGGAGAGGAGGGGGGGACGTGGACAGGAAAGGGGGGGAAGTGGACAGGAAAGGGGGGGGACAGTGGACAGGAGGGGGGGACAGTGGACAGGACAGGAGGGGGAGGGCAGTGGAGAGGACAGGAGGGGGGGGACAGTGGACAGGAGGGGGGGACAGTGGACAGGGGGGGACACGGAGCTATGAACAGGGGGGGGACAGAGCTGTGAATGGGGGGGAGGGGGGAAACAAAGCATTGAATGGGGGGGAATCGGAGCTGTGAACAGTGGGGGGAGGGGGGCACAGCTCTGAACAGCTGTGAAGAGGGGGGGAAGGGAGTTGAGAGGGCGGATGGGGGAGCCAGAACATTACATCACGGGAAACGCCGGGTATATCAGCTAGTATATATATATATATATATATATATATAATCAAAAAATAAATAGACGATACCGTTCTGTGGCTAACGAAATGCTTTTATTTGTGCGAGCTTTCGGGATACACTGATCTCTTCTTCCGGCGATGTTACAATGAATGAAGCAAGCAAAGGGTATACTTAAAAACAGTGTCTCTTGGAATGTTATCTGTGCTTGTCCCTCCCCCGTGTGTGGATGTGATTTATGGCTAGAGGTAGTAAAGCGCCTCCACGGCGGGAAACGCGTCAGAGTTTTTTAGTATGTGTTTTGTCCATTTGGCTTATATGCCCAATAAATAGTCATTTTTTTGCCTCCAGCCCTTTGCCTTTTGCAGTGCTCTACTTTTCATCCCTTTTACCTTTCATCACGTCATCGGTATTGAAGCACGCCCATCCGGTTCATGCACACTCACAGCAACAGTTCCATCGTGAGGATGTCCTCCACAGCTGCGTAGTGGACCCGGCGTAGCCAGTGTGAGGATGGAGACATCTGACGGAGACGACCATCGTGGAGGTGTGGATCGTCTGCCGGTCTCCCATCAGCCGCCACCCCCTGTACGGAACCTAACAGCAACAACGCGGGAGGATTCGCAGGCACCCGGTGAAGGAGCAGGAGGCTCTGTCTATACACGTCTCTGCCATTACCAGCTGGCATCGCATCCCGGGTTGCCATCCCCGCAGTTAGAGGAAGGAGGTGCAGCGCCTTCTGGATTCCGTTCATTTGGGGGTAAGAACTAGCGAGCTGGCTTGAGGGCTACCCCGACGGAGTCCAGGTGAGGTGGTCGTTGTACCAGCTTCACACACACTTGGCTGAAGCACACGGACCACCAGTTTATTACTAATGCATACCGGTTTATGATATTATATTTATTCATTTCATATGTGGACACCGCAGTATTGGTAGCATCAGCTTGGGGGTCCTTCCCCCCTTTTTTCTCAGGTGCCATAATGGCCTCTTCTGCCAGCAGTGGGCGTCACTTCCGGGACTGCACTTCCATCTCCAACAAGGAGATTTACTCCAAGCAAATGTTTTCATTTGCATAGCATAGAAGTTTCACTTAAAAAATGACACATCTGCTTGGATGTTTGCATGTTTGTTTCCTAAAGACATCGTCCCTTTCCTTTCTCAGCAACAACACACATTTGTGCTTTTCTCTCTCTGGGGAAGCTGCTAGCAACTGTTTTCCAGGGATTTGGAATACAGTAGCAAGTAAAGCGGTGCAACTGCCCAGTGATGAAGAAAACAGACCGGGAACACTCAGATGACTGCAAAAGCTTTAATGGTACAAAAGCAACATAGACCCACTCTTACGCGTTTCGCACGACTTAGCGCGCTTTATCAAAGAGTACCAGGATTTTATCAAAGCGTTTCCAGGGATTTGCCTTATTATCTTCTATCTAGGGTCATGTATCCTTATTAGGAGATTTCCTGGTACAATAGCGCACTTATATAAACTCTGTTGGTCTGTCTAGACCCGGGGTTCGCAAACTGGGGGGAACGCCCCCTGAGATTTTCCAGGGGGGGCGTGGCGGTTACAAAGGTCCCGCGCTCTTCCCCAAGGTATTTAAATGAAATGCCGGGGGACAGCGCAAGGCCTCTGTAACGTCTCCTACCTGGTCTTCGGTGACGCGTCGCCATGGTAACCCAGCGTCAAATCACGCCGCGGGGTCACTTGATGTCGCATTGTCATGGCAACGTGACGTTACATGACCCCGCAATGTCATTTGACGCCGGAGTCGAGCAGGGGAGGGGGCGCAAGCAGGGAAGGAGAGCAGGCAGGGAAGCGCAGGGGGGAAATTTTGCGCACCCCTGCTCTAGACAACAGTGATTTGTCATAAGGCTTTGAAGTGAGAACTGCAATTATGTACAGTATATAGAAAACTACATTTGGACAAAACTGACTAGAGAGAATTTTGCAAATGATGTTGGTGCCCAGTGAGTAAAAAGCTGTGTATTTTGTCCAGAAGTTAAGTAGCCCATAAATATAGTAAATAACTACAGAGCTAATGCTTTTATTCTGTACTTACTTAATCTGTGGGGTTCCCTTGTGTCTATCCCAAGCATGTTTTTATAAGCCCATTACATTTGCCTTGCAACTTCTCCTAGAAGGCTACAGTACTCTTTTTCCCTCTAAATATTCATAGATTGTGAATAAGCTCACCCAATACAGTATAATTACTAATTAAAATATATACAGGAGGAGTGTTAGTGACCTTATTTTCAAACAAAACAAAAAAATAAACACAAACTGAAATTAACCCATCAATAATTCTTAAAGTTATGCATCACCTACTGCCAAATTATTTGTAGAATGCTGCATACATCCTGCACGTGATTACCATCATTCATTATTTGCATTTAGGAATGTGTTTGTTACATATGTTAGCACAAGAATGAAAATACCTGCCAGCAGCACCAAAGCACAGTAAACCCAGCAAGCATATGGTTTAGCACCGTTTGGTAACATTGCCTTTAATCTCAACCAAATGTTATATGCTGATGTCACTAGTTAAGACATGTTAAGAACACTTTGCTACTACAGGTTGCAATTATCACAACTTCCATCAATCCAAAAGAGAACTTCTTCATATTTTTTGCATATAATTCTGCATATAACCACTCTATAGAGATCTGTATGGAGCAGTGTACGAAGCTTTACTGAGATCTAGGTCATCCACATTTACCACGTCTCTGTGATTTATTTCCCTTGTCCCCAAGGCAAAGACATGTATCTTTGCTTTCACTCCTGTACGTGGAAATGTAACTTAACAAGTTTAGTGACAGTATATAATATTATCATGGTACTCACCACTGGATTTTTGGTACTCGAGTCAAATTCTGTGGAGTTTGCATCTGTGTGAACACAAACAAGAGACTAAATATCAAATAAAGATTAAATCACATTTTAAATCTTTTATGTGCTGAATCTGGGATGGATTGAGTCATCTGTACTGAAGCTGGGATATCCTGAACATGAGCTGTTGAGCACCCTTGTTCCAGTGGACTGTTTTGAATTGATGTAATTGATAAAATAAAGGTGACAATTGAAATACAACAAAAGAGTTTATTTTGGGATTTGAAGGATCTACAAAACTCTCCAACAGACGAAAGGCCATCTTCAGTGTTCTGTGCAGGTTTTTATTATTGTTTGTGTATTGGTATTTAAAAGAAAACAGGTGGAAGGATAATGTGAAAAAGGAAAAGTACAAGTGAACAGTAATAAAAACATCACACAATTAAATTAGATTTGTTTTTATCATAAACTTTCTTCCTTTTTATGGAATTATTAGTAGTTCAGTGTAACTTTATTCTAGTTTCCAGAACCCTAACAAATAAAACAAACATTTAGCTTAATTTTACATTTAGCTTAATTTTTATATATATATATATATATATATATATATATATATATATATATATATATATATATATATATATATATATATATATATAAACAAAAAGCAGCAGCCAGCACTCCAAGCAACAAATGTAAAGTCAAGGTGCATGCTCCATAGAAATCAATATAGAAACCCTGTCTTCCCATAAGAGAAGGCACAAAAGCAGCAACACTCAGGGGCTCATGCAGAGAGCATAGATAAGGAAATAGCGCCATCTTCTGGCGAAAAAACTAGCCAGAAATCCTTAAACTCGGGAGAAAATGGCGCGATTTTTATAAGTGCTCTGAAAATTTTTCAGAGCTGTAAAACTCGCCAAACTCGTCAAACTCGTGGCGAGAACCTGAAACTCGCCATGCTAATATAGCGTGGTATTCCAGAAGCTCCGAATCGCTGGAACACGCCAATATGTGCATTAGTATGGCGAGTTTCAAATAGCCAGGAAAAGTTGGCAATTTGCAGTTTTTTGCCGAAATTAGTTACCGACATTCTCTGCATAACACCTTCACTAACGGCAAATCTGTGGCTATTTTACAGCCATTTTAAACTTTTTTAACGTTACTCTCTGCATAAGCCCCTCAGATATAGCACAAAGACATGTATTAGCAGTGACAAAACGGCACACTATAAACCCAAAGTTTCGGACGTTGGGTTTATAGTGTGCTGTTTTGTCACTGCTAATACATGTCTTAATACATGTCTCTCTCTCTCTCTCTCTCTCTCTCTCTCTCTCTCTCTATATATATATATATATATATGAGAAAAAGAAGCGCCAGTTCCATAGCATAATACTGTATGTATATAATAGAAATTTATTTAAGAACCAGAGTGGCCGCCAGGACATGCACTCACTTCAATATAAAAAAAAAAAGCATTCATGGGAGACAATCTGTAAAACCGTCAGGAGCTGTGGGAGGATAATTCAGCCAAACAGTATAGCATAGGTGTATGTGGGTGGTGAGTAGCGGATATATATTCGTAGGTGGATAGATGGTACACCAGCGAGTCCCCTCTGTAACAGCAGTGAAGGTAGTGATGCCCACAGATGATCTGTGCTCCGTCCTGCACTGTAGGGAAAGTGTCCAAGTATTCCGTATGCAGACCTCCACACTCCGTGTATCTGGTGCAAGAACACTGCCACAGCAGCCCGTCAGGAGCGCCTCACTTAGCTCTGCTCCACCTGGAAGTTTCCACTGCTCCAACCAAAACACAAGCTAGCAACCTCCAAACAGCTCCCTATCGGTGTAGTGACGTCAGTGCGTCACGACTTCCGACGCGTTTCGTCACACAAGTGACTTCTTCAAGGAATGATGGCTGCTATGACCATATATACCCTATTCAGCAACCAAAGTAGATTGAATCTAGCTGTGACAAAATAGCAGCTGCCCATCATGTCTTGAAAAAGGTTCAACAGCAAGGGGAAAACAAAACATCCTCATATAAACAATTCAATTAAAATGCATAATCCACATTTTCCATATAATATTGAATCATATAAAGATCGTCAATAATGACAGTTAAATATATATTACCCTATGTGAGAACATTGAAGGTAGTTGATATGTAAAAGTTATAAAATGCAAATGATAATAAAATAACAATGAACAGTCTATCGAGTCCATAGAGACTTCAGCCGTGCGGAGGCGCGCTGAGGCTGAGGGAAAGCGGGTGCTTTCCCTGGCCTTAGTTCGTGTGCCATCCGGGATCGTGTCGGGGGGCGGGCCAGTAACGTCACGGAGCTGGTTCGCCCTCATTGGGCGAACCGCTCACGTGACCGTCCTTGCGCGCATAAACTAAAATGTGATTGTTGGCTACGCTTCCCACGCCTGCGGAAGCGTGCACGAGCCCCTGCTAAAGCCGCTCTCATTGCGGCTGCAGGGGCTCACTGCCAAGCGTAAGCGCGGCTCAGCGCCGACCATGTCTGCAGCCTAAGTATAGGACACTGGCTTACTAATAAACCAGTTACATCTATATATAGCTAAATAAATTCAAATGTATGATGATTAAGTTTGGGCCTGTACTATAGCTAATTCATAGAATTAAAATATTAAAAAAACTAACTAACAAGGAAAGCAGACAGGATAGTCTAATGATAGAGAATGGACGGTTTTACAGATTGTCTCCCATGAATGCCTTTTTTTTTATATTGAAGTGAGTGCATGTCCTGGTGGCCACTCTTGTTCTTAAATACATTTCTAATATATACATACAGTATTATGCTATGGAGCTGGCGCCTCTTTTTCTCCCTTTCTTTTAGTTTTCTGTGATCTGGCTAGATCATTTAAGAAGTCCTGCCTACTCCATACTGTGACTGATATACATTTTTTTCTGGACTTTTTTTCATCTATTTTTCAACATTTGGACTGGTTTGTTCTCTTTTTTTACTGAACACTTATTTTATTTTTCAAATTGTATATTATTATTAGAATAATCACTGCACAGACATCACAATTTGTTTTATTATTTTATATACACATTAGAACTCACATATCACATTGATAGAGCTACTCTTCGTTTTTGTTTTTATTTTATACAGTATATATATACACACACACATACACACACACACACACACACACACACACACACACACACACACACACAAACAATCTATGTTTTGAACACATCTAAACTCCATCAGTGTTTTAATGTCAAAAAGTGCAAAGTAATGCACTTGGGTCATATAAATCAAAAAGCAGAATACAGGACTAATGGCAGTATCATGTCAAACGCTATAGAGTAAAGTGACCTAGGAGTCATTATTTCAGCAGAAAGTAGGCGAGCAATGTAGCAAAGTAATGCGGAAAGCCAGACGGATATTAGGTTATATAGGAAGAGGTAATAGCAGCAGAATGAGAAGGGTGATGATGCCACTTTATACTGTAGATCATTAGGAGACCTACTGTGTTCAATTGTGGAGACCACATCTCCAGAAGGACATAAATAAGATGGAGCATGATCTACAGCATAAGTCTTATCAGGACTACAGGCCTTCATTTGTACATCTTAAATAATAGAAGGTACAGGGGGGATATTATAAAAACTTTCAAATATATAAAGGGGGTCAACAAAGTACAGGAGAGAAGCATATTCCAAGGAAAGAGGCGTGCTAGAACAAGAGGTCATTCTGTGAGGCTGGACAGTGGCAGGCTAAGGGGAAATGGGAGGAAGTACTTCTTTATGGAAAGGGTGGGAGATTCGTGGGATTGCCTTCCAACAGACGTGGTAGGAGGCGAATGCAATAAGGGAATTCAAACATGCTCGGTATATGGGCATAAGGCTATGCTAAATAAGAAAGAAATGCAAAGATCAAATAGGTCTGAGGTTTTACAGCAGATCGGACAATGGGAGGACAAAGTGGTTCTTATCTGCTTCTATGGTGATGTAAACATGTAGTACACATTATTGCACCTGTGACCGTGCAGTAAGACAAACGATAATGTACAATAGGTTTGGGAAATCGAGAGATGTTACCGGCTGCTCTATTTGTTTCAATAGAGGCACAATAAATCACACAAGAAACGTTGCAGCAGCAGTAATGCGATAACGGGTGAAATATTGCTTGCTACATCTGTAGAAACAGACACACTAAACATTGGCACAACACAGACACACAAGGAGACATACTGTACATAAATAGCCCTCCTCTATAGAAATATTGGCACATATTGCAAATACATATATCTTACCTTTCCAGTTCAAAACATTTTTTGCAAATTCCACTACTGCTAATTGCATTCCCAAGCAGACTCCTAAAACACAATAAGAAACTTTGAAATAAGATTATCTTTCAGACCCTTTAACTTTGCACTAGAATTGGCAAATACGTTAATATAAAAGAGCTCAATATAGTGGGGTACAACATTAACACGTTTTTGTTCCAGCTCAAAATTAGAACGACAGAGTTGAAAATGGTTCTTAAAAGGAAAAATAGGGCAAAATGTGTTACCACTAGCACTGAATGACCAGGATCTTTCTTAACGAATGTTGTGCTGTTACACTTACATATAAAAAATAAAAAATGTAGCATTTTTTTGCTGAATGACACATAATGTGGCTGCATATAAAGCTACTGGGAAGTGACTAAAAACACGTTCAACTCTTTTGTAGACATGCAAAATGTAAGTAACTTACTGTAGTGCCGACGAGTATTCTAAAACAAATCTGGGGCAATCACCAAGAAAACCCAGGTACATGCTGGGTACATGCTGCAACATTTCAGTGACATTTCTGCAGACGGACAAATGGCCCATCGGATTAACAGCGGGGGTCCCTGCAGTCCCATTGAAACTGAATGGGACTGCCAGGGACCCCTGCTGTGTTAATCCGATAGGCCATTAGTCTCTGCAGAAATGTCACTGAAATGTTGCAGCATGTACCCAGCATGTACCTGGGTCTTGTTGCTGATAGCCCCAGATTTTCCAAGGCAAGTTTAAGGCAAGTTTTAGAATACTCGTCGGCGCACCTGTATTAACTAAGATTCTTTCATTTCAAGTGAATCTATTTGAGCTGACATACATACATACAGTAGGCCAATATTTACTAAACGGTGCTATTCCATAGGACACTTCCGGCATGAGAAAACATTGGGTTTATTAGATATATCCCCCTATGTCTATCAACTCGTTTTTTTCTTCATTATTGTATATTGTACTTCATTTACAACAAACGTATCTAACAAACACGCTTCTAATTAAAATCAGCTAAAATGCATACCAAGAAAAGGGATTTTTCTTTCTCTGGCCCAAGTTATTGCATGAGATTTGCCTTCTGTTCCCCGCAAGCCGAAGCCACCAGGAACTAAAATACCCCTGAAAAGCAATGAAAACGCAAAGTGAGACAATTCAAAAACAAATGTCGCCAAAATGAGCATATTCTAAACGGACATATTTTCATGAGCAAAAGTTATAATATTCACATATTCATTATTATTTTTTATTTCCTATAGGGTACTTCACTGAGATGTGCCAAATGAAATTGACACACTGTAATCCTCAGTTATTGTACTTTTCACAGCAATTTATACATTGTACGGCAAATACATTATTTCGAAGGCAAAGTATTTGTTTCATTGGAAATGTTTCCTTGTCAGTAGAGTTAGCATTATATTATTCAATAGCTGCTGTTCCATTACAATTTATTCAAAGTAACTCTAGTATTTCAGTCAATATTTGTGTCACATTCACTGAACATTTAAAAGTCACATAGCTCAACTGCAATGCCCAATAGCAACAGGCTAAGTTGAATGATTTAGGCCAGGGGTGCGCAAAGTGGGGGGCAGGAGATTTTGCAGGGGGGGGGCGCAGCGGTTACAAAGGTCCCACACTCTCCCCGAAGGCATTTAAATTAAATGCCGGGGGACCGCGCAAGGACTCTGTAACGTCTCCTACCTGGTCTTCGGTGACGCACCTCCATGGTAACCCAGCATCAAATGACTCCGGGTCACTTGACATCACGTTGTCTTCGCAACGTGACATTACATGACCCCGCGACGTTATTTGTCGCCGGAGCCGAGCAGGGGAGGGGGCGCAAGCAGATAAGGAGAGCAGGCAGGGGAGCTCAGGGGGAAAACTTTGTGTACCCCTGCTGTAAACATCATATAGTATTTCTATATTATAGTATTGGACAATACATGATAAGTACATCTATGATCCATTAAAGAAATGAAACCACAATGTGTTGTCTTAAAGGAGATATTTGAACATAGCACCAAGTGTTCCATGTTTGGGGTGCTCCTTACACATTATTGTTCACAGACAATAGTTACAAAACAGTGGTATTCCATAGGACACCTTCCCGCTGTTTCAAGAGAATGGGCTGTAAGGTGTTTTGTGGCAGAAGACTAGTTTAAATATGGCCCGTAATCTTTTAGTTTAATTGTACAGAAAATGTTCTCCTTTACAATTAAGTACATCATTTACTTCAAGCATCTCTATTACTTGGGATCTGAATGCGGTGGCATCATCATTTATTTTATTTGTTTAAGTAAAAGCACACACTTAAGGGAGCACTGCAATACTTTACAGTCAGTTTAAGAACAAATTAAAATGATACGCAATTAATTTTGTTAGACAGAAAAGGCCAGGAGGAAGACTTCCTGCGGAACACATGCACAGGCTAAATAAGACAAGCAAAAACCCAATATTACTCGAAAATCTTTACCAAAATACATCAAACCCAGCGAACTTCTGGAAGGTCATCAACAGTATGCTGCAGTCTTCTAGTCATTAACATCCATCTAATATCAAAAAGGATGAGACTTGTCTGACAAATCCCACTGACATGGCAAACGCATTCAATGAATACTTTGTGGGGTGTGCTACTTCCATACTATCAAAGCACAACCCTAACTACAATGATGAAGCTCAACCTGTGAAAACCTCTATAGCTCCAACCCCTCCCAACAGTACACTGGCGACACACTTTATTCGAGCTCGGCTAGTCCCACGAATTCGGGTATACCCGGGTGTATTGAGGTTTGTGACTGTTTTCTGCCCGAGTGCATTGAGGTATTTTCCAGGCAGGGATTGAAGCATTTTATTCCCGCTGGCTGCAATACTGCACAGTATATATATATATACTGCATTACAATTCATGAATTTATGCCATCTGGTAGACACGCGAAGCATTGCAGCCTATTAAATCCTAATCATTATCATTTAACAGATCAGCCGCCCGTCAGCCAGGCATGAACCCAGGCTGGGAAGGCAAACGCAACGGGGCTTGTTAGAGGTGAGGAGCGGCGCATTCCAGGTATCTGCCAGGTACATACTGGGTATTTGCTCGAATAAAGTGTGTCGGTGCAGTACTTTACAATTTGTCCAACAGTATCTCAAGAGGAGTTTAGTTTTAATATTAGGAACATGTGTGTAAACAGCCAATATGGACCTGACCTACTGATGTAGCGGCTTTTATTCGAACACTTCACGCGTCATGTACATCGGAATCCCGATTTGAAACCGCAGGATGAATACCAGCCTTCCCGCACTAAGATGCGAGCACGGCGAGAGCAGAAAAACGAATGTTAGTGTTCTGGCTTTTAAAAACATGAAATTGACACAGTAGCACAGTACTGTAGACATTACAATTCATCCATTTTATTGCAAACGAAAAAACAGAATTCATGAAATTCAAACAAAACATCCGCGATAAGCGCGGGTGCCTGGGGCGATTAGCCGCGTTCATGCTGCGTGGGAAACAGCAGAGAACTCAAAATCGGCGCCGAGATACAGTATGTTCGAATAACGGCCGCTACATCAGTAGTGCAATCAAAGTTCCTACTACTCAGTGCCCCAGTAATTGCCATAATGCTTGCCTCTCTAATCAACTCTATTGTGTCTTCAGGCCATATCCCACAGTCCTGGTAAACTTCCAGCGTTGTCCCAGTCTTCAGAAGTGGGAACAACTAGAGACCAATCTCTCTTCTCCCATTACTATCCAAAGTCATGAAAAAATGTGTCCACTTCCAATTAAGTGATTACTATACTGTAAGGAATCCACACCTGAGTTTACTGGTTACCCTGGCCTTGCAGACCTGGGCAGTCTTGGAACACTCCCCCTGGTATCTACAGCAGCTGTGCAAGCTATTTAATGCAGCTCCAGCCTGTGCTCTCTCATTGGAAGAATGCTCTTACACTCCCCCTTCTGAGATTGGCCCGCTGACCTTTAAATACTGCATTCCCACAATCCCTCTCTGCAGAGCATAGTTCCTTTCCTGGACGTTATCGTGTTCTGCCACAAGCCCCTGGCTTGTTATCTCTAGTACTAATCTATGTGTATTGTGTTCCAGAGTTTGTTCCTGTTTTCCCTCGTGACTTCGCTGTTGATGTGTTCCAGATCATTGCTTTCGTTCCTGTGTTTCAGTATCCTTCAGCAAAGAACCGGCGCCTCCAAAGTGAAAATATATATATCCAACCAAATGTAAAGTCCAATACGAATGGCAGGTGATCCTGAGGGGAATCTTCAATGAAGCCTCATAGAAGGACAAACAAACATATACGACAAAGACAAAAAAGACAAAAAGAAAAGATTATAGTGCAACTCAAATAACAAAACAAAAGTCTACAAACAAAACACTGAAAAGATTGGCAAAAGGATAAATTACAAATTTAATGCAATTAAATAAAAAATATATTAAAAGAACAACAAACACATGTCCGTTGGGCTAAAGACGCTAATGAAGCTATATCATCCGGTAGGGGTAAAATTACAATCCTACTTACAGCAAAGCTGAAAGGAAAAGACCCATAGAACAACTGTCCTGGAAGTCAGACCGGAGCCTCTGCAAGAAGATGAAACAGTGCAACCTCCAAAACTCCACACCGCCAAGACGATCACTGCTGCCACACACGCAGACCTTCAAGGTAGGTGAAAGGTGCCACAGGAAGGAACCAAAACTCCACGCTGCAGGGAGAATCGCCGACGCCGTACACATAGACCGACAGGTCGCGTGATGTGCTGGTGACGTCACAATACAGCGCAAGGGCAGGGGGAGCGCCTGGACAGGCAGTAGAGCTCAGAGAGCTGAGAGGCAAGGTCTGATAGGGACAGCGTGCAAACGTAGGGGGATGATAAAAGTCATGCCCCTGATGAAGTGACTTCCGTCACGAAACGCGTAGGGTGGTTTTCCTTGGCTCCTGACTTTTATCATCCCCCCCCGTTTGCACGCTATCCCTATCGGACCTTGCCTCTCAGCTCTCTGAGCTCCACTGCCTGTCTAGGCGCTCCCCCTGCCCTCGCGCTGTATTGTGACGTCACCGGCACATCATACGACCTGTGGGTCTATGTGTACGGCGTCGGCGATTCTGCCAGCAGCGTGGAGTTTTTGTTCCTTCCTGTGGCACCTCTCACCTACCTTGAAGGTCTGCGTGTGTGGCAGCAGTGATCGTCCCGGCGGTGTGGAGTTTTGGAGGTTGCACTGTTTCATCTTCTTGCAGAGGCTCCGGTCTGACTTCCAGGATAGTTGTTCTATGGGTCTTTTCCTTTCAGCTTTGCTGTAAGTAGGATTCTAATTTTACCCCTACCGGATGATATAGCTTCATTAGCGTCTTTAGCCCAACGGACATGTGTTTGTTGTTTTATTAATATATTTTTTATTTAATTGCATTAAATTTGTAATTTATCCTTTTGCCAATCTTTTCAGTGTTTTGTTTGTAGACTTTTGTTTTGTTATTTGAGTTGCACTATAATCTTTTCTTTTTGTCTTTTTTGTCTTTGTCGTATATGTTTGTTTGTCCTTCTATGAGGCATCATTGAAGATTCCCCTCTGGATCACCTGCCATTCGTATTGGACTTTACATTTGGTTGGATATATATATTTTCACTTTGGAAGCGCCGGTTCTTTGTATTTAATGTCTGTATAGGTCTGTGTTAACCTTATTTCTTCTAGACAGCCCCTACTTTAAGTTTAAAGTTTATTGTATTTACTTCTGTTACTTATATTGTCACTGTTTTATATTTATTGCATTAGCGCTGGTTTCACTGCTCTTTCCCAGTATCCTTCAGCAGCTACTACGCTGAAGCCTGTGTCCTAGCACCCCGGACCTGCTGTGTGCTATCTCCCTGGAGGCCGCAACCTGCTGCTTCTACCCTTAGCAGAGGTTGCGGTTTGGACCCCTTGGCCTGCTGCTCTCTCTCCCTTTGCAGAGGCCAGCTTGAACTTCTGTGCTGAAGCACTGGTTTACCAGTGCTGACTGGCGGTGTGCCCTCTCCGGTCAGCCTTCTCCTTGCTGAGGCTGGTACCATGGGCCGCGGTCACCACTCGCACAGAACCCGCTCCCACCCTGCAGCTATTACGCTGAAGCGGGACCTACTTGACCTCCTGTTGCCGAAACTACGCTTGGATAACGATTCCCCTGATGTCTCCAATCCTGACCCTGGCTCGTCCACCGTCTACGCTGTTTTCTCCAGTCCTGAACCTGGCCTGTTTGACTATGAACTTCGCACTCCGGACCAGTCTGCGCGGTCTAAGGTCAGTGATTTCATAACCCAGCCTCAGCCACGCAGTCCGGCCTCGGTTTGTGGCGAGCACAACCGTAACATATAGCAAGACAAATTCCCCTAGCCAATTCCAATCTGGCTTTTGCCCCAAACACATCACGCCTCGCTAACCTTGGACACATACTTCAAGCTGATTTTTCAAGACTTAAATGGTATTTGGGACCAAAGCGAAATTTCTAAAGCTACCAATGACAGAGCAACTGATCAGAACCAGCTCTAAAACCATTTTAGCACGTCACTAGTTTTAAATACCTGGGCATTTAACATTTGGGTTCCATATTCATATTCTGACATCCAAAAACTATGCCAAACTTGGTGTACTTTATAGAAACAAATCCTCCCTAAGCACGCTGGTCAGAAATTGCATCGCACAACAGATGCTAATGTCAATTATAGACTATGGGGAAATAGTACATGGTACAGCACCACTAACTCAACTTAGCAAATTAAGACACCCTCTACAACTCAATATGCCACATTGTGCTACAATGCAACTACAACACACATCACTGCAAAATGCTCCAAGAACTAGATTGGTCATCACTCGAGTTCAGATGCAAAGAACATTTTTCCTGTCTTGCCTCCAAATACTTTCTGGCCAAGCTACCCGCCTATCTGAACAAGCTACTCACCCCTACCACAT
Organism: Ascaphus truei; assembly: GCF_040206685.1. NCBI lineage: Eukaryota > Metazoa > Chordata > Amphibia > Anura > Ascaphidae > Ascaphus > Ascaphus truei. The sequence continues at coordinate 62,633,781 of NC_134485.1, forward strand.
GCAACATTTATCATCTGATTTCTGACTCCAAAAGACTGTTCACGTTCCCAAGGTTCGACAAGGAATCTGTCTGATCCTCCCTCCCTTACCATGCACCTCCCCACTGGAACAACCTACAGCAAGGGTGCACAAACTCTTTTGTTTGCGCCCCTACCTGCTCCCCCCCCCTTACCTTTCCTCTGGCATCGGCGTTGCCATGTGACTCTGCGTTGCCACGGTGACGCCTCGCAAGAAGCTGCTGGAGAGAAGGTAAGAGGCATATAGAGGCCTCGCGTGCTCCCCCAGCCTTTTATTTAAATGTTGTGGGGAAGAGTGCAGGGCCTCTGTAAGCGCTGCACCCCACCCCCCCAGAAAATTTTGCGCCCCAGTTTGTGCACCCCTGACCTTCTGTACCAGAGACTCTCAAAATCGCCTCCAGTTTAAGCAATTTCAAGACTTCAGCTGTCTTCCATTTTAATCTTGTCTGTACAGTACCTGTTACATACGCCCATACTCAACTGTCCATGAAATGTCTGTTCATTAAATATAACTATGTATTGTCATCATAAATCTTTACAAGGGACATATTTGAAAATGAGAGGTAACTCTCAAGGTATTATTTCCTGATAAAACATTTTATAAATAAATTAAATATGTGAGGTCTTGAAAGCTTGTGTTCAATTATAACATGAGCTACTGTATCATGTCAGTCTCGCAAAATGAATCACAACCGTAATGTATACAGTACTGTATATCCTTTTTCATAGAAAAATGCAAACTTGTTCTCATGTTTTTAGACATGGTTTTGAAGCCATAATCTTAGCAACAGAATATAAAAGCAAGCAATGTTACTGTTATTTAAAAAAAAAACAATACGAGAAATAAAAAAAAAAAAATTTTTTTAACCTTTTTGGAATAAAAACACAAAGGTGAATTATATATAAAAATAATATATGGCAGCTACTCTGACTCCTACTAAGGTCCAAAAAGTGTTAAAGAGGCAATCCATGCCTTTTATGGGTTTTTATTATATGCAGGATTGAAGCAGGGGGTCTCTGGAACTGAACCCCATTAATTTCAGCTTTGGGGACCCCCTGTTTCCAGAGATACTTACCTCCATCGTGGATGCCGGTAGCCACTCCAGGCATTCACATTATGGCAAATTTTCAAAGCTCCCGGGCCGTGCAGGCCAATAGAAATATGTGACGTCACCCGGTGCTGCTTTCTATTGGCCCATGTGACATAGGAGCTTTACACTGCAGGAGATTCCGGCATCCCCTTCGGAGTTAAGAATTTCTGGAATAAGGGGGTCACCGGAGCTGAAATTAGCATAGTTCAGCTCAGGAGATCCCCTGCTTCAATCCTGTATTAAAAATCAAGAGAGAGAGAGAAAAAACCAGCATGGATTACACAGTGTGAATTTAAACAGTCTAACTTATTCCGGTGGCAATGAAAACGCCCTGTAGAAGAAACTTCCTGTGTGGGAGGATCTAAAACGAACGTAACTAACTATCTTATTTGATAGTAAATTAACCATTCGCATACTCTCACACAGTCTACTTTATTTTAAGGGCGTTAAGAAGAGCATTAGGGAAAGGCTGCAGATCATTTGAAAATCCATTAAAAAGCGACCTTTACCAACGATTTCATCCTATAATTTACCTAAATAGCAATACAGTGGTTAACATTTGTCTTATCTGCAGCATATGGAAACGTGCAGTAATCGTAAAGATGCAGTGATCTTTATCGTTGGACCCATGGTGAAGGTCATATTTATTTTCATATTAACATATTATTTTTATATTATATCATCCTGGATGGCCCTCCGTCGCCTTAAACTCCACATGGTAAAAACAGAACTCCTCATACTTCCTCCGTCCACATTACTGTTGGAAGTACGATCACTCACCCAGTTGCCCAAGCACGCTGCTTAGGGGTCACACTGGACTCCTCTCTCACATTCTCCTCTCACATTCAAAACGTTTCTAAAACCTGTCGCTTTTTCCTCCGCAATATCACTAGATACGCCAGTTCCTCTGTTGCTCGACTGCTAAAACTCTGACTCAGGCCCTCATTCTCTCCCGTCTTGATTACTGTAACCTCCTGCAGTCCGGCCTTCCTGCCTCTCACCTGTCTCCCCTGCAATCTATCCTAAACGGTGCTGCCAGAATCACTCTGCTCTTTCCTAAATCTGCCTCTGCGTCCCACCTCCTGAAATCCCTCTCCTGGCTTCCGATCAAATCCCGCATCTCACACTCGATTCTCCTCCTCACTTTTAAAGCTTTACACTCTTCCGCCCCGCCTTACATCTCAGCCCTAATTTCTCGTTATACACCATCCCGACTCTTGAGTTCTTCTCAAGGATGTCTTCTTTCTACCCCCTTTGTATCTAAAACCCTCTCCCGCCTTAAACCTTTTTGACTGACTGCCCCGCACCTCTGGAATGCCCTTCCCCCCATACCCGACTAGCACCCACTTTATCCACCTTTAAGACTCACCTTAATCAAGCATATGAATAGCACTGTGGATAATACTGGACACATGATATAAAGCTTAGCCCCATGCAGACGCACTTACCAGAACTACCTCCTACTGTCTCTGTACGTTCTCCCTACTACCAATTAGACTGTAAGCTCCTCGGAGCAGGGACTCCTCTTCCGAAATGTTACTTTTATGTCTAAAGCACTTATTCCCATGATCTGTTATTTATATTATCTGTTATTTATTTGATTACCACGTGTATTACTACTGTAAAGCGCTATGTACATTAATGGCGCTATATAAATAAAGACATACATGCATACATTTTGTGTTTGGGAACTTCCTACCAGACTATATATAAATGTAGTATTTATCGTTCATGCCACTTTCTAAAATGACAAATAGGAGTTGAAGTTACTGTACTGTGTTAAGTAAGCCAACTTTGCATATTGATTTACTGTAATAATTAGACCGAATAAGCGTGTGGATCTTTACAAGATTATACTGATTGGTATTTAACACAAGAAAGCGCATTTCGTAATAATCTCTGCTAAAATATGTTGGTACATCTGCTTCCAGTGCCAAGCCAATTTGTCATATTCAGTCACAAGTACATGAAATCATTGAAACAAAAGGAGAAAAATGACTCAAGGTAAAAACATTCTGCATGTATAAAATGTTCTACGCCATTTATAAGAAATGGCTGGTCAAAATAAAGGACTATAAACAGTGGAGACTAACTTTTGAATAGAGAGCAACGCTTTGGAAAATATATGTGGTCTTTTCAGAGGACTAATTAATCAGTCAAATTCATCAGCATTGTAATCCAGGCTGCTTTGTACATTATATGAAACAACTCCCCAGCAGGGGACAAACCGGTGCACAGCGAAGGGATGAATGAATAATCAGAGGGATTTATTTAGATAAAAAACATGGACAAAAAGCACTGATACAGTCACTCTAGCATGTTTCACACGCAGGGTGCTTTATCAAATGCTTTGTACATTAAACACATCGCAACACATAAAATGCATTGTGCCCTACACATTTGCAGGCTCCTGCGCTTCCTCTGGCAAATCTTTGGTCTGGAAATACAATTTAATTTACCAATTGCGAAAGCTGGCTTTTCATTTATTTGTTCTTTCACAACGGATTCCGACATTTTTGTTTTGTTTTTCTGTTTGTGTAATTCACTTTTGTCAACCCCCAACCTTGTTCCTCATTAAAACATAATAAAGTCCTGACAGAACTCGTGATCTTATTACTGCAAACATTTGCACGGACATCTCTGCTGCAAGAAACTCTTCTTGATTTTTCTTCCTTTCATTAGTTTTGAAAGTGAATCTTAATTGAAAGTTTGAGAGTCCACCGATCCTTCTAAGCCTCCTCTGAGAAACATATAGAGACGGTGCACCTGCTGCTTTTCACAGTAATAATACGAAGCAGATTTTAAACTTCAAAGTAAATCGGTTGAGGTAATATAGAATAAGAAGTCACCTACTGTGTATAATATTAGCTTTCTGGTACTCTGTAACTGTCACTACTCTGACATAAGTATGCCAGCGGGAAGCATCTTTCTATATGATGACCCTAACACAGCATACAGAAGATGTTACTCTATGTGCTATTTCATTAAAATGCCTGGAAGAAGTTGGAAACTGGTCTAGCCTCTTAAACAAAAAAAAACACCCGGCGCTCTGGTGGTAGGAAGTGCAACACCTTAACAAGGAAGGGATACAGTAAATGAAATAAAAAGGAATATAATCACAACCCGATGACAGCATCTCGACCTTGGATGAACCTCTCTCCTTGGTTCTTATAGACAATGGTAATGGAAAACTCAGGGAGCACAAGTTTTTTTGTGATTGGTGAGAATGGCTGTTTACTACTAGCAAGTTGATGAACACACACACATTCCCAGTTAGCTCAAACTCCTACATCCACCACATATGAATATATATTTATGCCAAAATGAGTGCTACTAGGCGTGGCAAATGTATACAACAAAAGACAGGGGTGCCCAATGCTACATCAAATTGACAAAACATATACTATATGGTAATAAGTACAAAGTTTAAATACTTCAATAATAATAGTAAAAACTTGGTTATTTAGTTAAACCCTTTGGCCAAAGCGTCGTAAGCCTGCATACCAAAACGTCAAGGTATAACCAATAATGCAGGTCCTAACACTAAATTTCAATCAATTTCTAACTGGTAACAGTTAAATGGAGGTAGGTGGCACCTCCCCCCAGAGCTCACCCCTCCCCACCTTTTTAACTTGGGAGGTTCTGGCATTTTGCTGAAGGGACAAGACTCATTGCAGTTGCTTCCCCTCATACAGAGGTTCACAGTTTTAGTGTTAAGACCTGCATTATTGGTTATACCTTGACGTTTTGGTATGCAGGCTTACGACTCTTTGGCCAAAGGGTTTAACTAAATAACCAAGTTTTTACTATTATTATTGAAGTATTTAAACTTTGTACTTATTACCATATATGTTTTGTCAATTTGATGTAGCATCGGGCACCCCTGTCTTTTGTTGTATACTACTAGCAAGTTCCCTGACAAGCTGGTCATTTAAAAGGCATTACCCCCGAGTTCGGGTTTCAAGGCTTGTTTACTACACTGGAATTGTGAGTGTGCATTTTTATGGGAGTGTTGTACATCTACTCCTCCCTGCTGTGTCCATACAGGATTGCACTATTACCTAGCCTCTTAAAGGAATAATCCACGCGGGCTGGTTTTTGTTGTTGTTATTGTTACATAGGATAGAAGCAAGGCTCTCCGGGGCTGAACCCCATTAATTTCAGTTCCGGGGACCCCCTGCTTCCGGAGATACTTGGGTCTGAAGGGGGTTCCAATATCTGCTGCAACTTTAAAGCTCCAACATTTATTTATAAAATGTTTTACCAGGAAGTAATACATTGGACATAGTTATGATGACAAATAATACATGGTTACAAATACATAGTGGGTCATCACTTGGCCAATAGGATGCCGCACCGGATGACGTCACGGCTTCCTATTGGCCTGCAGGACACCGTAGCTTTGAAAAGCGGCCATTACGTGAAACCCAGCTAGCGAGCCGGAGCGGCTACCGGCACCGCCAACAGAGGTAAGCATTTCTGGAAACAGGGGGTTCCAGGAGCTGAAGTTAATGGGTTCAGCTCCGAAGACTTTCAAGCCTATGCAAAAAATTAAAAAAGGCCAAAAAAAGTCAAGCTTGGGTGGCTGCTGTAAATGCTGCAAACATTTTGACAGAACCAGTATGTTGATTAGAAGAGCCTGGGAAAACATAAGATATGTGTGAAGAAAAAAGTTGCAATCGTGCTGACTGTCAAGCAAGGTATTCAAAGGGTCCACTTCTTTGCTGTATACAGTATGTCTCAAGTGGGTGCGCCGTTCTCCCACTAGATGATCCAAAGGGGTCTTTAAAATAACAAATAAAAGAAACACAGCGCACCAGAAGTGAATAATAGATGGTGTAATATAAAAACACACAACATATACATGAACTTACATTAAGAAAATAAAAGTGGATGCCACGAAGTCCAAGTGAGAGCTAGAGTCCAAATGATGTAATTCTCTTTGGACCCGGTGCACCAGGTCCCTAGACAGACTGCTCGCATCCCCTGGGGGCCATGGAAACCACGAAATGGCATATTATCAGCTAATCCACAATTAGGGCATCTCAGCCGTGGAGTCGAGCAACGCTCTGATGCCGGCGACAGGATTTTTATCTGTCTGAGTTGCAGCCGTGCTAGTCTCAAGCTAATCACGAGCTCTGCGTCTCTGTGTGTGAGCCCTGGCACTAGTGACGTTACACCCTGTAGAAGCACGTGAGTGCAAAATGCGTAGACGTCGTCACTCTATTCCTATACATCATCATGGAAAAAAATCGGAAGAATAACCTCCTAGATCAGGGGAGCGCAAACTGGGGGGCGCGAGATTGTCTGCGGGGGGCGCGGGCTTACAGGGGCCCCGTGCGCTTCCAGAAGGCACTTAAATTAAATGCCAGGGAAGCCGTGAAGGCCTCTGTAAACTGCTCTTACCGTGGTTTAGGCGGCTTCTGGAGACGCGTCGCCATGGCAACGTGATGTCATGTGACTGCACGTTGCCATGGCAACGTAACATCATGACGCCGGAGCCGAGGTAAGAGTGGGGGTGTGAAAAATTGTGCTCCCCCGCTGTAGAGTATGCAAATACATCAATAATAAACTACTTGATGTTTAAAGTTTTCCAACGATTTAAAAAAAAAAAAAAAAAAATCCATTTGTTTGTATATTCAGGTATATGAACATATATATCCAATGTGTGAACAGGTCATTAGAGCTCCCATTGAGGGACATGGGGATGTCTGAAAAACCCACTTGAGTGGGGATCCAGACCCCAGATTCACTAATAAAACGATCCCTGGAGCTAGACCAATAACATAAAAAAAATAAAGTCCATAAAGAATATTGTAAGTACACTGGCGACACACTTTATTCGAGCTCGGCTAGTCCCACGAATTCGGGTATACCCGGGTGTATTGAGGTTTGTGACTGTTTTCTGCCCGAGTGCATTGAGTTATTTTCCGGCAGGGATTGAAGCATTTTATTCCCGCTGGCTGCAATACTGCACAGTACATATATATATACTGCATTACAATTCATGAATTTATGCCATCTGGTAGACACGCGAAGCATTGCAGCCTATTAAATCCTAATCATTATCATTTAACAGATCAGCCGCCCATCAGCCAGGCATGAACCCAGGCTGGGAAGGCAAATGCAACGGGGCTTGTCAGAGGTGAGGAGCGGCGCATTCCAGGTATCTGCCAGGTACATACCGGGTATTTGCTCGAATAAAGTGTGTCGGTGCAGTAGTGAAGGCAAAGTACTCATCGCTTTTTCATATATATCTGGATTCCTGGAGATGGCGTGCATGCAGTCTGGATATGGTAACAGGAAAGGTTATCCCAAGTGGGACAGCGTGAACCGCGCACTGCGTGCCAAACAGAGGAAGAGAGGATGGTATTGCGTTCCAAAAAAAAAAAAATAGCTGACGAGTGCTGGATCGCTCTAAAAAATATTCTTTATTCTGCAAGCTGCAACATACAAGTGAACAAGGGACCTGAGAAGAACCTCTGACGCGTTTCATGCATCCGTGCACTTAGTCAAAGAGTAGCGTTCTTCTCAAAGAAGCCGGCATTTGTAAGGGTCATGAACCGGAAGTCCTGCTCCCGTTCCTCAACATTAGAACATTCCCCATGGTAAGTATACTCCACGGACAATGCATGATGACGAAACAGGTGGCAGTTCCCCCGGCAACAACCAACAGATGCCCAACACCCAAGGATACAAGTGATGTTAAAAAATAAGTGAAACGAAAAACATAATAATACAGAAAAGATTAAAAAAAATAGTTTCTTAGTAACCAATAAGTTGTAACATTAACTATTTATAAGCAACGGTTCAATATACATCAGATGGTACATCAATTACCATCATGTCTAAGGGACCACAGATCTTTTCAACTCCCTTGACAATTTCACGTGGTCACACACTTACACTTGGGTAACACTCGATGTCACATCGCTTTACACTATTATTAATCAACAGCACGGTATTTCAGCCATCCAATACTTTTTAGACACTTCTTATACAGTACTTCACCTTCACAGAACACTTTCATTGTTGAATAAATTGTATTTTTATTACCACAATTATTTGTTAATTAATAAACAATGTTATTTACAATAACGCGGCACTGCTATGGGCACGTCCTTTGCACCTTCTTACGTGAATTTATTTATGGGTTACTGGGAACAAATATGGTCAGAGGTTTTAGTCTTGCACACCTTAAATCCTACAATGTTAGCAATATACTTGCATTTAAAGTACCGGTGCTCCGTGGTTCAGGAAAAAACCTGTCTGGTGTATTCTCAGGATACATGTAAGTAAGTAGAAGATCCAGGGCACTTCGGATTTGCAAAAAATAATTTATTCTCTTAGTGGAGCACACAACGTTTCGAACTTCAATCAGTTCTTTATCAAGTGACTGGCCTATTTACTTACTGGGAACAAACTCACATTTATGGTGACAGCAACAAATATAGGCACAAAATTATTTTTTTTATCATAGATTTATTGATGACCGTATTTTGATTTGGGATGATGGCACTGATTCATTGAGAAGATTCGTGGAAACTCTGAATAATAATCAATTTAATTTGCATTTTACGTATACCACCCATATATATTATATCAAGTATTTGGATGTTCATTAATATGGAAAATTCTATTCAGAGCGATATATTTCGTAGAGAATTCAAGAAATGCATTTTTAAAAGCAACCAGCAGTCATCCGAGATCTATTATTCAAGGGATACCAAAAGTCCAATTTTTGAGATAAAGGAGGATTTGTTCCAGCACTGACATGTTCATTGAACAGTTTAGAGATTTGTCCCTCAGGTTTAAACAAAGAGGCTATGGATGCAGCGAGATACAAAATGATTTTGATCATGCCTTCAATACTTCAAGAATTGGTCTACTGAAGGGCAGTGTTAAGAATAAAAACACCAGATCAAAGAAAGTGTTAAGAAATAATTTCAGTGATAGTCCGTTATTTATAACACAGTATAGTCGTCATTCTAATTACATTAAGTCTATTGTAATGAAACACTGGCATGTTCTTAAATTGAATTCAGTCCTTAAACCATTTGTTGAAAATCAACCCAAATTTACATTTAGAAAAGCCAATACACTTTCAACACATTTATCTCCTAGCCTGTTTAAGGCTCCTACTAAGCAAACCCAATGTTTTTCACCTCCTAGAGGTTTTCACAAATGTGGTTTCTACAGCGTATGTACATTTCCAAAATCCATAAAAACAATCAAAAGTAACGAAAGACAAATATAAAATAACATGTAATATTGATCATGTCATTTATGTACTTCACTGTGGATGTGGAAAGAATTATGTAGGCCGGACCATCAGACCACTCAAAATAAGGATAATGGAGCATCTGAGATCAATTAAAAAGAAGGATCTGAGATTTCCTGTATCCAGACACTTTTCTAGTTGTCCTAAGGGTAATTTAGATATGTTCTCATTTAGTGGTCTGGAACATGTTGCATTACCAATCAGAAAAGGTGGTCATCCTCAATCAAAGAGAGATTTTCTGGATCTTTACCTTGAATACAGTACATTGAACCCTTTTGGGATAAATACTGATTGGGATTTAAAACATTTTCTGACATAACCTTCCATATGTGTTAATTTTTTGGTATGACACATCTTTTATGATTCTTTACAGTGTTGCAAGAATTCTGAAACATCATAATAATGTTGCAACATTGTAATAATTTAAGAGTGATTTATGGATTCTTTAAGGGTGTCTACATTATCTATTGTAGACCTCGATTTATTAATTCAAGTTATGATGTAACTTTGGTATTTGCATTTACATATTATATGATTACAGTGTTTTCAAAGCAACATCCTTGATACACACTTTATATTGATTGTAATTTTCATTACTATACAAAATTAATGTTTCCTACATTTCATTTGTAACATTTCCATGTATTGATTCATTATGCTAACAGGGATAATTTTCTTGTCTCTATTTAAAAGACATTTTTTAATTTATCTTGTTTTCTCTTTTATGTTTCAAGTACCAGTAGTTAGATGTATTAAAATATCAGTTGATTGCTTATAAATAGTTAATGTTACAACTTATTAGTTACTAAGAAACAATTTTTTAATCTTTTCTGTATTATTATGTTTTTCTTTTCACTTATTTTTCAACATCACTTGTATCCTTTGGTGTTGGGCATCTGTTGGGTGTCGCCAGGGGAACCACCACCTGTTTCATCATCATGCATTGTCCGTGGAGTATACAGTACTTACCATGGGGAATGTTTTAATGTTGGGGAACGGGGGCGGGTCTTCCGGTTCATGACCCTTACAAATGCCGGCACCTTTGAGAAGAACGCTACTCTTTGTCAAAGTGCACGGATGCACGAAACGCGTCAGAGGTTCTTCTCAGGTCCCTTGTTCACTTGTATGTTGCAACTTGCAGAATAAAGAATATTTTTTTTACAGTGATCCAGCACTCGTCAGCTATTTTCTTTTTTAGAACGCAATACCATCCTCTCTTCCTGTTTGGCACGCAGTGCGCGGTTCACGCTGTCCCACTTCGGATAACCTTTACTATACGTCATCATGCAAGCGTCATCACAGCTGTTGAGCCGCTCAGCTATTCGGCCGTCACGTGCGCTATCACATGGAGACGCAGAGGTTGTGATTAGGTGGAGACTAGCACAGCTGCACGGCAGACAGCAAATCCTGTCGCCGGCATCAGTGCGTTGCACGACTTCACAGCTGAAACGTGCTCTGTGCCTTTAAGAAAAACAAAGCATAAACCAAAAGCCTATCCCCGTTAGGGAAACTAACTAAACAAAAGTTCAGTCTATCTACCAGGCTGGGAAACCTCACCGGGGAGGAAAAAACAGCAGGCACGGCCGCACAACAGATAACGGAGGCTGGGCTGGGCGTAGAAATTCTTTATTGCATCATGGAAGTTTAAAAAAAGAGAGAGGGGAAGGCACCCTCCGCAACTCTTATGTGTTTCACCCTGAGGGATTTTTCAAACTCTGAAAACTCTGAAAAAGTCCTCTGAGCCTAGAGGAATCGGGCCACCTATAATTCTTGAACTTTGTTGGAGGGGATAAACCAACACGCCATTGTGTTCAAATGTAGGTGTGATACTATTCGTTATAATATAACTTATATTGAACTAACAATGTTGCACTAAGAGTGTGTTCTTCTTATATTGAGGACAAAAGCGCTGTGTCTACCTGAGCTGACCATCCATCGGGTTAAACCATTGCTGTTGATTCACTGGGAAAGTGTGAGTCCCCATTTCTGTTTTTACCAAAGATGTCTCCTATTTAAGAAAATACTACACTATATATTGTTTATATCTTTTTCATATACGGTGGTATCTGCGCTCCCCAAAATCTACCTTTGAAGATCTGTCTAAAGAGAATTGGACCGTCTCTATAAAGGGTTGAGCAGCGACTTTATATCACTGTAACTGGGGAGTAATCCCTGTTCAAGTAATGTGCCTTTAATCTAGCAGTGTGGTGGTTAACTGCTGGTAGTCAATTAATAAACACCACCTGCCTGATTTAGATTGCTTACAAAAGCCTGTCTGTTGAGATAGGAAGTGACTCCTTAGCTCACTTGGGGGCTGAACTTTGGAGACAGAGCAGTGGTTCTTGAGTCTCCCAGGAGAGACTGACCAAGAGAACACAGATCTCTGGAGCTGACAAATAAGACTTCTAAACCTGGATGCTGATATTTTCTGTGCACGCACGGGTGCGGTTCCAGGAGAGCAGAGAAGCTTACTCTACAGCAGCTAACAGATAAGACTTTCATTCTTAAGAGACTTCTTATATCGGCTTATCTCATGCTATGTGTTTGGGGCTGGGAGAATTGCTTAACTAAGGAAGATGTGAATTAATTGCACAGGATTTCACTAGAAATACTCCCAAGTGAATAGAAGCTTTGTTCCCCCCCCCCCCCCCCCTGTGTTTGGATGATTTCCTGATGAAAAAGAAAAGGCACAATAAAGCCTTATTATAATTTCACCTTATAAAAGTCTCCAATTGTGTACCTCTGTGAACGTCCGTCTACAATCACTAAATAACTTTAACAAACACATTTGCACGGATATATTTTTTATTGAGCACTATATATATATATATATATATATATATATATATATATATATATATATATATTTTGTATTGATTTATATAGTATAATTTTACTTGATTTTCTCTTAGGAAGGAGCGCCTAAAATCACACTTTTTTTCTTTGCACTAAGTTTGAAAGTAGGACACATTAAAAAAATATACAATACAAAAAAGTCCCCGTTACTAGTATTTGGTTTACAAAGTTTAGAAATACAGAGGTAGGAGAGTTATGTTCTTCCTAGAACACTGATCCCTTTGTAGCTTTGCTGAAAAGATGTGTAACATGGCCGGCATAAGCGTATAAGGGTCCATGTCAAAATGGATTTGAAGCAAAGGTGACACTGTATGCTCATTTGTGTGTAATTTTCCAGAATCCCTGGCTGCAGTGGAAGCACTATATGCTAAGAGATAATGAGGAAAGGCAGGGTTCAGACCTGTCTGAGATGTAAATGTGCTTACAAATGATATTTTCATTTGTTGATCAATAAATTGCAAATAGTTGTGATTCGTCATATTCAAGATTAGTGTTTCTTACAGAGCTTCAGTGGAAAGTCTTTATCAGTTGTTTCTAGAAATGTTTTTGCAACTCTGTAACTGGTGATAAAACAGTGTGTGTGTGTGTGTGTGTGTGTGTGTGTGTGTGTGTGTGTGTGTGTGTGTGTGTGTGTGTGTGTGTGTGTGTGTGTGTGTGTGTGTGTGTGTATATATATATAAGGGCGCTACTTACAAGCACCAGGTGTCTAGCTCATTGAGCTTTTGCTGGACTAGAAGGGAGCTGCGGAACGAAATGAGCGTGAGCTGTTTTAGCTGGGGGGCCGTTGAAGTGGACGCACATCATGACGAAGATACCGTGGCAGAGAGAGATACACACGCTGCAGACACGAGACTGCTATTCCTGACTAACAGAGTGACCATGGGTGTTCGTGTTTGATGCGCATGTCCTGTCTCATTGCTGTGAGTTTTTTTATTTTAGCTTGTGATAAATAAACCTGTACTACTTACACTATGGAGCCCGCGCGGTACCTTTTTGTTATATATATATATATATATATATATATATATATATAAAATATATATATATATATATATATATATAAATATATATCATACTACGGCAACACCAACAAAAATAACAAGAATAGGCCCTGAGTTCAATTCATCTATATTATTTAATCGCTTTGGTATTAATATTAACCTTTACAGTAGCATTCACCTTCGATATCTGCAGTTATGCGATCGCCCCTGGAGCGATCACATAATCAGGCACAGATGACCGAAACGGAAGAGGAGGGGACTCCATTTTTGTTTCTATTGGGTTAGGTGTTCTGTCTGTGAGGTTGCCCAATCTGGACCTAGACAAGGAGCCAATGCCCATGTCGCATCTGGTAAGGCATAAAGCTCCTCTACAGCAGAGGTTTCCAACTCCAGTCCTCAAGGACCAGTAGAGGTTGCAGGTGTTAAGTATACAAGTGCTTGAGCACCGGTGGTTCAGTCAAAATGATTTGACCACCAGTGCTAATGAGAGGATAACCTTAAAAGCTGCAATGTTAATGGTCCTTGAGGACTGGAGCTGGGAACCTGCTCTCTAGGTTAACAGAGCTACAGTATACAGCGTATTCTTCAAATGAAGTCAGGCACTTTTCTATAGCACAGCTACAGGTTAGTTAGTGAATGTCCCTGCTATGTTCTAAGTAAAATAAGTGTACAATATTCATACATCATTTTTATCACAAGCTCAATGTCAATACTGTGACTACAATTCAGGATGTTTTCTATGGGGCAAAGTTTAAAAGAGAGATTTAAAATCCATGGGGAAGAATAAGCCTGTGAGGAAACAAAATTGGTACATTAAGAAAATGAATTATTCTCCCCATGGTGATGGCAGATGTGTCCTGTTTCCTGGACGTAATGAATGTGCTGATATGTTGATTTTGCCTGCAGGCAATGTATACTTTGATATTTCGCTGCAACTGTCTGAAGATGCAACTCTGCATAGGTTTCTAAAAGTATTCTTAAATCTTAACCCGTAACATTTTATATTGAGTTATAAGATGAGAATTAAAAAGATAAGTGACAATAAAAAGGTTCTGTAATCCTCAAGTAACCTTCTCACTACCTTATATTGCTAATTACATTCAAGTAACTTGAAATTACTTACTCTGCTTTGCATAACTTTTCCCAGGCCTTGTGGTATTTCACAGGGTCTTCTGTTTTAGTGGAAAGCTCCAGCTCTGCAGAGTCTATGTACTAAGATAAGATAAAATAAAAGGGGTGTCGTTATTTTATGCTAGTGAGAAATGCTACTTTCTAAACCAGCATTTATTACCATTAAACATGCAAATAGCAAAGGCAAAATGGCGGCAGTCATGTGATCACTGCTTAAGCTATCACATGCCAGAGGCCTGGTGACACTGCAGCGCTGAAAAGGTTAAATGATTCCCAGGTAGCAGGTCAAAAACCATGTTTTTACAAACATATCTTCCTTGTAAACATTCAATCACCCTTAAAGTAACAACTGTACTTACCTGCACCCTGGTAAATTTGAATATGTTAACCACATTTTGTTGGCGATGTTTATTCCCTCATCTCCGGTCACCAAAATGCCCCCTCCCCCCCACTCAAAAGGTTAAGAGAAGTACTCCTTTCCTGACACCAGTTAATTTGATGTCCTTATAGCTCTCAAAAGGGTAATGAAAAATAATGCATGATTTTAATGGAAGCTACTGTGCCTGTTATGTGACATGGAGAAATTCCTGTCATCTGCCTGTGTCTCACATTCCAAAACAGATTGTAATATATATATATATATATATATATATATATATATATACAGTGTTCGACAAACCTATACATTTGCTCGCCCCGGGCGAGTGGATTTAACCCCCGGGCGAGTAAATATTGGCCCAAGCAGCACACGTTTGGTACTAGGTGGCGAGTAGATTTTTTTGGTGATTTGTCAACCACTGTGTATATATATATATATATATATATATATATATATATATATATATATATATATATATATATATATAAATCTATATACACACACACACACACAGTATGACAAAAGAGTACTGAGACAATAAGAAAAAGGTCTCTGAGTTGGACTGCCCCTCCTCCCCCTGCTACTTGGTGCAGTCCCTGTCCTTCTCCTGCTTACTCTGGCAAGCTCACTTCCTTTTTTTACACCAACAGCCACTGTGAGTAGCCATCTCTCCCTGGTTTCCACAGAACAAGATTGTTTTTTCACCTTCCCTTTATATACTGTATGCTACCACGAAGTTCCCTTACGCTTTCTGTTTATCCCCTCCAACAAAGTTCCAGAAAATAAGAAAGACTGTGTGTATATATACTGTATATTGTGTATATATATATATATATATATATGAGGTATGGTCTCCAGTGCTGCTCCATCCTGCAACGGGCGGGCAATTGCGCTTCTGCATGGGGAGCCGGTAGCCACCGCTGCTGGGGAATATCTGGGACAGTGGTCCTATCTCCAGTAGCCCCAGCGGCGTCCCACCTTGGCGACCTTTGTGTCCCACCAATTGAGAAACACTGCTCTATGAGTGTAAGGAATCGGGGAACACGTCCTTTGCGATGTGTTCCCTCCTTACCTGTCTTATCTCAGACCTCCGCTCTGGCACCAGCGCGTGCGCGCACCCCCGCTCAGCTTACAGACCGCACGCGCAGCTCTTCTAGTGTGCCACAAAGCTTAGCTCCGCCCCCTCGGATGCACCGCGATTCTCTTGCGCGCTGCGCGCACACGTGATGACGTGCACCGCTCCCCAGCTGCGTGGCAAGTATTCTATTAGCCCACTTGTCTCCTGCAGCCAATCCTTGCCTCCGCGGAGGCCGCACCTCCGCTTTGCCTCCCTGGCTATTGGTTCCTGTTTCCCATAAGTACCATGCTCTCACTCCCAGTCATTGCTGAGCATAACTTCTTGTAGCCTTGAGCTCCTACGTCCGTTGTGCCCTGCTCCCTGTCTTGTGTATGCCTTGCAGTTTAACCCTTCGTGTACCGACCCGGCTTGACCTTGGAACCTCTCTGGATACTGACCCCGGCTTACCCTCGACCTTGCGGATATCTCCAACCCAGACCACGGCTATACGGACCTCACGATTATAACCTCTCCAACCCCAGACCACGGCTATACGGACTTCCACAATTCTGACCTATCCAACCCCAGACCACGGCTTAACGGACTTTGACTATTCTGAACTCTCCATCCCAAGACCTTGGCAAGTATCCACTAACCCACTCTCTTCAACCCAGCCCCAGCTACGTTTGACAATCCGCCTTCCAGGCACGCCCCCGCTGCTGTGGGTGGATGGTTTACTACTTCCCCACCTCAGTAATGGGGTCCTGTCGTGCTCGTGGGCAGCGCAAGCGTTACAATGAGACCTTCATCAGGGTTATAATGAAGGTCCCATCGTACAGGAACGTACATTGTTTTCACTTTCCATATATATAGTTACATCCACAGTGGACTTGTCACTATACAGTACCATTGACATATTTACAACACGAAGCATCTATACAGTGCAAGTTAAACCTTACCATTAAATTCAGCTTGTGATTAATGGCCAGTGCGGAGTGCTCCAGGGCTTTAAAAACAGATGTGTAGCAGTCACTCAGCTTTGTGTACTTGCCAACCAGAGCAATGGAGCAAGTCTGCTGCAACCTCTCATACCTGACGGAAAAAGAATATTTAACAACCCATACAACATACTTTACCAGCATGTCAGCAACAACTCATCTTTATTTAAAAAAAAAAAAAAATGGTCACAGAACATTTCATGAAGGATTTCTACATATGTTCATCAATATAAAACAGCAACTAGTTTTAAAGACCCAATCCTGGAAGCTTAAAAAAAATGTAATCTTTTTTGTTTGTTTGTTTCAATATATGCATTTGACTAATTACCTAAGCTGCTGATCGATTGGTTCTCCCGTGATCGGTCAGCAAAATCCTGTTTTCCAGGGTTCACTAAATGGCTGCCTTTTCAGCTTCAAATTAATCCTTCTGGCAGTGTAACTGCAGCTACAGTGTATTTTTTGTATTGTTATAGTTTGCAGCACACACTGCTGGGAATATTGGCAACAAATTATCACAAACAGGAAAGTGTTACGAAGATCTTGCACTGCTTGGGAGATGGGCTAACACCTGCTATAGAAAGCAAAGGGTGCTCAGTATATTAAAAATGGCATTACGAATTTAATTTTAAAATAAAAAATGGTAGTTCCGCATTATCTAGTACTAAAACACACATGTACAGTAGGATATTGCTTGGATTGGTTTTTTAAGGAACAATAATATCATGATAAATAGCCGCTAAACTTAAAGTGCTTTTGAACTGAACAAAATAAATATAACCTTAAATCTTATTTGTGGGAGCGATCTAATATCATTTCACGTAGAAGTGTTTAATTAGAAACATGAAACATTTCTTACCTGCTATGTCCATGTTGTACAGTGCCCACACCCTACTCCCACCCCCCTCCGTTCTCTATCCCTAACCCACCCCCTCTGTGTTTATTAAAAATGCCAATAAAATGTAAGAGGGGGAAAAAAATCATGAAAAACAGCAACATTTTTTAAAATCACTTTGAAGAAAATGTAATTGGTTCTTTAAAGGAGCAATCCATGCAATATCCTATGTGTGGGTTTCTTTTCTACGTCACTACCTTTGATTATTTTAAAATGCAACTCTTAATGCCATATTTAATGAGTTTTAATATACGGACGACACTTTGATTTCTATAGCAGGTGTTAGCCCACCTATCCAGCAGTGCAAGATCTATGTAACACTTTACTGTTTGTGATCATTTGTTGCCAATGTTCCCAGCAGTTTGAGCTGCAAACTGTAACAACAGATAATGTTACCTTGGTAATATAAGAATACATTGTAGCTGCTGAGTTACACAGACTGACGGATTGATTTGAACTCGAATGGTAGCCATTTAGTGAACCCTGGGAAGCGGGATTTTGCTGATCAATCACTAATCGATCGGCAGCTAAGGTAATTCGTTTTCAATAAAGGTAATCAAATGTTGCATATATTAAAATGAAAAAAAAAAAAAAAGATTTAGAAAAAGATTTAAACTGCTTGGATTGCCTCTTTAACTCATTTTTGTTTTGTAATATACTGCTAGGATATCCAGCAAATAGAGGTGAGCTTACAGTACTTTGGAAGAAAGCCCCTTTTGGACATTTAATGCAATGACATATCATTGTGAGTAATTTAGTGCAGGGGAGGACAACTCCAGTCGTCAAGACCTCAGTATTAAAGCAAAAACAATTGCTGCACAGCCACAACATGCCTCAAAATATATTTATCAAAGCTCCACCCTCGCTACAAAATGCTTATGAATAAACAATGTCGATAATATTTTTACCCTTAATAAAAAAAAACAATGTAATGATATAGAACAAGAATTCCTCCCGAGGGGGGAGATAATGGGGGTGCACTGCGTGCCAACAAGTGCTTCGTGCGCAAAGAAACGGATGCTGGATCACTGTTTCAAAAGAATCATTTAGTGAACGTGGAGCAACGTCAAACTAAAACAAGTAGTCTTGAGAGTCTTGATATAGTTCCTATGGGAAATCAACAAAATTGCATAGGGGCATAGTAGGAGAAGCAATTCGAAGTTAAAGCCTCCACCAATCTGGAAAACAAGCCTTCTTTGTGAAAGATATGTTGGAGAGTTACACTGTAGGTAGCAGTGGCGTAGCTAGACATGGGTGGGCCCCCGGGCAAAAAAAAAATTCAAGGCCCCATTAATATTAATACTGACTGTAATTGTTTTTCTCCCTCCCCATCCTCTCCCTGATCCTCTCTCTAATCATCAACTCCCAGTCACCAGTTCTGCCTCCTCAACATCAGTTCCCCCTCACCAGCTCTCTCCCCTCATCATCAGCTCCCCTCACCAGCTCTTCCCCCCCTCATCCTCATCAGCTCCCCCTCACTAGCTCTCTCCCTTCCTCATCATCAGCTCCCTCACCAGCTCTCTCCCTTCCTCATCAGCTCCCCCACACCAGCTCTCCCCCTCCTCATCAGCTCCCCCTCACCAGTTTTCTCCCCTCATTAGATCTCGCTCTTTTCCCCTCACCTCTCTCTCCCCCTCAGCTCTCTCTCCCCCTCAGCTCTCTCTCCCCCTCAGCTCTCTCTCCCATGCCTACCTTTGGCGGGAGGAGACGATCAGAGGAGCAGCCGGCAGAGGAGCTGTGGCAGCACCGGAAGTTATAAAGACTTCTGGATCAAACTGCTAGAGGGCGCTCCTCCCCTGCCTTGCTGAGTCCTCTATCGGATTCTGGTTAACACCGGGGCCTGCCACCACATACCATGTCCCCCTGCCTGTCTCTACAGGGGGAAGGTGGGGAGAGAGTGCTTCCACTGCATCAAGGGATTCTGGGAAATTACATGCAAATGAGCACACAGTGCCACATATATATATATATATATATATACACACACACACACACACACACACGTACGTGTGTGTGTGTGTGTGTGTGTGTGTGTGTGTGTGTGTGTGTGTGTGTGTGTGTGTGTGTGTGTGTGTGTGTGTGTGTGTGTGTGTGTGTGTGTGTGTATATATATATATATATATATTATTTTATTTTTATTTTTCCAGAGGGAATGTTCCTCTAAGAATATTACTTGTAATAGTTGTAAATACCCCCAACCACTCACTGGCACCCTGTTAAACATTGACATTGTTGTTAAATTTAAAAATCAATATGCTGTATGATAAGTTCTTAGCTTCAGACAGAGATGTGTCGCCTGCCCTTGTAAGAGACATTACTTCACACAGTTCCAGTTGAAAGAACTGCTGAAGTTCACAGGACAGACATATCACTGCTGTAGAACCCTGTGAAGTGATGCCCCTTGGAATTATGACACAGGTCTTTACCCGCCGATCAAACTGGAAAACACATCTCATGGAATGATGCGCACGTTATAAAGTTGCTTTCAGACCTTCAATTAACATAATGCTTTACTTTGCACTGTCTTCATCTCAGCAACAAACAAGCACATCATTCTGGTTAATGTCACACCAGAGTTATAATTAGCAAAATGGAAAAAAAAAAATGCATACTTAAGTACAATTCCAGACTCATTTCATTCACAACAGTAAATCTGTACACAAACTCTACGCTTTGACATGCTTAAACTTTTTACCTTTTCGCAATAATTTAGCATTCAGTTATGTATATATACATGTTTGAAAGGTTCATGTCAGAAATGTACCATCATTCTTAAATATCATCAGAAAACAAAAAATGTGCACTTTTTTTTTAAAGCATAAAAATGTATAAATATAGAATATGCTAAATTTATTGTAATATGAATATACTGTATGATTGTAAAGATACAAATAAGGTTGTGCCCACTAAAACATGTCTTTAAGGATGCTGCAAAAAAAACAAGCAATACAGTCAATTGCCTAAAGTGGACAAGCAAAAAGTACCCTACTGTATTTCCTTGATTGTAAGATGCCATCGATTCTAAGACGCACCCTTGATTTAATAAAAAAAATTGGGGGGGAAAAAATCCCACTATATTAAATGTGCAGAATTTTTTTGTTTATTTTTTAACTAGCAGGGTCACATGACACTTCAATAACCAATGGGGAAAGTGAGGCAGACACAGAATGGGGAGCGACAGCAGAATGGGGGGAGAGAGAAAATGGAGGGAAAGGGGGGAGAGAATAGGAGGGAAGGGGGGGAAGAGAATGGGAGGGAAGGGGGGGGGGAGAGAATGGGAGGGAAGGGGGAGGGAGAGAATTGGAGGGAAGGGGGGAGAGAGAATGGGAGGGAAGGGGGGAGAGAGAATGGGAGGGAAGGGGGAGAGAGAATGGGAGGGAAGGGGGGGGAGAGAATGGGAGGGATGGGGGGGAGAGAATAGGAGGGAAGGGAAGGGGGAGAGAATGGGAGGGAAGGGAAGGGGGAGAGAATGGGAGGGAAGGGAGGGGGGAGAGAATGGGAGGGAAGGAGGGGGGAGAGAATTGTAGGGAAGGGGGGGAAAGAATGGGAGGGAAGAGGGGGGGGAAAGAATGGGAGGGAAGAGGGGGGGGGAGAGAATGGGAGGGAAGGGGGGAGAGAATGGGAGGGATGGGGGGGAGAGAATAGGAGGGAAGGGGGGGGAGAGAATGGGAAGGAAGGGGGGAGAGAATAGGAGGGAAGGGGGGAGAGAATGGGAGGGAAGGGGGGGAGAGAATGGGAGGGAAGGGGGGGGGAGAGAATGGGAGGGAAGGGGGGGGAGAATGGGAGGGAAGGGGGGGGAGAATGGGAGGGAAGGGGGGCACACACAGACCAGAGAGAGACAGATATGGCAGGGGCAGTGGCAGTGTGGGTGGGATTTTTCTTAACCCTTTTGCTGTCAGAGCAGCCAGCATCAGATTTCAAAGCAGTGAAAGAGGGGAGCATGAGAGAGCAGTAAGAACAGGATGGGCAGGAAGGTGTCCTGGATAAATAAACCCCAGCCATTTACATTTAGTGGCCCTTATTATGATGTTACCAAGTACCTTTTTATTCCTGTACTCATTGCTTTCCTAAAAGTAAAAAGAACATGTTCTAACAATCTCCTATCTTTCTTTTGCTAGCAGAGAGAGACACACACAGAGACACACACAGACACACAGACACACAGACACACAGACACACACACACACACACAGAGAGAGACACCGTGACACACACACAAACACATACAGAGACACACACAGACACAGAGAGAGAGAGAGAGAGAGACACACACACACATACACACACACATACAGAGACACACACAGACAGAGACACACACAGACAGAGAGACACACAGACAGAGAGAGACAGACACATACATAGACACACAGATAGAGAGAGACACACAGAGAGTGACAAACACATCCAGAGAGACACACACATCCAGAAAGACACCTCTGCACCTCCTGCATTTCACATGGAGATTCGGGAAGGGGTGGGGGGGTTTCTGGGCAATGTTGATGTGCCCTGACAGACATCTCCGATCTCTCTGCACCTCATGGGAAGGAAGGGGAGGAGAGGGGGTGATCGCAGCCATGTGCTGTTCATGCACACTGTGAATATCCTGGCCGGCATCTGCAGCAGCGCCCCCTAGCGGATTCTTTTTTTTTTGTAACAATTTTTTTTATTGGACACGTTCACATATAAAAGTACATACAGAAATGTCACGAGCCCGCAACATTTCAACTCAATACAATCAGGTGGTGACCAGTAACATTTTCACGTTTTCCATAGGGGGAAAAGAGAGAGAGGGGGGGGGGGAAGGAGGGGAGGGAGAGAGGGTAACAAACAAGTGAGGGGGAGGGGAATGGGTGAATGGGTGGGGGGGGGGGGGAATGGGTGAATGGGTTGGGGGGGGTGGGTAAAGGTACGTCCAGAGGCTTCCTTGATTCTCTCTCCTGCTGTCTGGAGGGGACTAAAGGTCTAGGTGGTTGGCCTTTTTGGGCTTTATCTCTCTAACCAGGGGCCCCATGTGTTCCGAAATTGAGGCATCTTCTTTTGGAGCATAGCTGTCAGCTTCTCCATAGTCATGACCTCATTGATTCTTCTGACTACTGTAGTTCTCGAGGGGGGCTTAACCTGTTTCCAGGCGGCCGCTATGGAACATCTGGCCGCTGTCAGCATTGCCGTGATCAGCCTTGACATCGGCGGAGGAAGATCTTCGATGGGTTTGCTCAGCACCAGGGTCAGAGGCTCCAGGGGAATGGGGAGCCCCGTGGTCTCGTAAATGAGCATCTGGATCATGGTCCAGTACCTCTGAATCTCCGGACATGACCACCAAATGTGGGCCATGTCCCCCTTTTGACCACATCCCCTCCACCACAGATCCAGTGTGCCAGGGAAGACTTGGCTCAGCCTAGCCGGGGTCAGGTACCACTGAAATATAATTTTATAGATATTTTCTTTTATTGTTGTGCAGATTGATGTTTTAGCGGCTTGCTCCCAGATTTCCTCCCAGTCTTCCAGGTCTATTTGGAGGCCCAGATCCTCCGACCATTTTTGCATGTATCGGTGATTCGGGGGGCTGGATGTTGGCTCTATTCCCTTATATATCTTGGAGATCAGGCCTCTTTGGTAGGTATTTTTAATGCATATGGATTCAAATCTGGTCAGCGGGGGGAACTTGGAGGTTGGGGATAAAGATAGTAGGAAGTGACGAACTTGTAAATATTTAAACAGGTGAAGGCCCTGGATCTGGAATTTATCCTTCAGCGCCTGATAGGTTAATATCTCCTCCTTCTGCAGCAGATCGGCAACCATCCTAATATTATGACTCTGGAATTGGTCAAATTGTCTTGGGGAACACCCTGGCGGGAAATTGGGGTTCCCAAAGATTGGAGTGAGCTGGGAGGGGGAAGCTAGCAGACCATATTTCCCTTTGCTTTTAAGCCATGCGTCCCACGTACATCTCTTTGCTCCTAGGTCGAACCTCTGATTTTGCAAGCATAAAGTCCAGATCCCAACATTATCTGTCTGTGTAGGGAGTCCCGTTCTCCTCTGACACAAGGTAAATCAACAGGGTGTGGGCGGGTATGGGGTAGCGGATTCTTTTTAAATACATTAATTCTAAAACGCAGACCTATTTCAGCCATGTGAAATTAGGAAAAAAGTGCATCTTAGAATCGAGGAAATACGGTATATCCCAGAGAGCTCCCAAAGTGGGTAATAAAACATTAGATTTACACCTTGGTGATGGCCACTTGATGGTTACAGTGTAGGCCATGTTGTTCTTGAAGTAATTAACATTTGATATAGTCTCATTATGAGAGTACTCTGGGATACAATGCTTGATCATACAGAATCCAGTTGCCCCACAATAAACATTGAAAAATGAATAAGCATGCAGTGTTGCCAGCCACAGATTTAACAGTATTCCTACAAGAATAGAAAATAATGTCACTATTTTTGTTTAATTATCTACAATACTGTAGTAATCTCAACTTATGCCTCATAAATTAAAACACCTGTTCCCAAGACCCTAGGAATCTAACATTCATCCCCCTTCCTTCACTCCCCCCCCCGAACCTAAAGATAGTGGATGGTTTGTATGATATACTGTAGGACAGAGGTGTGCAAACTTATTTTCATGCGCCCCCGTCTCCTCTCCCCTCCGGCTCGCGCCCCCTCTCCCCGCACGGCCCCGGCGTCAAATTATGTCGCGGGGTCGTGTGCCGTCACATGACCCCGCGGCGTATTTTGATGCCGGTTGCCATGGAGACGTGTCGTTGTAACGAAGGTAAGTAAACTAGTTACAGAGGCCTCACGCGATCCCCGGAATTTATTTGAAATGCCTTCGGGGGGGAACGCGCGGGGCCTCTAACACCCGCGCCCGCCCCAGACAATCTAGCACCCACCCACTTTGCACACCGCTGATTTATAGGAAATACACAGTTTAAAGGAAATGTGTTAGTAATACTTAAAATGTCACTTTGTGCCTGTAGTAAATGAGCCTTCCTGAGCTGGAGTAAAAGTCAATTGATTATGAAACTGTATCTAAAACTTGGCAAATATGTTTCTTAGATTTAACATACATGCAGGTGACATAAGAAATAATTGAATGGTAATGCAGTCTGTACGACACAAACACTGTGTTACAAATTACTTTTTGACCTGTATGCATTTTGGAAAACAAGAGGACATTGTCCCAAATATACTGTAGTACCTGTCAGCCATCCTTTTCCATTTCAAAAGCTGCTCACTTGGCTGATCATCTATAGGAAGGTTCAGCCTGTGCTTAAAATACTTGATTATTCCTTGTTCTTCTAACAGAATGGGCACTCGGTAAGTTGAAGAAACATCATGAACAAAAATAACCTGTGTAAGAAATAAGCCATTCAGCTACAGTATTAATATTAAACCAGTACAGTACTGTACATGAGGAAACAAGTTATGTGCCGATTCTAGTAGAGGAGACCGTGCTTGTAAAAACAATGTTTCCATTCCACAGCCCTCCTTCAAATTCATACACATAGCAGATATATGGACACATAGCAGACATATGGACATATACAGATGCAGCCACTAGTATGAGAACTCTTGCCTGGGAAATTCTGGGGCAGTCTCACAGTAAATGCCTCAACATTGCTGCAAGATTGCCTCAACATTTCCCAATCAGTTTGAATGGCACTGCAGGGACCCCCCGCTGTGTTAATCCGATGGGCCATTAAGAATCTCACAGAAATGTTGAGGCAATGTTGAGGCATTTACTGTGAGACTGCCCCAGAATCTCCCAGAATTTCATTGGTAAGTGTTCTAATACTGGTGGCTGCATCTGTAGCAGACACCTTTGACCTGGGGAAAATGAAGCAGCCCAGCTGCCCGACTTTAGTGAAAAGCCTGACGATTCATCACCCAGTTTTGGTCGATTATATTCACTGGTGTTACCCACTTTTGTAAAATATAGAGCCATGGTGGGAGAAGCACACCTGTAACATCGTATGGTGTGCGGCAGCGACACTCAAATATAGCAATATGATGGATGGAGAGTGGTCACAAAAAGGTGGGGATCCAAATGTGCAAAGCGATGGATGTAGCTCTCTCTGGTTATTTTATAGACGGGATGGAATAAAACCTCGTTTTATAGTCATTAAGGCCACATTTCCATTTGTATTTGTGCTAATAATTTCATTTGTGTTGGAACACACAATCCTGCCTTATTTAAAAGGTGCCATTAGTCTGCTTAATGAGCATTTCCACTGAATACCACAATAAGCTAATGGCAGAAATATATTAAATTCATTTAATATAAGTGATTGATAACTAAAAAAAGACGGACACATTTTGAAATAAGGTTCAGAGAACGATTTCATGGATTGCATAAAGTCACATTTTATTGCACTGTATTAAAGTCGAAATTAAAAAGTCAATCTCAGCCGTGGCATTACTTTAGTGATGAATTACACCCAGTTTATTGACTATTAAACATGCTCTACTCATTTTATTTACTACTTAACATGTTTTACTTCTTTAAAACATACTACTGGATACTAAAAGGAGCAAAAACAAAAAGTTGTAATTAAAAAATGAAATCAGTAGAATGTTTGCATGACTTGTTTTTTTTTTTTTTGCCCCCTTTAGGTATAAAGGCTGCTGATCTCCCCCATATTATATAGTGCAATTGATTTCAATAAGAACTAGATAGGCTGTTGTCATAAATGTAGTAGAACGTCTATATATGTAATAAACAAAATATACTTTGGCCCAAATGTACTAAATTGTGCTAAGCCTGAAGGCACCTTCCTATAAGGTTCATAAGGTTTAAGAACGATTAGTATTCATGGCTCATTGTGTCCTTGCTATAACTAAACTACTGATAAAATAGGTATGTAGAAACCAAGCCATGTAAATCCTCAAGTCTATTTGTACCACAATAGTTATGTTTTCCATGATTATAATCCTGGGATAGGGGAACTTAAATATTAAAAAAAAAAAAAAAAAGCACAACTCCTTGAGTGCTGCATGATGTATTTTTACTATTGGATATGTTTGTCATTGTTACCAGCTTCTTTACAAATATTATGCTTGAAATCCAGGCGCTTTAAGGGTGGGGAACAATTATATATAGATTTTGTAAGTGTGACATTGGATAATGGATTTATACAGGTTCATATTCACTTAACTTTGTTCAATTTCGTTAAAAACAAAAACAATTTTAGCATTTGGATTGAAATGTTTGTAATATGTGTATATAAGGAGAATTCAAATCTACAGATTATGCCGGGAGAAAAAAAAAATCACATTTTGATTCGTCTAAGTTTCTTTTCAGAATATAACTGTTATTGTAGTGTGAACATTGCCAGCACCAAAGCTTTTCTTCAGCACTCCCGCTGCACGTTTTCCCTTGTCATAAACAGATTTCCTTGTCATAAATAGATTTCCCGTATATATGGTTTTATTTGGGGTCACAAGTACCTGCACAAGTAGCATGGCAATTCAGATGTTTGACTAAAACAAATTAATTCGGGGATTAGATCAAAATACAAAATAATAAATCAAGTAAAGAAATCTCAGCGGAGAAGAGGTTAAGTCAAGTTTCCATCAGATGTATAGCAATGCTCACAACCCAAACAAATGCTATTTAAAGGACTAACCTGTTCTGGTTCCACGTGACAAAACATAGAAATCTTCTGTTTTACAGCCATCTCAATTGGTTTGGTACTTCTGCATGCAATCTGTGAACGAGTTCATCATTATCAACAACACTTTGCAGATAAGACAAACCAAACGCTTCTTTGCATTTACATGTATTATTTCTTCACCACAGACGAGGAATAGTATATTACATTGTGTATACAATGTTAGTGTGCTATATATTTTTCACATATTCGACCGTTAAACATTTCTCATACATCTGCAAAAGGGACGTAAGGGAGACATTTCAGCACTGCCACAGGAACATGACTGAGGCTTACTTCTTATCTCTGCCTTAGGAACAGTTTTATCACCTACCCCCATCTCCCATCCATTTTACCCTTGTCACAGAGACAGTAGTACTGATATTTCTTGGCTCTGCATTCAGACATCCGAGACACCTGTTCCTCGCAATCTTTTTGTACGAATTAGAAACCATGAAAACATGGAAATTTAGAGCGGAGGCTTGATACATTAACCGGTCATCAAGCCAATAACAATACACAATTTAAAAAAACAACCAAATCTATCAATTATTTTTCTTTTAGCTCAAAAATTTTATACATACAAGTCTATAGCACTTTCATCTGCTGTATTATAGCGTGCTCAGTAACGCTTGAGATAAGTACAACATCAGAAACCCTAATGAAAGATAGCTGTCTCGTCCTTGTGAACTCATTAGTTGGTTACCAATTCTGTCTTGTGAAAGTGGCAGTGGTTACAATCAGGATGCAATAATGATGGTGGGCATTAAGTACACAAAACCATCCACTGTACAAAGTGCAGCAAAGATAGAACACCTACAGTATAAGTGCATTTGCATTTCTTACACAAGTCCCAAGTCCACAAGTCCCAAGCCTGCTTCATTCACCCCATTGACCTGTGTCGTAGAGTGGGGTTAAACTGCAGACAAGGATTATGGGTGACATTCACATAAGCACGCTGAGCATATGACTTTACAGCATTCTATCTTGTGTAAACATGCATCCCCTTTGGCTTTCACTTGCTGTATAACACATCTGGAACAGCAAAGCCTGGGATAAAGAAGTACCGAAGCAGAAACCCAACTTAAAGATGACTGCTTCATGCTTTTGGGCTTTTTGAAATCAAATTACCTATTACTAGAGCACGGTAGATTTTTTTGGTGGTTTCCAAAATCTCCCACTTTTAATTTCCCAATAAATCATCCTGCTGCTTTATGCAATCGGGTGCAAGGTTCACAGTAAAAAAAAAAAAATATATATATATATATATATATATATATATAATAAACAAATCTGTGTTTATTTGTGGTTATTACAAAATGTTTGTTTTTTTCATATGTAAATTCAGGAATCTGTAAACTTACCAAGTCAGGAGACAAGCCAAGTCCTCTCAGTGCACGAACGCTATTCTGTGTTGGTTTCGTTTTCTGTTCTCCTGTTGCAGTCGGCTAAACAAATGTACATGCAAGTTTTAAATGAGAATTGTTAATGAGAAGAGATTTTGCATTGATGTAGCAGATGCGGCTTTCGCAGAGTAGGAATTGCCTTGGGGCGGTAAGGTTCGAGGCCATTCAAACCTTCATTAATTGGAATTGGAAATGTTG
Source organism: Ascaphus truei (assembly GCF_040206685.1). Taxonomy (NCBI): domain Eukaryota; kingdom Metazoa; phylum Chordata; class Amphibia; order Anura; family Ascaphidae; genus Ascaphus; species Ascaphus truei. Next base: position 62,662,744 of record NC_134485.1, read on the forward strand.
TAATAAGCTAGTGCCATTTGAGATTTGTGCTGCCTCCGTATTAAACAACTTTCTCCTCTTCTCTTTTATCCACTCTGTCGCCCAGTCTCCAATATCTATCCTCCACTTACAGTCTATCTGCTACCCAGCAACTACAGTAACTGAATACAAAACTGATGTCATTTGCCAAAACCTTTCATCATATCAGGGCAAACCCATCCACACCCACAAAATATCCTCCCTGCCCCCTAAATCTACTTAAGCCTGTCAAACCTCCACTGCTCCCAATCTATAAGATACTGCTTTGTCCTTGTGTCTTTGCAGTACTTCCACTGTAATTCCTAACTCAACACATCTTTTCACCCTCTTTCTTTGCACACTGATGAATTGCACTAATAAGAATCTACTTGAAATAACATTGTGCATAAAGCCGCCAATCATACATTTTTTCCATACTGCCCAGACTCCCTCCCACCTACATTATCCTCCTCCTTCCCCCTCATTTTCATTCTAAAATACATTCCTCAACACAGGTAGCCATTGGCATTTTCTGCGCAGAATCCTCAGAATATTATCCCATCCGTAACACATTCAAAGGAACTCTTAACATACATTTCTCCATGGAAGCGTATCCAGCTCACTACTGATATCCTTGTACTGCACTTCCTCCTTCTCCTGCTATCAGCTTCACAACACCTAACATGCAATCCCAATAGAAAAGAACTGCACCCAACCACTCTCAGCAAGTACCCGTGGTATTGTAGCTCAACTGCAACAGCCTGTTTCAGTCACTATGTATTGCGCTTGCAAACTTCCTCAGGTCCCTTGTAGCTTACGATGACTGGCCTTCCTACTTACTGTATCAGTAGCTACAGATGTAGCGGCCGTTATTCGAACAAATCAAGGAGCCGTTTTCGTGTGCGCTGCTGTACTCCACGCGGTATTAACGCCGCCAATCGCCCCAGACACACGTGTTTATCACGGTTGCTTTGTTTGAATTTCATGGATTGTGTGCAATTAAATGCAATGAAATGAATGAATTGTAATGTGTACAGTACTGTGCTACTGTGCTACTGTGTCAATTTCAGGTATTTAAAAACCAGAACTCTAAAATGCCATTTTCTGTACTCGCCTGCACTTGCCTCTTAAGGCGGTACGGTTGGAAGAAATCCCGCGCCATGACATGGGTATTCCGAGGTATACCCCGCGTGAAGTGTTTCAATAAAGGCCGCTGCATCTGTATGTACTAGTTAATATTTGTGTATGTTATATTTACATCACTGGGTTTTCAACACCTCTGCCCTACTGTACTCCCATGTGATAATATTATTAGCATTATTATTTAGAACAAAAAATATTTATTATATACAGTGATTTATGTATGGCCAATAGATTTGTTCATTATATCAAATACTAGCTTAAGTGTAAGCCTGAATCACCACAAAGCCTTTTCTTGTTTATTATGTACAGTATGGAACAGAAATATTGTGCTTTTCAACATTTCTCTGTCAGTATTTCAAAATAGAACAAGCAGCTTTTATAAGAAAGTACCGGCACTCCACAGGTCTTCCAAAAAATATATAACAAACTTTATTCGGTGGTTCGACATTTCGGTTTCAAACTCAGACCATTTGCCCGAGCACCCGAGGCATTTCCTTGTTGCGTCCGATCATGTGAGTGCACCTAACTCCCTCAGATTCTGTTAGTATTTCAGCGTGAGTTTCTCATTTTTAGGCTGAAGCTGGCATTTCTTAAGTCATACAGTTGGTCATTGAATTCTGTCTTTATAAAATATATATTTAAAAGACTGCATAAGCCATGACGAGCATTTAATATCAGTGCAGATAGAGAAAAGGTTACACACCAAGATGACTCTAAAGCCGAAGTCCATCCTATGCCAAGTCACTTTGTGCATGCTTGTATTTTTCTATTATGGGAACAGCGCATCTTGGGTACTATGAAAATAAATGACATTTCCCTGCAGGAAAGGGCTGCGGAAGTCTGCTCTGCCTTTCCTGGGGATTTCATTTGGGTCTCTTTATCAACATATCGCTCTAAAAGGCAGAATACTTAACTGAGCATAAGGCATCCTCCCTCCCAATAACCAAGTGACGCAAGGGGAGAAACTAATTCGTGAGGTGCACCAGTAAAGCACTTGACATTGCCACTTTTATTCAGCTTAGTATGAAGGATGAGTCATTAAATCTGCACTAGGCGATTTCATTGTTCCTTCCTCTCCACTGGCCGCGCAGGCGCTTTTAAAAAGCTGCTGCTGCTTTTAAAAGACTTCTGTTTCTTTTCCTGTTCTGCTAAAGCTGAACATCTCTACAGTACTTAATGGAAACCCTGCGTGGGTAGTTTTCTTTCAGGTAAGAGACAAAACCCATACATTACATTAATTCACATTAAGGTTGAGTCCCCAGTCTTCACTGTGGCACGCGTGCCCGGCGGGGGGGGAGGGGAGGGGGGGGGGGGGGGGCGGCGCGTGCACAGCGCTGCACCGCGATAGGCGGTCTGAGGGGAGAGGGAAGGTTTGCGACGGGAGGGGGCGTGGCTGTGGGTTTGCGGGGGCGTGGCCATGACGTCCCACGGCTGGTTCGCCCTTATTGGCTGAACCGCCGGCGGGGGCGTGGCCACGCCTCTGTCGCGGATGCTAATTTCAAATTCCCCTGCCTCCCTGAAAACCTGTCGCGCACCGCTGGGGAAAAGTGCGCGACAAGGTAGGGACTGGGACCGGCCGGACTGGGGGGGCGGGGCTTGATAGCACAGCGCACGCCGAGCCGTGCACTGTTGAAGTGACTGGGGCCGCCCCCTTAAGCCTCTGCATGCTGGAGAATAGATCAGTTCCATTTAAATACATGAGACTTAAATATTCTCCCCTTCCATTCCTTGCAAAGAAGAAGTTGTTTAGAAAGACAAACTTTTACAATATTAAGAACAGATGAGCTACTTTATTCCCTATACACACTAAATCAATAGGCAGCAACACTATTAAGGAGCCTTTTTTTTTTTTAATATATATATATTTCAAAAATAACAACAAAAATAAGGTTCAGGTAGAAAGCATAAAAAGGGATAAAAGTAACAGAAATGTGTTTTTTTCAAGACCATAAATAATGTACTCTTTGGCCACATCAACATGTTGCTTTGCAATGTGCTGTGGTTATAAAGGGATTCAATTACCCATCTGCATATTAGGCTACAGCAGGGATGGCCAACCTGTGGCCCGCAACGCTAATTGGAATGGCCCTCGAGTGGAAAAATAATCGACTGAAAAATCGATTAAGGAACAATACGAAATCATGACAATAAAAAACATGGCAGGGGAAACATGAATATTAACATCAATTTTGAATTTTAATAACTTCTTTAACAATTAAAAACATAAAATAAATCAATTCAATTGAAATAATTAAATTTAAGTTATTCTCATAGTTGTTTTTGTGGGCAGACGGTGATCTGTACTGACACACGCTCATGTGGGCGCCGTCTGCTTCTGTTATCCACCTCGAAAATCAATCCTAATATTGATAAACTGATGTGCAAGTTCAGAAATCACATGGAGAGATTTTACATTCAGATTCTTCTTTTTTTTTAATTAAGATTTCCTGTTTCTTCTTCTATATCTATATCTATAATATATATATATATATATATATATATATATATATATATATATATATATCCAATGGAAATATTACTGTGTGCTTATTTGCATGTCTTAGACATGTCTGCAACCCCGCCTTTCATCATTATCAAATTTGAAAATTATTCATACTGTATTATGTCTTTGTTGGGGGTATATATACTGGGCTTATACTCAGTTGTTTCATGCCTAGTCACTTGAGAAAGACCTATTTAGGTCGAAACGTTGTGTGGCGCAATAAATTAGTTTGATACAAAATCCGTAGAGCGTTGGATTCCCTTTTTTCTGAGTTTCACCATTATCACCCAGCACACAGTGCTTCCACTGCAGCAAGGGATTCTGGGAAATGACATGCAAATGAGCAACTTTATGCTTCAAAACCATATAACATAGTCCCCTATAAGCTTAAGCTTGCTGCATTTCACAGCTTTTGAGCACAGCCTGGGTTAAGCTGCATAGCCAGTAAACCCACCCACGACAGCTGTTTTGACCTTAATGGGTCTCATCAGTGTGAGGTTGGTTATACTGGCTATGCAAAATGAAGCATGGGATAGGTTTCCCCACACTTACAGTAGTCAAGTTATGGTGGGTTAAAAAAACACACATACATACATACATATATATATACAAGGATAATACAAAAATGAATATACATACATGTGTGTATGTATATTCATTTTTGTATTATCCTTGTTTACTTTTCGTGTTATTTCGTTTAGATTGAGCTATTAATTTAAAATAGATGTCAGCGGGCCGCCTAAAAATGTGTGCTCATTTATTGGCACGTCTGAAGAAAAGCATGGTTACCCCTGGGCTACAGTGATTCTTACCTAACTGTGGCATTAGGCCGACATGTATGTTACAGTGATTATTACTTACCTGTGGCATTAGGCTGACATGTATGTTACAGTGATTCTTACCTTCATGTGGCACTAGGCTGACATGTATGTTACAGTGATTCTTACCTACCTGTGGTACTAGGCTGACATGTATGTTACAGTGATTCTTACCTACCTGTGGCACTAGGCTGACATGTATGTTGCAGAAATTCTCTCTTTTTGCTTTGAACTGGAACTGCCTGAAAGATTCGATAAAAGCCATTCCTTCAATGTCTCCGATGGTGCCGCCTAACTGGAACATAAACACACACACACAAAGAAACATGTAAACTACCGTATTCACCAATGCAATTTACACGGGCAATGTTACAGAGCTAATAGTGATTTCAAAACAAACACAATTATACAGGAATATTGACCGGAATGTATTTGTTACATTTATCCTCCAACCAATGATCAATAGAAGGTGCTGAGCTTCTAGCTGTGGCCCTTAGAAGAGCAAAGTAGCTTTTATTAAAAGTGCTTTATTTGTAGTAATGACCTGCATGTCAGCATCCTTCAATAAACAGTGTTGTATGAAGAAAAAGATAAGACATGGGTGTAAGTCTCAAAACAGTGTATTATTTAGTACAAAATGACATCAACATACTATTTTGATACTTACCCCTGGTGCGCTTGTCTTATTGGTTTATTCATTGGAGACCCTAACGCAAGACACCTGGGCTTGCGGAACACCCTATCTGGACTGAGCTGCAAGGGGGTAATCGCCCTTAGGAAGTGAACACATTGATTGCGTAAGAGAACTACACGCTATTTCAATGTTTTCCAACAGAGAAGCCTTGGGTTCCCCTGAGCACCCCTAAAGGGTTCCCTGCAATGTTCAGGTCATTTGAAAATTGTACAGAACAAAAGACAAAAAGCCCCAGTACTACATCCAACAAGACAAACTACATACCGTATTGGCCCGAATATAGTACGGCCTCACACATAATAGGACCCTAAAGTTTTGAAGGTGTTCTACATGAAAAATAAAAGGTGTTAGGCTGCGCTTAAAAGTAATGTAGGATGTATTTGAAAATTGAACCAAATACAGAAAAATTTGCAATGTATCTGATCTCAGACACGCTATTAGAGGGTTGGGGTTCCTTGCAATGTATCTGATCTCAGGCCCGCTATTAGAGAGGGTTTTGGTTCCTTACAATGCATCTGATCTCAGGCCCGCTATTAGAGAGGGTTTTGGTTCCTTACAATGCATCTGAACTCAGACACACTATTAGAGAGGGTTGGGGTTCCTTACAATGTATCTGATCTCAGACACACTATTAGAGAGGGTTGGGGTTCCTTACAATGCATCTGATCTCAGGCCCGCTATTAGAGAGGGTTTTGGTTCCTTACAATGCATCTGATCTCAGACACACTATTAGAGAGGGTTGGGGTTCCTTACAATGTATCTGATCTCAGACACACTATTAGAGAGGGTTGGGGTTCCTTACAATGTATCTGATCTCAGATACATCATTGGAGAGGGTTGTGGATCCTTACAATACATCTGATCTCAAACACGCTATTAGAGAGGGTTGGGGTTTCGCAGAATTTCACAATATAATTACATAGTTATATAGTAGATGAGGTTGAAAAAAGACATAAGTCCAACAACTTCAACCTATGCTAAATTTAGACCAAACCCCAAAAAAGGATTGAAAACCAATGTGCTATTGCATAGTGTTACAGTATATATGTCAGCCATTTAACTACAAGTTGCAAACAGAGAAGCATGAAAAGGAAAAGATGAAACAGACTTAGGTTTGCATTTAGGTAGTAAAAGGACAGCACCGTCAGGCCATGGCAAGATTATTTAAAACACATGATACTCAGTGACGGATTTAAAATGTTGCCGCCCATAGGCACTTACCTTGTGCTACCTTCTCCTGCAGCGTCGCGGCATCAAGTGACGTATCAACATCACGTGAAGACGTGTTTCCATGACAACGCGTCGGCATGTAACATCGCAGCGTCATTTGATGCCGCGATGCTGCAGAAGAAGGATGGCGTGAAGAAGAAGGTAAGAGACCTTTACAGAGGCCGCACGCTCTCCTCCGGCAACCAGGCCTAATGGAATATCCGCCACTGATGATACCGGCATAATATTACCAAGTATACTGTACAAATAAATATGAGCAAATGGTAACTGAGAGAATCTATAAACTAAGTAGTAACAAAGGAGGGAGAGGGAGTAGGTGTTATAATTCCTTTTATTGGACCAACAAGTTGTTGAAATGTTACAAGCTATCGAACCTCTCAGGGTCTTTCTTTGGGTATAGCAGAAATGCAGAAACACAATATTACAGTATATACAGTGTATGTAAGAGGGAGATGTGGTTACAATGGATGCACACAGGAAGTGTGTAATAAGATGAGGAAGAAGAAGTTGACAGCTGTGAAAATTAACAGTAGAGACATACTGTAGAATGCTAATCTCTTTTGAATTGCAATGGCTACATAGACATTAAGGAGACGTGAGGGAGAGTGTGTGGGACAAAACCGTGCCTGTGAAACAATATCTATCAAATAAAAACCACTATAACTATTTTATGTCTGGTGTGTAACCAGATATCCCTCTTACACACACAGTATCTAATATTGTGTTTCTGTATTTCTGCCATTCCCGATGAAGGACCCTGAGAGGTTGGAAAGCTTGTAACATATCCACTACTTGTTGGTCCAATAAAAAGGTATCATACCACCTACTCCCTCTCCCTCCTTTGTCACTACATGAAAGAAAGGATCAACACCCATCCATCTATGCTTTCTATACACCAACTAAATGTATCTTATATTGAAACAAATTTGTAATACAACTATGTTCACAGGATGGATAAGGACACTCAAAAACATTACAGTCGAAAAATAGATTATACCAGTTTACCTCTCCCCTCTTCCCACAGCCAATTGGCTCAATCAGGTAATTCAATTCAGTTCTGCATACACTGTAGCTACAAAAAACAACTAATCAGACCTCTTTCAATAGCAGCACATTTCGCCATTAAGATCGGCTAAACAGTGTAATCTCCTGATAAGCTCTGATGTATAAAAACATGAGTCCAACTCAAATTACAGCAAGCACTTAAACTATAAAAGTACTCATATGCTGAAAAATACAACGTTGCTGATTAACCTACCATTCTACTACAGTATACAGTATGTAAAATGTCACATCCCACATTACACAAAAGATTACTAACAAGTGAAAATTGGAATTCATAGTTGGAGTGACTGTGCGTAGCATCTCCCTCTTAAACACAGCAGCAGAAAAGCCATGCAAATAGGTTTGCTTCCTTTGGGGAGTTAACATTGTAATACTGTTTCTTACAGATGCATAATTCAGGGTTATGAACCAAAAACAGACTATACTCCATGGTATTGCAGTCAACTGTAGCAGAATACAATATGCAAACTTATTCAGAAGAAGAAGCATAACAAGATTTATTAAATTAGGGAGAAAAGGTTATAGAGAGGAAAAAAAGAACGAGTAAGAAAAATATAGTGTGTTATATTTGCTATTACTACATTAAAAAAGGCAATTATTAGCAAACTCAGGAAAGCTGAACTATGTGTCCCAGTGGGAACATGATCTGGGGAAAACCCTAGAAGAAGGGGAGTGGACGGAGATATTCACGGCAGCAGCTACAAGCTCAATCTGTACGACGTTAAGGGAGAACGCGTATAAAGCATTAATCAGGTGGTACAGTACCTCACCCCGTTGAAATTATTTACATTTATACCAGGTTACTCCCCATTGTGTCCATAGCAATGTGGAGGTGAAGCAGATGTCTTACATATGCTGTGGTCTTGCCCTTGGGTGCTGCCCTTATGGGAGCAAATTAGAGATTGGTTACAGAGGATTTTGGGCCTCACAATTCCATTGGACCCCTGGCTGTTCCTCCTGAACAGCCCGGTGGAGGGGCCTTCCAGAATAGAGTAAATTAGTGGCGCTTTGCGCAACAGCGACAAGGTGCTAGATCGCAGCACTTTGGAAACAGACAGAAATCCCAACTATTTCTTCAATCAGAAACAGAATTTGGTTTATATGCCAGGTGGAAAAATTAACATGTTTGGTTAAATTACACTGGTGCTAAATTTCTAAAAGTCTGGATCATGTCGCTAGCACAAACAGTCACTCCAGGAGTGGACGGTACTACAATCCTGCTGTGATAGTTCCCAAAACACGTTTGCTGCTGACTTAATGGGGATTGAAAATTGAAAGGTGGGTCCTACTGTATGACGCGAGGTAGGGGATAGATGAGTGGGCCATGCGGGAGACTCAGCCTAGAGATTCGGAAGAGAAGATCGGAACAGAAGACGAAAAGGGAGAAGGACGAGAGGAGGACGGACATCCCCCCCACCCCCCTGCTGATTTAGGTTCCAATTTTTCTTTTTCTTATACGTATTCATTTTTGTATAACATTTGCGGTTTAAATTAATGCAAAGTTATGTCATGGTGTATGCTGGTAAACGTCAAAAAAATTTGAGTTGTAAAAAAAAAAAAATCAAGAAAAGGCTATTGTGCCCTCTTGTGTCCTTTTCAAGGAATAACAGGCCAGAAGCAATTTTTCATGTAAGCGCTTCATTGCACAGAATGGCAATAAGCGTTTTATAGTGCAACATCATTAGATGCCACATTATCTGCAAAGATTATTATTTATCATATTACTAACAAGTCATTAACCACAGTCAGAGACAAGATAGTAATCTGAACACTGTATCCAAATACCATCTTCCTTACTGTAAAGTCGCTCATAACTCTGCAATGAAGCCGGAGGCTCGAAATACTGTCTGCTTTTTAGTGAATACCTCCACCTTTCTTCGTTCATTTCAACTCAGTAAGTACTTTACACGTCTTTTTGCCCGAGATATACTGCTATTGCACTTGAAAAAAAGAATTCAAATATTTAATAATGTTTATATTCCAGTAAAAAGTGTTGGAAATAACTGCTAATAGGGTGTTACAGTTTTCCCTCAAAAATGAAAAATATTGGTGGCTGGCAACATCTCCAACCCAAACCCTTATCCCTCTGGGGTTAAATCACAAATCATATGGGAATCTTGTTCCTATATAGTGTACACCAAAGCACTTCCTTAAACACAGGATCTTAAAAATAGTATTATATTTTGTGAAATGCATTAATCTGTGATATGTATTATCATTTAAAAGCTGAGCAGGGTTTATCATGTTTATCATAACTAACCATAACATTCTCTTGGCACAGTTTTTTCATTACTTAGAATTACATTTAGGGCATTGGTCATACCAATGGTGTGTGTGTGTGTGTGTGTGTGTGTGTGTGTGTGTGTGTGTGTGTGTGTGTGTGTGTGTGTGTGTGTGTGTGTGTGTGTGTGTGTGTGTGTGTGTGTGTGTGTGTGTGTGTGTGTGTGTGTATAAAACAGTGGTCGACAAATCCCCCAAAAATCTACTCGCCGAACAAAAAAATCTACTCGCCACCTAGAACCACACGTGTGCTGCATGGGCCAATAGGAGCTCGCCACGATGTTAAATCCACTCGCCCGGGGCGTGCAAATGTATAGGTTTGTCGAACACTGTGTGTATATATATATATATATATATATATATATATATATAGATAAATATCTATATATATATAAATATATATATATATATATACTAGCTGATATACCCGGCGTTGCCCGGGATTGAATGGTCCCGCTCCCCCTCTCTGTCCACTCACCCCCTATCTCTGCTCCCCATTGCCCTCTCTCTGTGGGTGGCTGAGTTAGTGACTGGGTGAGTTAGTGACTGGGCGGGTGAGTTAGTCAGTTAGTGATTGGGTGGGTGAGTTTGTGAGCGGGCGGGTGAGTGAGTTAGTGAGCGGGGTCTCAGCTAGTGACTGGGTGGGTGGGTGGCTGGGTGAGTGAGTTAGTGACTGGTTGGGTGAGTTAGTGACTGTGTGGGTGGGTGAGTTAGTGACTGGGTGGGTGAGTTAGTGACTGGGTGGGTGAGTGAGTTAGTGACTGGGTGAGTTAGTGAGTGGGTGAGTTAGTGACTGGATGGGTGAGTGAGTTAGTGACTGGGTGGGTGAGTGAGTTAGTGACTGGGTGGGTGAGTGAGTTAGTGACTGGGTGGGTGAGTGAGTTAGTGACTGGGTGTGTGGGTGAGTTAGTGACTGGGTGGGTGAGTGAGTTAGTGACTGGGTGGGTGAGTGAGTTAGTGACTGGGTGGGTGAGTGAGTTAGTGACTGGGTGGGTGAGTGAGTTAGTGACTGGGTGGGTGAGTGAGTTAGTGACTGGGTGGGTGAGTGAGTTAGTGACTGGGTGGGTGAGTGAGTTAGTGACTGGGTGTGTGGGTGAGTTAGTGACTGGATGGGTGAGTGAGTTAGTGACTGGATGGGTGAGTGAGTTAGTGACTGGGTGGGTGGGTGAGTTAGTGACTGGGTGGGTGAGTGAGTTAGTGACTGGGTGGGTGGGTGAGTTAGTGACTGGGTGGGTGAGTGAGTTAGTGACTGGGTGTGTGGGTGAGTTAGTGACTGGGTGGGTGAGTGAGTTAGTGACTGGGTGGGTGAGTGAGTTAGTGACTGGGTGTGTGAGTGAGTTAGTGACTGGGTGTGTGAGTGAGTTAGTGACTGGGTGGGTGAGTTAGTGATTGGATGGGTGAGTGAGTTAGTGACTGGATGGGTGAGTGAGTTAGTGACTGGGTGGGTGGGTGAGTTAGTGACTGGATGGGTGAGTGAGTTAGTGACTGGGTGGGTGGGTGAGTTAGTGACTGGGTGGGTGGGTGAGTTAGTGACTGGGTGAGTTGGTGACTGTGTGGGTGGGTGAGTTAGTGACTGGGTGGGTGAGTTAGTGACTGGGTGGGTGGGTGAGTTAGTGACTGGGTGGGTGAGTGAGTTAGTGACTGGGTGGGTGGGTGAGTTAGTGACTGGGTGGGTGAGTGAGTTAGTGACTGGGTGTGTGGGTGAGTTAGTGACTGGGTGGGTGAGTGAGTTAGTGACTGGGTGGGTGAGTGAGTTAGTGACTGGGTGTGTGAGTGAGTTAGTGACTGGGTGGGTGAGTTAGTGATTGGATGGGTGAGTGAGTTAGTGACTGGATGGGTGAGTGAGTTAGTGACTGGGTGGGTGGGTGAGTTAGTGACTGGATGGGTGAGTGAGTTAGTGACTGGGTGGGTGGGTGAGTTAGTGACTGGGTGGGTGGGTGAGTTAGTGACTGGGTGAGTTGGTGACTGTGTGGGTGGGTGAGTTAGTGACTGGGTGGGTGAGTTAGTGACTGGGTGGGTGGGTGAGTGAGTTAGTGACTGGGTGGGTGAGTTAGTGACTGGGTGGGTGGGTGAGTTAGTGACTGGGTGAGTTAGTGACTGGGTGGGTGGGTGAGTTAGTGACTGGGTGGGTTGGTGAGTGAGTTAGTGACTGGGTGGGTGGGTGATTGAGTTAGTGAGTGGGTGGGTGAGTTAGTGAGTGGGTGGGTGAGTTAGTGACTGGGTGGGTGAGTTAGTGACTGGGTGTGTGGGTGACTTATTGACTGTGGGTGGGTGTGTGGGTGAGTTAGTGACTGGGTGGGTGAGTGAGTTAGTGACTGGGTGGGTGGGTAAGTGAGTTAGTGACTGGGTGGTTGAGTTAGTGACTGGGTGGGTGGGTGAGTTAGTGACTGGGTGGGTGAGTGAGTTAGTGACTGGGTGGGTGGATAAGTTAGTGATTGGGTGGGTGAGTTAGTGACTGGGTGGGTGGGTGGTTGAGTTAGTGACTGGGTGGTTGAGTTAGTGACTGGGTGGGTGGGTGGTTGAGTTAGTGACTGGGTGGGTGGGTGAGTTAGTGACTGGGTGGGTGGGTGAGTTAGTGAGTGGGTGGGATGATTGAGTTAGTGACTGGGTGGGTGAGTTAGTGACTGTGTGGGTGGGTGAGTTAGTGACATGAGTTAGTGACTGGGTAGGTGGATGAGTTAGTGACTGGGTGGGTGAGTTAGTGACTGGGTGGGTGGGTGAGTTATTGACTGGGTGGGTGGGTAAGTTAGTGACTGGGTGGGTGGGTGAGTTAGTGACTGGGTGGGTGGGTGAGTTAGTGACTGGGTGGGTGAGTAAGTGAGTTAGTGACTGGGTGTGTTAGTGACTGGGTGGGTAGGTGAGGTAGTGACTGGGTGGGTGAGTTAGTGACTGGGTGAGTTATTGACTGGGTGAATGAGTGAGTTAGTGACTGGGTGAGTGAGTGTGTTAGTGACTGGGTGGGTGAGTTAGTGACTGGGTGGGTGAGTGAGTTAGTGACTGGGTGGGTGAGTTAGTGACTGGGTGAATGAGTGAGTTAGTGAGTGAGTTAGTGACTGGGTGGGTGAGTGAGTTAGTGGTTGAGTGAGTTAGTGACTGGGTGGGTGAGTTAGTGACTGGGTTGGTGACTGGGTGGGTGAGTAGTGAGTGAGTGGGTGGGTGAGTGACTGGGTGGGTGTTTGAGTTAGTGACTGGGTGGGTGAGTGCGTTAGTGAATGGGTGGTAGAGTTAGTGACTGGGTGGTAGAGTTAGTGACTGGGTGGTAGAGTTAGTGACTGGGTGGGAGTTAGTGACTGGGTGGGAGTTAGTGACTGGGTGGGTGGGTGAGTGAGGAGTGAGTGACTGGGTGACATTTCCCCCTCCCCCCCCCATACCGGAGGCGGCGGCGGCATGAAGCTAGAGGGCAGGCCGGCATCCCCCCCGCACCTCCCATACCTCACGTGGCAGCGGCATGCAAATAGTTAGCGTCCCGGCATCCCCCACACCTCAGGCGGCATGAAGATAGCGGTTAGGCATCCCCCCCACCTCACGTGGAGAGGAACCTTTGGGGAGGCGACAGGGAGGTACGGGGAGGGGGGGGGAGTGAGGACAGTCAGCCCCGCTGCGGCCGCCACTGCTCTGCTCCCCCGCCGGCATGTTTCAGGCGGGAGAGGGTGGTGCGGCTGTGGCGCCCCTGAGGTCTGTGTGGTGCAGGGAGCAGTGGCGGCGCCCAGTGGCAGGGAGGCAGCCACCGTGATCGGGGACAGCGCAACTCCGCGGCAGTGACCCCCCCCCCCTTCCTCTACTTCCGGCCGCCGCCATCTTAGGCACTTGGCGCCGCGAGGGAGGAAGGGGGTCCTTCAGGCCGCCGCCATCTTGGGCACTCGGCGCCGCGAGGCAGCCTGCCTGGCCACTGGCTGTTCCCCCGCCGGGGAGGGAGGTGAGTTGGAGCGCCGGGGTGGGGAGGGGGCATGTATATGTATTCTCGCACGGCCGCTGACACTGGGTGGGTTGGTGGGAGGGGGGGGGGCACCTCTTTATTTTACATAAGAGACACAGTGTATGTGTATATACATACTATCGTTTCCAAGTAACTTGGAGAAGAGGTCAGCCGCTCGTCCTCCCACTTCAAGTAGCAGTCCTGGGGCGGGTCGGCGGGTCGCAGCGCTTGCGTCCGCCCGTATTACTTTCAAGAGTGTTTTTGGGGGGGGGGGTGAAAGCGTGGGAAACACGGGGAGAGGAGGCGGTGCGCGCGGGTCACGATGACTTGGAGGCTGATGTTCGGGGAGGAAGAGGCGGAGCTGTGTGTGTGTGTGTGTGTGTCGTCACTCCGCCTCAGGCCAATGAGAGGTGCGGGGGCGGGCGGCCCAAGGGACCAATAAGATTTCCCCTAGGGACACAGGAAGATGCAGACAGGCATACAGTGCTTTCACTAATATAATATAGAAGGTGGTAACAAGTGTTAAAGAAAAAGTATAGTAGCACTCGTGCTGGTAGGTTATAACAGACTATGAAAACTTGAACTATGTACTTGGCTAAAGTGGGAAAGGTCTACATGCAGTTGAGGCCAGCATGGCAAGTAAGGTCTCAAACGCAAATATGAAATATTCAGTACAATGGAGATTAAATACCAGCTGTCATTCAAACCTAACTCTGGCTGCCAACAAATGCCGGACTCTCTGCAGCGTAGCAGTTCTGCAAGAACAGGAAGACCATCTTAAAAAGATTAATAGGGATATTGTTGGCCTTAATGACGTAAGAAGAAAGGGTGAAGGCCTCATTGAGCTCACCTATTATATTACAGAGGTACAGAAAATGGAAAAATCAGTGGAGTAGGCTTCATCATTAACAAGAAATGGAACAATAGCATGGAGTACTAAAGTTCAGATTTGTTGAATATGCAGAATGTGAAAACTTTTATAATCACAAATTTATTCTTCAAGAAGAATTCAAATAGAAAATGGACCAGGAATGGACCCAATGGTATCAATATTGAAAATTACTATATCCTGGCTAACAAGAAACACCTTCCTTAACCGTTTTGACTCGCTGCAAATTACATCTTACTATGAAGATGGAACATCAAGAACCTACAAAAAAGAACCAGCAGAGACAACAGCTGAAAAATAGCTTCAGCTTGCTTGAGAAACATGGGGATACTTTAACAAGCCCTTATGAAAAACTTATGGAGACTGTAGTTGAAAGTAAAGAAAAAACTGGCGGAAATGCTAACAAGAAACAGGATAAGAAAATATCACATGAGACAAAGCATCTGAATAGCAACGGACTAGGGTGGCAAACTTGGGACTAAGGTGGCATGTCCCTTGGCAGATTCAGATTTCCCACTTACCCGGCTTCAGAGACTGGCATCGCTCTGATTGGCTGAAAGGAAAGTTCCCACGCTGTGATTGGCTACAGTATTTTGTGCATGAACGCCAAAATAATATAAGAAACCCTAATCCAATCAAACGCCAGATTCTCGGCGCCTGAAATATTGGCGGGATTTTTGAAAGGACTAAAAAGTGCTCTTGCACGAATAGCAGAGCACTGGCTTCAGAAAAACCTACCCGGAAAATATTCTAAGTCCAGCTTTTCGCGGCCAAGTTCTCACAATTGAACATAGTGGTCGCGGTTGGGATTGTAAACCGATTTTAGTTCCAGGGCGTTTGGAGCCAAGTCCCGGTCAAGGAAAAACACTGTTTTAGAGTGCACAGCAGCTAGTAAAGTCCAGTTTTTTACCCCAGTTACCAAGTAAGTGTGTCTTTTCGACTGTATTTTTTGTATCATTGTGTGTATGCCTCTTTTAGTGAATAAACTACAATTTATTTCATTACCTGTTTTGCTCAATGAATGATCCTGGTATAAAAGGTGTACAATAAACCTGGTCTCCCATGACAAGGAGGACTGAAGACCACAGGAGCGGAGCGGCACAGGAGGAAGACAGCTGACGGCGGGAGAAGAGGAACATGTCAGCAGAGGAAAGGAGTTAAGACAGCGGCGGCAGGAGAAGACCATGTGAGCGGAGTAGAGCAGCACAGGAGAATGGCCGGGGAGGAGCGTGCTGCAATAGCGGCAGACACCTGATTTCCGGTGTCTGCCACTTTTACAGCTCGTTCCTCTCCGGCCGTTCTCCTGTGCCACTCTGCTCCGCTCACATGGTCTTCTCCTGTCGCCGCCCCACCGCCGTCTTGACTCCTTTTCTCTGCTGACATGGCCCTCTTCTCCCGCCACCAGCTGTCTTCCTCCTGTGCTGCTCCGCTACTGTGGTCTTCAGTCCTCCATTTCTGCTGCTTCCCCTGGTGGTAAGCCTGGTAAGTGATAAAGAAGGGGGGGCGCAGATGTCGGATAAAACAGAGTGTCGGTTAACCGAAAGTCGGATAACCGAGACTCTACTGTACATCTAATTAGCTGCACCTTGAACGCACTACATTAATATGAAAGGAGTGGGGGCAATGGACAAACAAAGGTTGTTTACCCCACACCCTTGGTATAACTAGTCTTTTGTTTGTATCCTATAACATCAAACACCCCTGTGTTTTGTAGTTAACATTTAGACCACAGGGGTAAACAGATGTACATTCCTTAGCAAAGAACAAACACTGGGTAACCTTTTGACCTGTCCACCAGTACATTACAGTACATGATGTATCAGGCATTAGTAGGGATGCTATCAGTAGGGATCAAATGAGATTAAGACACACACATTAGTTTGAGTATAACTTTCCTCGACCAATTAGAAACCTCCTACATGTTGGGAATTGTACAGAAACCCACATATAAGGAGAAGGGTGTCAGGAATCGGCGTTCTCCTCACTCCCCACACATAGTCTCTGTATGGAAGTACTTCTGGATTCTCTCAGTGTTTTCACAGGTTCTGACGCGGCTTGTACGACTACCCCCTCTGGCTCTCGATCTCGGCACTCCTTGGACAACGCTCACTCTGGTAACCCCTTGAACACGGCTTGGACTACAACCTATCTCCACTCTCCACTCTCTGACTTCGGCAAGGCATCATTCACTCTATCTCTACAACCGGTACCGGCAAGTATTGTCTACCTTACTACACCTGGCCTGGCAACGCTTCATACCACACTCCGGACACGCTCCCTTTGCTGCGGGTGCGTGTATTACCACTTCCCCCTTCAGCTCAGGGGATGGGTCTGGTCTGCGGGCAGCACCGGCGTAACATTATGTCGAGCTCACAAGACGCAGACCAGACCGAACTTCAACAGTTTCTCTCCAATCTGCTTCAGCAAAACCAGGCCATGGCGGATCAAATTGTGGCACTTACACGCCAGGTCGCAGTACTCTCAGACAGGGTACCGACCGCGACCCCGCCAGATGTAAGCCCCCACTCCGCAAGCGCAGTTAGCAGCTCAGATGTAAGGATTCCTCCCCCCAAGCCTTATGCAGGTGAACCGCAAGATTGTAGGGGTTTCCTAAACCAGTGTGAGGTGCAGTTTGAAATGGCCCCTGATCGCAAGCAGGTAGCCTACATTTATAACCTCCTCACTGGCAGCGCCCTGGCTTGGGCTTCCCCGGTTTGGGAGCGACGTTCTGACCTTACCCAAGATTACCCGGCATTTAAAGCCGAGTTTCAACAAGTATTCGATTCTCCTGCTCCTCGGGAGATGGCATCTGTTTCTCTCCTCCAGATCACTCAGGGACGGCGGATGGTGACACAGTATGCTGTGGAATTCCGGACTCTAGCAGCCGAGACTAACTGGGGACAAGAGGCTCTCGTCTCCGTGTTCTGGCAAGGCCTGGCAGATCCCATCAAGGATGAACTCTCTCGCCAATCCAGGCCGGATCAATTGGAGGTCCTCATTGATTTGGCTGTCCGAGTGGATCAACGTATCCAGGTACGCCGCTCAGAGCGTCAGCGCACTCGCGTCCATAACTTTCAAGTTCCGTTCTCCAGTACTCCCAGCAACACTCCTGCTCCCCCAAGTGCTACCATACCTCTTCGTCCTGCACTGGAGTTGCCAGAGCCAATGCAATTGGGGGTACAACGCATCCGCACACCGATACGGCAGTTCCGCCACGCCGGGGGATTGTGTTTCTACTGCTGATCCATGGAACATCTGGTTCGGGAGTGTCCACTGCGTCCGGGAAACGGGAACACCCAGTGAGTACAGAGGGGCTCTCTCTGGGTGTAATGTCTCCACGTCCCCTTTCTAAAGGTGAACTCTCTAAGAAACTTACATTTCCAGTCTCCCTTTCAGGCGATAAGTTCAAGACTTCTACCGCCGCTTTCATTGACTCAGGAGCTGGAGGAAACTTCGTGGATCTTGAATTCTCCAGGTTAAACCGCATACCACTCGTGAGAAAGAAGGTTCCCATCGCACTCGTCGGTATCGATGGACGTCCTCTTACCCCGGCCCACATCTCCTTAGAGACGGCTCCCTTGCTTCTGTCCTCACATCTGCACAAGGAGATCTTAGTTCTCGATGCCATTCACGCTCCTGGGATACCCATCACCCTTGGTCTTCCTTGGCTACAGCTTAACAATCCTCTCATTGACTGGACTTCCTCTGCTCCCATTTCCTGGAGGCCGAGGTCAGGCCAATACCTCTGTTCCCGAAGTTATTCTACCTTCCGTTTACCTTCAATTCCTGGACGTTTTCAATAAGGTACAGTCAGACCTCTTGCCGCCACACAGGACTTACGATTGTCCGATCGATCTAGTTCCAGGTTACTCCCTACCCAAGTCCAAGACCTACCCATTGTCGTTACCAGAATCTCACGCTATGGATGAATATATCCAGGAGAATCTCAAGAAAGGCTTTATTCGTCACTCCAATTCCCCAGCAGGGGCTGGGTTTTTCTTCGTCAAGAAAAAGGACGGGTCGTTGAGGCCTTGCATCGACTACAGGGGTTTAAACCACATCACTATTAAAAATCGTTACCCCCTTCCCCTTATTACCGAACTGTTCGATAAATTACAGGGGGCCAAGATTTTTTCCAAGTTGGATCAACGTGGTGCCTATAACCTGGTGCGCATCAGGAAGGGGGATGAATGGAAGACGGCCTTCAACACGCGTAGTGGACACTACGAATATCTGGTAATGCCTTTCGGCTTATGTAATGCTCCCGCTGTCTTCCAGGATTTCATCAACGACGTCTTTCGTAAGGTACTCAATATTTTTGTTATTGTATACTTGGATGATATCCTGATTTTTTCCAAAGATCTCCAGGACCATGTACGCCACACCTCCTAGGTCCTTTCCCGTCTCCGTGAACACCATTTGTATGCCAAACTGGAGAAGTGCACCTTTCATCAGACCTCTACTCCGTTCCTGGGGTATATCATTTCCGATGAGGGGTTTATGATGGACTCCGGTAAACTTCAAGCAGTCACTGAATGGCCAAGACCCAATTCACTCAAGGCCATACAACGTTTTTTAGGGTTCGCTAATTACTATCGTAAGTTTATACGGAGTTTTTCCACCATTGTGGCACCCCTCACTGCGCTCACCAAAAAAGGAGCTGATCCTTCTGCTTGGTCATCCGAGGACATCTCCGCCTTCGAGACACTCAAGGAAGCCTTTATATCCGCACCTATTCTCCGTCATCCCAACATCGAACTTCCCTTCGTCCTGGAGGTCGACGCTTCTGATTGCGGCTGCTGGTGCCGTTCTTTCCCAGAGACCCACGCCCCAAGATAAGTTACATCCCTGTGCATATTTTTCCAAGAAATTCTCGTCTGCCGAGAGGAACTATGACGTGGGTAACAGGGAACTTCTGGCCGTGAAGATGGCTCTTCAAGAGTGGAGACACCTGCTAGAGGGGTCGAAAGAGCCGTTTACTATTCTCACGGACCACAAGAACCTTCTTTAGATAGAGAACGCTCTACGCCTTGGTCCACGACAGGCTCGTTGGGCTCTTTTTTTTTCTCGATTCGATTTTCACCTTTCCTATATCCCCGGGACCAAGAACGTAAAGGCAGATGCACTCTCCCGAATACATTCTTCTGAAGAGAGGCCAGAGGAATCTTTGGAGACTATCCTTCCACATGAGAGGATTCTCGCCACGTCTTCTTTCAAGAATCTTGACAAGATTTTGCACTCCCAGAGACGCATTCCCAAGGACTTGGTCGTTCCCGACAACAAACTCTTTGTACCATCCAAATTTGTTCCAGAAGTCATGTCTTGGGGTCACTCCTCTAAATCTACAGGTCATCCAGGTTTTAAGAAGACTACTTATCTCATTCGTTGGAATTTCTGGTGGCCAAGGATGTCTCAAGATATTCTGGAGTTTACCCGCGCATGCCCCACGTGCGCACAAAGCAAGACTCTCCGTCAAAAGCCTCCGGGTTTTCTGTTACCCCTTCCAGTTCCCAACCGCCCCTGGTCCCACATTTCTATGGACTTCATCGTGGAGTTGCCCAGGTCCAGAGGAATGAACACTATCTTGGTGGTCGTGGACAGGTTCTCGAAGATGTCCCATTTCATTCAACTTAAAGGATTACCCACCTCCCCCGTCCTTGCTGATATCTTTACGGAGCAGATTTTCCGGATTCATGGGATCCCTTCGTCCATTGTTTCTGACAGAGGTTCTCAGTTCGTATCCAAATTTTGGAGAGCTTTCACGAAGAGATTGGGCATCTCTTCTTCTTTCTCTTCCGCCTATCATCCTCAGTCCAATGGACAAACGGAGAGAATCAATCAATCCCTGGAGAAGTACCTGAGATGTTTTATATCCGATTTCCAGGATGATTGGGCTCAACTCCTCTCTTGGGCAGAGTATGCCGTCAATTCTGCAAAAAACGAGTCCACCCGGGAGTCGCCCTTCTTTATAAATTATGGGTTCCACCCTCCCTGTCTTCCCATCCCCAACATTCCTTCTGGAGTACCAGCCGTAAATGAACGCATTTCTTCCCTCCAAACCGCATGGTCCAGGATTCAGTCTACCCTTCTCAACTCCTCCCGCAGATCGAAACTACAGGCCGATCGTCGTCGTCTACGACCTATCTCCACTCTCCACTTCCTGACTTCGGCAAGGCATCATTCACTCTATCTCTACAACCGGTACCGGCAAGTATTGTCTACCTTACTACACCTGGCCTGGCAACGCTTCATACCACACTCCGGACACGCTCCCTTTGCTGCGGGTGCGTGTATTACCATTTCCCCCTTCAGCTCAGGGGACGGGTCTGGTCTGCGGGCAGCACCGGCGTAACAAAGGGGTGGCTCTGTGTGAGTTTCTAGTTAGTTAGGAGGAGATTAAAGAAAACAAGAAGAGAAGGAAAACAGACCTGTAGCAATTCCAATAGACATCATTTCAAGTACTTATGATCATAATTCTTGTGCACTTGTAAATCTGTATACAGGTATATCTGCATTTTATATCAATGTATGGTTAGATAGAATGAATTGTATTGTTTTGTTAGGCCTGTAAGAAATACAAACCTTATAAGGAAGTATAATTAGTATGACAGTGTATTATTATTATATTTTGTTTGCTGTTCTAATAAATTTATTGTTATTTCATTGAACCCATCTCTATCATGTCTCAAATCCTCATAAACCAGGATATTCATGTATAAATGTGTATCCTATTATAATACATATTTACACATTTATTTCCTTAAGTAATAGTTTTGCTAGTATTATTTTATTAATTCTTATAAGCCAGTGATAGTTTTATAGATGGATAAGTTATAAATGCATCTGTATTTCTATTTCTGGATAAGGCTAAAAACATATAGTTGCTAGTTAATTCTTATAAGCCAGAGATAATATATATGTTAAAAATGCATCTATATTCCTATTTCGGATAAGGCTAAACATATGGTTTTGTTAGTTAATTCTTATAAGCTAGAGATATTTATATAGATGGATACGTTATTGATGCATCTATATTTCTATTTCTGGATCAGGCTAAACATTATCGGTAACAATACAAAGATCAAAATAAATCTAATAGAACTAGCAGTTAAAAACTTGTTTACCTTGGCCAGTAAGTATCAATGTGTGGGAACCTTTTGAATTAAATCAGTAGAAGAATGAAGATGTGATGGGGCGCATATGTTAGAAAACAGACCATTTGTAAAGGGAACCTTTCACTGTGCCGTAGGAGAAAAGTGTTTGGCTTGTGTATTCTGTCCGTGCTACCATATCGATGTGAAACTGGGACTCTCAATGCAGAGATAATTTAGAAGCGTCACACAACTCAATGAAGTAGGTACAGGTGTATTCTGGGTATTACCCGAAGAGACGGACAAAGGAATCAATGCGTTCGGAATCAAACAATAGTCTACGACAGGGGTGCTCCACTCCAGTCCTCAAGTCCCCCACCCCCCAGGGTTGTTTTCAGTATATCCCAGCTTCAGCATAGGTGGCTTAATCAGAGGCTCAGTCAAAGACTGAGCCTACTCTGCTGAAGCAGAGACTGATTTAGCCACCTGTGCTGAAGCAGGGATTCCCTGAACACCTGACCTGTTCGGGGGGGCTTGAGGACTAGAGTTGAGCACCCCTGGTCTACAACACAAAAATAAGGGTGAATAAATTAAAATAGCTGTTGGTGTGACGGTGCTCGTCTCCGATAAGGAAGCGGACCCGCAGGGCTGAGGTAGGGATGCAAATTAACCGACCAGAGCCCAGAGACAGAGTCCTGTTAGAGTATCCATAGTTAGTAAGCAGGCAAAGTTTCAGGGTAGGCGGCAGTGCTGCAAAGTCCAGGCAACAGGCAAAGGGTGAGAGCAGGCGGCAGGAAGCGAGGTCGGGGTCACGGTTCGGGGTCAACTACAGAAATACCAAATGAACAGGGAAGCCACAGGGATAGGCTCATGAACAAGGAAGGCACAGCAACAGGCTAGTCTCGGGAACAGGGAAGTCACACATTGTCTCTTGCCGAATTTGTCATCCCAACACCAATCAATATGGTTCGGGAGAAAAGAGGCAAGAGAGGAACCCACTTCCCACATCAGGAGAGGCCCCTTTTCCCCTGCATGAGGAGAGGGAATTCATTTATAAAGATACCAATTGAGGATTTCACTCATGCATGGCCGTGTGTGATTGATTTATCCAGCCTTTGGGCTCTATATGATTCCCATCCACCATTTGTGTGTATGGACATATGTGCATCTAAACAATCATCTTTGTTTATGTTTATTTTCTATTTTCTTGCACTCCCCCATTGAACCTCTACTAAGGATGATCATGTGTCACTGTGCAAAGTTTACTTGACAAGAAAAGTCTAATGTTATAACACACAACAGTGCAACTTCTACTTGCAGTGATTGGGTGATACGGACAAGTTTATGTACAGTAGCTAGTGCTTTAGACTTGCCTCAATGACACATATCTGTGGTTCTTTTCGGTCGCTGTCCACAGGAACCTTTGCCTGATTCATTACCCATTCTTGAATGGCATCTGTAATGTGTGGGACCACTGAAATACAAAATAGATCACCTTTTATTATTTGACAGAATTCAGAGTCTCTCTGACTGGAAGGTATAGGAAAACAAAACACATGAAATAATGAACTTGCCAATGTCTCTGCCTACTTAATGGTAATTCAAACCTTACTACTACATAAACCTGTTAGTTGTGATTCTGGGTCAAGTCTCTCCACACAAAGTGGCAAATCCACAAAGCCAATTTGGCCTTTTTGACCTATTTGTCCTAACGTTAACCTAAATTATAGGCTAAAGCAGTAAAATTCAGGGCATTATTGAAAACCCTGCTCTCTGATTGGTTAAAATTTCGGGCATTATCCAATCAGTAATGCCCGGAATTTTAGCAGCTTGCAAAGTGCAGTTTTCAATGTGTTTATTTCTAGCCAATCAGCTTTCAGAACAGCTGAGACAGGGCAGGGGATTGGTTAGAATGAAGTAACAGCTCTGAGACAGGGCAGGGGATTGGTTAGGAAGTATCAGCCACGGGTTGACTCCTCCCCCTCCCGAGCTGACTGAGATTTTCTGAGCAGATTCAGTTGAATTGGGGGGGGGGGGGGAGTCTGCAAAAAAGTAAGTGGCTATCTGCAGTTTCTTTGTGGTTGCAGTTTGTGTGTGAGTGTGTCAATAGCAGTGTGTCTGTGTGCTGTGCTGTTGTGTTGTATATCTGTGTAGAGGTGCTGTGTGTGTATAGAGCTCCAGTGTGTGTGGAAATGTCAGTAGCAGTGTTTATGGGTGTAGCATGTGTGTGAAGCAGCAGTTTGTGTGTGTGTGTAGAGGTGCTGTGTTGTGTGTAGAGTTGCTGTGTTGTGTGTGTAGAGGTGCTGTGTTGTGTGTGTAGAGGTGCCTTGTTGTGTGTGTAGAGGTGCTGGGTTGTGAGTGTAGAGGAGGTGCTGTGTTGTGTGTGTGTGTGTGTGTGTGTGTGTGTGGTGTGCTTGTGTGTGTAGAGCTGCTGTGTGTGTAGAGGTGCTGTGTTGTATGTGGTGTGTGTGTGTGTGTGTGTGTGTGTGTGTGTGTGTGTGTGTGTGTGTGTGTGTGTGTGTGTGTGTGTGTCAGCAGTTTGTGTGTGTTGAGCTTGTGTGTGTGTGTATGTGTGTACACAGAGGGGGCGGCAGTGTGTGGATATAGATATCTGCAGTGTAAGCGTATATACAGTAGAGGTGGTTTCATGTATTTATCATTTTATTTTAATAAAAAAATCTATTTAACTATACAAAAGTGTCTTATTTATGAAATAAGCCTACATTTAGCCTATAATAGTAATAATCCCCTCAGAACAGGGCATTATTGGCCAGTAATGCCCTGTTCTTCGGGGATTATTACTTAATTAACGTTTGGTTAATTATATGACAAGTCCTATGCAAATACCATAACGTTAACCCAATTTTACTCCTTAAATAACGTATGGTTATATTTTTCTGGGCGTTAGTACTAATGATAGCGAAATGATAATGATAGCAAAAGGGGTGCTCTCCCTAACATTGCATAGCCACTAAAGGCCGTTCAGTTTAACGCAGGGACTTAACTTTACGTTACTGGAAGGAGAGGGACCTATTTTAGTAGAGTCCTAAGAGATATATATATATATATATATATATATATATATATATATATATTATATATCCCCTCAAACCTCCCTCCAAATAACATATGGCGAATCACCAGTGCTGAAAAATTAGCACAACTTAGATATTTGGAAGATATGCAAAGTACATATATGGGGGTAGGGGATATGCAAAGTATATTTAAATAACTCACACCCTACACCTCCTAAAACATTTTAGGTGCAGGTGTGAGCATTAGAGCAGAGTATAGTTGAGACCTATACTGACAAGCATAAGGCCTTGCCCCCGCTGCATGCTGCAGCGTCCGCTGTGGCGGACGCTGCGCTCACCAGAGCCCTCCCCGCAACGGCGCCGGGCCCGCTGCGAGGGGGGGCCGCAGCGCTCGCGCGAGAGCTACTCCTGCTCTCAATAGAATTGAGAGCAGGAACTCGCATCGAGCGGCTAGGCACGCCCCCCGGCGGTTCAGCCAATGAGGGCGAACCTGCCGGGTGACGTCATGGCCGCGCCCCCGTCACTCCTCCGGCACGCCCCCCCCCCCGGTCTCTGCTCCTGCAGTGAGCTGCAGACCAGGGAATCGCCGGAACGCGCAGCCGAAAGCGCGGGCGCGCATTAGAGCGCCGTGACCGGGGCCTTAGCCTAAGGCCCCTTCTGATGGGAAGGGTACGAGTCTCAAACCCCACAACCTCTGCTATTCAGGGCAGTAGCTCTAGCATTGAACTATCTCAGATGCTGGATAGCTCCCCTGTCACAGCATACTTTAGAGCAGGGATTCTTAACTCCAGTCCTCAAGACTCTCCAACAGGTCCGGTGTTAAGGTTATCCCTGCTTCAGCACAGGTGGTGCATTCTTGGACTGATTGAGCCACCGGTGCTGAAGCTGGTATATCCTGCAAACCTGACTTGTTGGGGGGTTTTGAGGACTGGAGTTGAGAACCCTTCCTTTAGAGCTTTACAACTAACCTCTGTAACTAGCACACACGATGCTGGGCTCTTCTAAAACAGACAGGCTTAAAATATACTAAAAAGGGAGTCTTTGCAATCATGAAGCTATCCCATTCCATAAAAACCTGAACCATGTGCCAAGCATTGGATTTCAGGCCCTTCTGGAACGTCTTCATTTACAGAGGTCTGTTTAACTTTGGCAATTAGTGATTAGCGTAATGAGGCTGCCCTGATTGAGATGAAACATCTCTAGATGTCAGATGTGAGGAATGGCTGCAGGACAAATGAATACACGGGGAAGTAATCGTAGTGACGTCAATGGTGTTCACAGACCAAATGTTTTATTAGCCATCCAGCTATTAAACTTAAACAACTCCTACGGTATCATATTATTTACTCGGCAAAGAGACGCTTCAGTGCAAATAGAAGTCCCGTTGTTTTTCAATAATAATCTTCATTACTTATTGATTTGCCTAGTGTCCAGGGGTGGTATTCATTTTCAATACCGAGTTTGCTTTTGAAATATATACCTCACCAGCAACATTGAATTTTTTGGCCGTATCAATGGAAAGTTATATCTTGATATTTTAGCAACCTCATTGAAAAATCAACTACAACAAAAGACTGTCACACTTGGAAATTGAGTCTTTTAAATTAGAGTTAAAAAAAAAAAAAAAAACTAATCCTCCCGTGTGGCAGATTCCTGCTTTAACTGAGGCTGCTCCCAGCAACAGACCACACAGCAACAGGGATTCCTAGTAATGAAGGTGTTAATAATGAGTTAAAGACATCATCTTTGTTATATGAGGAGTGGTTCAGTGAGTAAGGACACTGACTCTGGCACTGAGTTTGAAGCAGGGGAAACTGGTTCAATTCCTGCTGTTAGCTCCTTGTGACCTTGGGCAAGTCACTTTATGTCCCTGTGCCTCAGGCACCAAAAACATAGATTGTAAGCTTTATGGGGCAGGGACCTGTGTCTTTAAAGCACTAGGTAAAACTATAAGCGCTATACAAAAACAAACAATTAATATATATATAAAGACATACTGTACTGTTTTACTAACCTTAAAACTGCTTTACTATCCCTAAACAAGTTGTACCCAAAAAAAAAAAAAAAACATCTCTGTTCATACAAGTGCTAACCACGAATAATATAGAGAGTATTTCAAGATCCTCAAAAGCAGTGGGGTTTACTACCTTGCATTGAACAAGCTAGTGTGTTGCTTGAACAGCAAACAGACAAACTACAAAACAGTGCTTGAAATGTCATTAACCTTGTACAGTTTTCCCCAGGTAATCTCCGCGACGTTCCTTATTGATCACGTGTTGATAAATCTTTCCCGTGGTGATGTTGTTGTCTTTGAAAAGGCTGATATCTAAGAATCTCTCATAATTTCCCAAATCCAAGTCCACTTCCCCACCGTCGTCCAGCACAAAAACCTCTCCTGCAATTTCGGAAAAGCAAACGAGACAACTTACAAATTGGTAGAGTGCCGTGCCTTATTAAATGCATTAATTTGATCATGGAAGTAAATCATTGTACGGAATAGTATGTGATACCTTCTCATTTAATGATGAAACCATGCTAAAAGTTGTTTTTTTTTTGTTTCAATGCAAATATTTTCAAGAAGAGGATCAAATGATATAATGATAATGATATAATGATAATAACGTAAACTAGGGAATTGTAGAGAAATATGGATGTGTTAAAGCTGCAGACCAAGCAATATCCTACATGTTTTTATTTATTTTTTTAATAAATCAGTTCTGTACTATGAGAAAATACTTGTAGTAACTGCCTGGTCACATGATCTTCCCCACAGAACTTTGCATCTTTGGTCCTCTTCTGCTGCACTGACAGACATTTACCCCCGAGCCGTATCTTCGTCGATCGATCACAGGAGAACGGATCGATCGGCAACTTAGCTAATTACAGGCATACCCCGCATTAACGTACGCAATGGGACCGGAGCATGTATGCAAAGCGAAAATGTACTTAAAGTGAAGCACTACCTTTTTCCCACTTATCGATGCATGTACTGTAGTAGTCCGGGAGACTATCTATCACACTAGTGACTTTGGAGGCGTTTGTTTCCTGGAGGGACCTTTCCTAGTGAACACCAAAGGTGAAGGACCCCTTTTCCGGTTCCGGTTCCACGGAGGAGACTCACGTGACAACGCCATTGATTGCGGACGCATGCTGGTGATCGAGCTGCTTGGCACATGAGAGCCTATCTCATACACGCTTATATTTGCTGTATCTTTGTGAGTGGGCATTTGTAAGATTTTATGTTCATTTAATACAATTTTATTGTGGTAATGCACTAGGTGTGCGCCTGTTTTTTCTCTTTCCTTTTTATATATATATATATATATATATATATATATATATATATATATATACTGTATCAATAGATTCATCGTGAATGTGTACAATGAAATTAAAATGTCTTCAGTCCATGATCTGCACAGAACAAACTTGTGCACATACAAGTAAAATGAATTCAGAGTTCTAAATATCTTTATTAATTATTATCATTATTATATGTACTGGACGGCCTTGCCCATCGTCAAGTAAATGCAACAGTAACAAAATAGAAAGGATACTACTGTATAGTCAAATATACTGTAGGCTTAAAGTAGCATAATCTTCTATTTAGTGCTGGCAGTAAAGAACAGATCAATCCTTAGCATCCCGATCCCATCCACCCCCTTCATCAGAAACCGTTTCTCTGCATTTAACAGTAAAAAATGTAACCCTTAATGTTTCATTCACAGATTTTCGATGTCACATCAGGTACTCTGTAGTGTCATGCTGGAAAAGTGATAGCACGCAAAGGGACAGATTTAGCATGCATTCTGATTCACCTGAATGAGAGTTAAGGCTGCTCGTACAGACTTGGGGTGGCAATATTTCTTTGAGTCACACAATTAACTAGCAGACTGAGGGGTTGGAAGGTACTGGGAAAATGTGCGACAAGTATTGTGGGTAAACCAGTGGGGTTACAAAACCAGGTGCTGCGATCCAGAACATTAGTATGAAAGCGTTCACACCTGTAAAGTACCAGGACCATGATAATCTATCCTGGCAATCCTTCCTGCACCCACATGTCCTGACCTTGCATAGATAATGAAGGAGTCACAGAGGCAGCACTGGTCTACTTCTAATTATCTTAAAACCCCGCCAACAAAGTACTGTTGGTGATATGAATTGAAGATGCTCACTGGCCCTGGTGTTTTAGTTTTGACTCTATATATTTCCGGTTTGGTTTTCGATTATGGGGAACATATAGATTATGGGGTGGATGAAAATATGAAATACTTAGACAGAGTGTTTAGGAGCCAGCATTTTGTTGGGAGAGGGAAGGCGTTCAAGCTACCACCTGCTCCTCTCCACCTGTCGGTCGCTCTGTGTCACTGTGAATATGTCAGTATCACTGACACACTCTCTCACATCACACACAGACACTCTCCTGCCCGCCACAGTGTGCATTGAGAGCAGCAGTGGGCAGAGTGCAGGAGGGCTTCCAACTAACTCTGCCCCCTCTCACTAGCTCCGCCCTCAGCACTCGCACGCCTCTGCTCCCCGATCCTCCCACTGAGTTGTGTGGCGGTGACTTGACCTGTCAATCACCACTGCTGCCGTGGGGGAAATGTTAGGCGAACAGTATTTTTCCATCACCACATATATGTTATTTTAAATAATTTTAGCAAAAATAGTAACAAATATTGTTTTTTAATAGCAAAAATATAATAATAATAATTCAAGTGTTTGATGACTGGTGCCGATTACATTTATTCATCTATTTTATTACTTCTTTAAAAAAAAAAATTCTTTATTAATTCACTTTTCTGCTCTCTCTGCCTTATTTATGCCCTCTCTGCTTTTTTTATTCTCTCTCTTTTTCTCTCTGTCTTCCCAAGTCTCTCACTTCCCATCCTCTCTGGCATTGCCTCCATTTTAATGTCAGGAGGACCGTCCCTTCCTCGCCACCACGCAGCATTAAACTTTCTACCCGAGGCACAACAAAAACTTATTTGTGCCTCATTTTCCACTCGTATTCAGAGAGAAAGAATCGAGCCAAACGCTTTCATCTCCCTATGAATCCTGTTATTTGGAATAAAATCTAAAATGACAAGGAGGTGCTACAAATCCTGTCCTCCCAGCCAGAAGTAAGAATCTAATATGACAGCCAGTGCCTGCTCCTTGTGACCGTGGCCAACTTATTTGACTACTGACACCAAACCGTGGATTGAAAGCTCTGTAGGTTTAATAAAAAATATTATTAATCAACATGGTAAACATACTTATGAAAATGGCATTCCTAGTTACACTACAGTACCATGCTCGTAAGGTGAAAAGGTTCCTGCGTCAATATTAATATATGGATCGATTTTAATTGCAGTCACTCGTAGTCCGCAGGACTTCAGGATGGTACCAATGCTACTTGCAATGATTCCTTTGCCAATGCCTGAGATGACTCCCCCAGTCACCAATATGTACTTCATTGGAGCTTTGTGTAAAATGCAGACGTTTTTCAATAGATTTCTGAAATATAAAGAAGGAAATAACATTTAGTATACTCATTTTTTAGGATGGGCAAACGTTCACAAAAAAAACAACCTGTATTTCACATAAATAAAGATACACACAGTGATCATGATCACAAGCATTTGATCCTTGTGTAGGGTGGAAGGCTAGGGAGAAATGTGAGTACAGTACTACCTAATGCAAAGGGTGGTGGATTTGTGCAAATTGAAGTGGTAAGGTCTACCAAAATAAGGGAATTAAAAAATGTTGGGGATAGCCATAAAACTATCTAAATACAAAAGAAAAATCAAATGGGTTTTCCAGCAGACTGGGTGGGCTAAGTAGTTCTTCTGTGCTGTCAAATTCTGTTTCTATTTTAGATTACTTTTGTAAAAGTGTATACATAGCATGACTCTCCTTAGCATTCTCACCAGGGCTGTTCTATAGAGTGTGCGGCCGTGCGCACGCGTGCCTGTGCGAACGATCGTGCACGTGCCACGCGCTTTTTGTGTTTATGCTGAGCTGTGAACTGTGAGAAGGTAGTGTGTGTGTGTGTGTGTGTGTGTGTGTGTGTGTGTGTGTGTGTGTGTGTGTGTGTGTGTGTGTGTGTGTGTGTGTGTGTGTGTGTGTGTGTGTGTGTGTGTGTGTGTGTGTGTGTGTGTGTGTGTGTGTGTGTGTGTAATTTATTATTTATTAAAAAAAAAACACTGGTAAAAATAAAATACTTATTAACATTGTACAGACACGTGCAGACACATACATACATATATACATACATACATACACATGCATACATACATACATACATATACATATACACATACACACATTTCAGCGCCGGTAGCGGCGCGAAATCTTTATTTCCCCGTCTTCCCCGCTGTCGGCCGGATGCACGCTCACTGCCGTGCGCGCGCACGGCCCTTGTGTAGAAGGGCTGACTAACCTCAGCCAATTATAAGTGCCGCGCGCGCGGCGTAGCGCACGCGGCCACTATATAACAGCCCTTAGAATAATATTGCAGTGCATCAAAAAGACATGTTCTCCAACACAAGTCTTTAGGTGTTCTGTATTTTTTTTATTGCTAAAGGTGTGGCATATTGTTTTCTCACAAATTAAACAAAAGAACATCTCAGCCAGAGGTATACAAATGAAGTATACATAAAAGCTTATGCTGAATCTGCACGTTTCCAGTGCCGATATGGCTACAACATGAAAAATACCTCCTCAATCACTCGGGGACCTGTAATGCACAACCAAAGACGGTCAAGGGTATGCGTTGGATCAAAGGGGCGTCTGTGGGTCAAAGGAGAACAGTAAGCACTGCATTTGGACACTAAAATAGTGACTGCTGCTGTTTTCACTGCAAAATGTCTAAATCACTAAATGCCACGTTTGGTCCTATTCAATCATCTTAATTCAACCATAAACTGAACATGCAAACCGGCTCTTTTACATATGCTCAAAAAAAGGAAACTGGGCCAAATGTGCGTTTGTTATTTACAGTACAGTGACTTTTGGGGTTTATAATCTGTTGTGCTGTACACAGCAACAATACAAATGCCTACGGCTGGTAATTTAGTGGTTAACTGGTCTGGAGATTAATTTCTCTGGCCCTGAAAATGTTAATCGCTCTAGTAATAACTTTATCTACAGCAGTAAACAGAAAAAGCACACATGTTATATAGTCTCCAATTTATAAACAATTCCATACATAAAAAGCAGCTAAGTGCACCATTATAATAATAGTTCTATTTCCAGCTGTGTAGGTAAACAGGCATAAAGTATATAGATTTACACCTTTTATTATACAACTCTATGCAGTGCTGTTATGAATTTCTCCCTTTTTTTAAGATTAGACTTCAAAAAAGCAATTAGCCTCCGAAATAAAAGCAGAATCAATGTTTTACACTGTATTAACCTCTAAATATTAATTAGCGGGGATAACCCATTCTCTGTCTTAGATCAGTGATGCTCAACTCTAGTCGAAGACTGAGCCTCTGATTGAGCCAACTGTGCTGAAGCAGGTATATCCTAAAAACCTGACATGTTGGGGGGGGGGGGGGAGGGGGGCTTGAGGACTGAGTTGAGCCCCCGTTTTAGGTTACTAGAAGACGTGACAAATCTATGCTGGCCACTGCTGCAGTGAAGGGATTCATTAGCTGCTTGCAAACACTAATTATCTGCTTTTTGTTCATTTATTTTTCTAAATAATGTACTGTACTAAGACCAATTACACAATTCCTATTTTTATTTCTCCGTTTTAACTAAAATTGCAGTGGATTTATATGACAAAACATCTAATAAAATTAAGTATACACGCAGATGCTGCAGAGATTTTTCTTGCCTGAAGTATTTGCAAAATCAGAAACAGAGCAAAAATAAAAAAAAACATGGTGGCATTCCTAAAACATGTGCAAAAAATATGCTTCTTTTACTCAGAGCACAGATCCAACATTTTAGTTCCCTCTGCCTGTGTCCAGAATATATATATATTCCCATACCTTTTTCCACATGCAATTTTTCTCAGCGCGCTCCTCCAAATCATTAGAAAGTCCAACTCCTTACTAAAAAAACAAGAGGTATTTTCAAATTTCCTGAAAATTAGGCACGATAACTCCTATTTTTAATACTGCTAATCCCATCTTCATCGTGATCCATCTTCTTAATGATAAATATTTTTGAATCCTTAAAAATGTATTGATTACATTACTGGTCAAAAGTTAGAAGCGCCCAAATTGAGTGTTTTTGTTATTCTTGTATTTTGTTTGAAACAGGTGACGGGTGACCCTGAGTCCCAGGGTGATCTCCCGTACCAAATATGCACCACCAAAAAATTGAAGAATCCAGCAAACTATTTAGGGTAAGAAGGGATAGGCTGGAATATTAGAGTATGGTTGTGGCTTCATGTTAGGGTAAGGGTTAGACTGGCATATTAGCGTAAAGTTAGGCTGGCTTATTAGGGTTAGGGTAAGGTTTAAAATGGCATATTAGGGGTAGCGTAACGGTTAAGATGGCATATTAGAGTTAGGCTGACATTAGAGTTAGTGTAAAGGTTAGACTAGCATTAGGGTTAGCGTAAGGGTTAGGATGGCATATTAGGGTAAGGATTAAGATGTCATATTAGGGTTAGGCTGGCATATTGGGTTTAGGATAATGGTTAGGCTGGCATATTAGGTTTAGGATAAGGGTTATGCTAGCATATTAGGGTTAGGATAAGGGTTATGCTAGCATATTAGGTTTAGGATAAGGGTTAGGCTTGCATATTAGGGTTAGGGTAAGGTTTAAGACGACATTTTAGGGTTAGTGTAAGGGTTAGGCTGGCATATTAGGGTTAGTTAGTGTAAAGGTTATAGAAAAAAAAACAGAAAAGGCGGTGCACTGCAAGAGCCGGAAATGAAGCTGGACTATAAGCCGTGAAAAAAAACTTTTATTGAAAAATGCAAAAAATTACGTTGTTTCAGCAGTCATTGCTGACGCGTTTCGTGCCGCTACTGTACGTTATCAAAGAGTGACTGCAGGTAGACAGGGGGATACTTTGTAGCGGCTTCTAGTGATTAAATCAATCAAATATAGGTGAAGGCAGGTGGAATGAACACCTGGTGATATGGCAAAATGCCAAAAATGTGTAAAGGAAGCCGTGTTCAATGGTAACTCCCAAGTCTACTAGAAACATACTAGCGTAGAAGTTAAAATACATTGTATTCTTGTCATTCTAAATCAGAGGGATACCCTATACCAGCGGTGCGCAAACTGGGGGCGTGTCCCCCAGGGGGGCGGGAGATTTTTCTGGGGGGGCGCGGGCGGTTGCCGAGGTCCTGCGCTCTTCCCCACGGGATTAAAATTAAATGCCGGGGGATCGCATGGGGCCTGTGCAACTCACTTACCGTGATTCTGAAGACTGATTTGACACGTCGCCATGGCAACGCGGCATCAAATTACGCTGTGATGCCATGTGACATCACGTCACATGACCGTCGCCATGACAACGCGCCATCAAATGATGCCGCGGGGTCACGTGACATGACGTCACGTGCCCCGAGTGTCATTTGATGCCAACACGAGAGGTGAGGGGGGCGCGAGCACGGAGGGGAGAAGGCAAGAGAGGCGCAATATTGTTCTTAATCTAGTCTTTTGTAATAAATTTATTGTGCCATGATCTTTTCTCTCCTATTTCCGTTGCAACTCTATATGTATTGGAGACCTAGCCTGTCTAGATTAACCTCCGACACTCCGGATAGGAAAAGAATTACAACACAAGCTATGCAAAATTGTAAGTGCATGAATTCAAATGTATGAACGTTAAGGGTTAATTAACCTGTATTGATACATTGCTATCCCCTCTAATTTTAATTTTGGACTAAAATGAATATACTTGAGACAACGCGCCAGAGAACATCTTTTCTTCTTTGTTCACATTTGGAGGGACGTGGAACTCTCTCCTGGACTCTGGCTGCTGAACCTAATTATATCTATTTTGACTCATTACCTTCCTCCGTTAGCACTATTAAGTTTTATCACTATATATTTGAAATTAACTCATTTATATTAGGTTAGTGTTAAGTGCTGCTTTTTTTTTTCTGTTGTTCTGCACATATCGTGACAGACCATCTCCCAAAGATCCAATGCTCACCACATTGGGCCGACCAGGAGGGTTGGCGAGAGATTTGTGGATCTTTGGGAGATGGTGGAACACTGGTATGATTGGATATGGACAGCTGAGGAACCCAAACTCTTTGGTATCCACAACATTTTTTCTAAAAGAAGCAACTCTTGAAGTTCTCCTAAGAATAGTGTTGTAGGATCTCTCGAGAGGTGAATAATAATGTGTGTCCCAACTGTCTATGGTCCTCTTTCTGATATTGTGAGGACGATTGTATAACTAAGGCCCCTCCCTTATCAACATTCTTAATTACTATAGCCGTATTGTTCTTTAAGGCTTCTAGCTGTTGTACCTCTGAATATGTTAAATTATTAGACTGAATGTGAGCAAGTTTTTCAAAAGTAGGAATGTAAGGACCACTGTTAGAGTGGTGATTGAAGATAGTTTTTTTCCTCAGCCCAGAGTCCTGATGACCAAAAAAAACTTGAGTGGATGCATACAGGGATTCTCCTTGCTCTTCCAATAAAGCCTCCAAATACGAAAGAGCACAAGATTCCTGGAATGTTCGTATATCTAGCTAGAGATCTGGGGAAGCAATGGAGTCTCCCATGGATAGTGTGGAATCTGAATGTGGAGCCTAGGAGATCGCTTTATCTTTGAATGAGAAAAAAATGTTGAGAGCTAGTTTCCTAGTAAATTTTTGCAGATCGATTACAGTCTCAAAGAGTTGAAAATTCTGCTGGAGGGCAAAATTGAGGTCTTTATTTAATAAGAATAGTTAGTCAGAAGATAACTCCACGTCTGAAATGTTAATGACATTATTATTATTTAAGAGTATTTCTTCCTCTTGTTTCTGACTCTTTGCTCCCCGCCTCTCCCTCCAATCATTTTCAGATTTGTCAAATAAAAGAGAGTCGGTACGGTTTTCAAAATCAGGTGTCAAAATCCCGTCTAGATATAACTCTAGAAAAGATTAGAGCATGTAGTCTCTCTTTTCTGTGCTCAAGAATGAGCATTAAAAAAATCATGACGATGTAACAGTTCACTCTTTGACAAAGGGCGGGTGAAGCCCGAAACTCGTTAGAGTTTCCTCTCACAGTTCCTGTGAGTGTGTGTTTTCTGATGACCCAATAAAGAGTATATATTTTTTTTACCTGATTACTTGATCGAGCCACCGTCATTTTTCCGGTTCGACAAGCAGTGCACCATTTGCACCTTCCTCCACGGATATCATCTCATAGATATAATTCTATGTCTTTTCTTCAATATAGATTTACTGGGCATCCTGGATGCCCAGGCTTTTTTGGTGCCTTGACATTTGGAAGGTATCATTAGATGTTTGTCTTGTGAGAAAGCTTGTTTCTACCAACAATAAACTTGGCCTCTCATAGTCTAAAAGGTCCCGTTCAAATTGTAACCGTTTTTTAGACATTATATTCTTATCCATTGTTTCAATGTTTTTTTTGTTGTGTTTTGTCATTATTTTTAAACTGTACCATGGATTCAAAGGCTTTAAGTTTAGTCTGCAGAGTTTTGATGTCAGTTTCCAAAGAAACCTTAACATGGATCTTGGACTGAATGATTAATTCCATAAATTTCATGGAACATTGGTCCAGTATTTTAATCCAGTCCTCCTCAAATTGTTTATTGGAGAAACCAAATGTGGGGATTTTTTTTTAACCGGTATACCTCTAGGGATCCATTTGGATTTTATATAATTCTCCAATGTTGTTATGTCCCACCATAATCTAATGTCCTGTATCAATAATTTCTCCAATTTGCCAAAATGGATGTTGAGATCTGACGATTCATCACAAATAATGTCATTATGGTCATCAAAAACAAATGCCGCACGTCTGCGTCGCTTACAATTATCTCCACATTCATATACAAACGTCTTGTGAATAGTGTCTTGGGAGGTGCTAGCGTTTTCAATATGGAAAATGATGAAGGTTTATTGTGTAGTCACCAACTTCCCCAGGTTTAATCCCCTTAAATATGAGAATCATGACGCATATCGTGCACAGCTGGTAACTGGGGTATTGCAACTTTACTGGCAATGACAGCTGACCTGTAACTCTCTGCGAGACCACTTACATAAAGAGAATATGACATTTAAAAAAAAAAAAAAAAAACTATCCTGTATTATCTCTCCCTTCTTTCTCGCTCGGATTTTTATCAGGGAGAAAGTAGAAAAAGTATAAGTCCTTTAATATCATGGACTCCCCATGATAACGTCTTGGAATATTTTCCTACAGCATTTTGCTTTTACAGACAGGCGCCCTTTCTGTCCCTCTGTCAACACTGTTACTCTCCTCAACCCCTAGTGGTTGTGAGTGTGTGAGCAACTTGAATTGCTACGACTCTAAGTACAGGACACACGTCCAGCCTCCAGCTCAGGGCGCAGCGTGGCTTTCAGCGCATTTGACATGAGCAAATTGCAGGCGGCTTTCTGGTTAGAAAGAGTGTGTCCATTTCCCGTGGCTTCCTTGCAGTGCACAGCTGTGTGCGCAGGCATGCTACGGGAGGGGAGCAGGCACCTCAGTGTGAGTGTTACCTGTGTGCGCAGGCATGCTGCGGGAGGGGAGCAGGCACCTCAGTGTGAGTGTTACCTGTGTGCGCAGGCATGCTGCGGGAGGGGAGCAGGCACCTCAGTGTGAGTGTTACCTGTGTGCGCAGGCATGCTGCGGGAGGGGAACAGGCACCTCAGTGTGAGTGTTACCTGTGTGCGCAGGCATGCTGCGGGAGGGGAGCAGGCACCTCAGTGTGAGTGTTACCTGTGTGCGCAGGCATGCTGCGGGAGGGGAGCCGGCAACTCAGTGTGAGTGTTTACCTGTGTGCGCAGGCATGCTGTGTGAGGGGAGCCGGCACCTCCTCAGTGTGAGTGTTTACCTGTGTGCGCAGGCATGCTGCGGGAGGGGAGCCGGCACCTCCTCAGTGTGAGTGTTTACCTGTGTGCGCAGGCATGCTGCGGGAGGGGAGCCGGCAACTCAGTGTGAGTGTTTACCTGTGTGCGCAGGCATGCTGTGTGAGGGGAGCCGGCACCTCCTCAGTGTGAGTGTTTACCTGTGTGCGCAGGCATGCTGCGGGAGGGGAGCCGGCACCTCCTCAGTGTGAGTGTTTACCTGTGCTGCAAGCCCCGGAGCGGTGATGAGTCATATAATCACTCCGGGTGCAGATCACTGGGGCCCAGGAGGCTGGATACACAGGCGACAAGTGACAGTCACCTCCAGACACCAGGAGGCGCACTGCAGAGATAAAACCTGTATACAGTACAGAGCATGCCTACTTTTTTTTTTTTTTTTTTCAAGAAATGCTTTATTGAAGTGTAACAGTGTCAACACAATATACTAAATGCAAAACAGAGCACAACTGGCACTAGGCAAAAGAGCATGAGACATAACATTACATCTGTTTTTGCACGTAATAAATATATTAAGTGGAATGGTAAATGAGACTGCCCCGCACCTCTGTAATGCCCTTCCCCTAAATACCCGACTAGCACCCTCTCTATCCACCTTTAAGACACACTTGCTTAAAGAAGCATATGAATAGCACTGTGGATAATACGGGACACATGATACATAAAGCTTGGCCCACTGCAGACGCACTTACCAGAACTCCCTCCTACTGTCTCTGTACGTTCTCCCTACCTACCAATTAGATTGTAAGCTCCTCGGAGCAGGGACTCATCTTAATGTATCTTTTATGTCTGAAGCACTTATTCCCATGCTCTGTTATTTATATTATTTGTTATTTATATGATTACCATGTTTATTGCTACTGTGAAGCGCTATGTACATTGATGGCGCTATATAAAAGACATACATTACAATATATAATAAATATAACCAATAATTATTTTCATGTGTAGTTAAAATTGGGAAATATATATCCCACCCCCGCCTGCCTCTCCGCAGGGTTTTTGCACAACATTATTACTGTATATCTATAGTGATAGCTCTTTCTATATACCTGCACATTTGAATTATTGATATTGTGTTACTGCAGTTTTGACCCAGTGAATGCTACATGAGTGTAGCGGTCATGTAAAATGGCTACAGTCATCTCTCCTGCTGACAGTAAGGCCTGGTAAGTTGTGGGCATGCCAGCAGTAATTATGGAGGTTTGCCCTCACACCCTGGTGGGGTGCCCTGTGTATGGATGGGAGTGGTCACATGCTCTGATTCCATGGTTAGTGATGTCAGAGGTGTGTCAGTTCCAGAGTGTACATAAGGCACAGCACTGTGTCTAAAAGTTAGTCCTGAGTTCTGCCAGAGTTCTGAGTAGTTCTGTGTCCTGCGTAGTTCTGAATAGTCTGTAAGAGTTATGTTATAGTAGCTGAACAGGAAGACTGTGTCCAGGGACCTGGCACAGGGTAAAGACATCCCGGCTGGGATAGGGAATCCCTATTAAAGGAGAATTACACCTTTCAAAGGGAAGCACTGAGGGACAATGAGTGGCTAGAGAAACTACTGCAAGGGGCAGTTAGCCCACCTCAACCAATAAAGATACTCTTAATCACAAACAATCTCGTGTACATGTGTGGAGTGAATGTACAGAGAGGAGCACCACAGAGGAGTTCCTCGCCAGGACCATCCCCAAGTGACCGAAGGGACCCTGATGAGGTGGAGGCGCTGCACTGGAACTAGGTAGGACTCAGCACACTACCTCAGCTGCCTGTCTGGACGGGTCCTCCCCACACACCATCATGCGGGAGACTCAGGAGTCCTGTTGCCAACAGGTGCACCACCAGACACTATCACACTGTAATGGGGACCGGTTAGACCACAGGGGCCAATGTGAGATTGGGTGGGTCAGGCCGGGTCACAAAACCCGTTACATGAGCTAACAGTTACTGACCTAAAAGTCACACTGTGGTGCTGAATAATGCAATAATAACAACTTTATTTCACGTGGCGCTTTTCTCCCAATGGGACTCAAAGCGCTTCACAATTACAGTATAGTGTGCGGTACGCAGCACATAGGAATGTTACGGGCACGGGTCCCTGCCCAGATGAGTTTATAATCTATGTTTTTTTGTGCCTAAGGCACAGGGAGTTAAAGTGATTTACCCAAGGTCACAAGGAGCTGACCTCGGGAATTGGGACATCTACCAAATTATCAAAAGGTTATAAA
The DNA here is from genome assembly GCF_040206685.1 of Ascaphus truei. Taxonomy (NCBI): domain Eukaryota; kingdom Metazoa; phylum Chordata; class Amphibia; order Anura; family Ascaphidae; genus Ascaphus; species Ascaphus truei. The sequence continues at coordinate 62,702,625 of NC_134485.1, forward strand.
GTGATGCCTCCTTTTGTATTGTATTGTATGTCTTTATATAGCGCCATAAATATACATAGCGCTTCACAGTACTAATTTACAACTTACATGTTGTAATAATATAAATAACAAATAATATAAATAACAGGTCATGGGAATAAGTGCTTCAGACATAAGAGTAACATTAAGGAAGAGGAGTCCCTGCTCCGAGGAGTTTACAATCTAATTGGTAGGTAGGGAGAACATACAGAGACAGTAGGAGGGAGTTCTAGTAAGTGCGTCTGCAGGGGGCCAAGCTTTATGTATCATGTGTCCAGGATTATCCACAGTGCTATTCATATGCTTCTTTAAGCAAATGTGTCTTATGGTGGGTCATAAAGGTGGATAGAGAGGTGCTAGTCGGGTATTGAGGGGAAGGGCATTCCAGAGGTGCGGGGCAGTCAGTGAAAAAGGTTTAAGGCGGGAGAGGGCTTCAGATACAAAGGGGGTAGAGAGAAGACATCCTTGAGAAGAACGCAAGAGTCGGGATGGTGCATAGCGAGAAATTAGGGCTGAGATGTAAGGCGGGGCAGAAGAGTGTAAACCTTTAAAAGTGAGGAGGAGAATTGAGTGTGAGATGCGGATTTGATCGGAAGCCAGGAGAGGGATTTCAGGAGGGGAGACGCGGAGACAGATTTAGGAAAGAGTAGAGTGATTCTGGCAGCAGCGTTTAGGATAGATTGTAGGGGAGGCAGGGAGGCCGGACAGCAGGAGGTTTCAGTAATCAAGACGGGAGAGAATGAGGGCCTGAGTCAGAGTTTTAGCAGACGAGTAACAGAGGAAGGGGCGTATCTTTGTGATATTGCGGAGGAAAAAGCAACAAGTTTTAGAAACGTTTTGAATGTGAGAGGAGAATGTGAGAGAGGATTCAAGTGTGATCCCCAGGGAGCGTGCTTGGGCTAATGGGTGAATGATCATATTTCCAACAGTAATGTGGCAGGTGATAGTAGGGCCAGGTTTGGGAAGAAGTATAAGGAGCTCTGTTTTTGCCATGTTAAGTTTCAGTTGGCGGATGGCCATCCAGGATGATATTCTAGAGAGACATTCAGAAACTTTGGTCTGTATAGCAGGTGTAAGGTCAGGGGTTGAAAGGTAAATTTGTGTGTCGTCAGCATAGGGGTGATATTTAAACCCAAAAGATGTGATTAGGTCACCTAGAGAGAGTGTGTAAAGAGAAAAGAGAAGGGGTCCCAGGACAGAGCCCTGGGGTACACCCTGTCACGGTTGTGCTCGCAACAAACCAGGGTCAGATCGCGTGGCTGAGGTGGGGTTGTATAAGCACCGACCTTAGACCGCGCAGGCTGATCCGGATTGCGCAGTTCGTAGTCGTACATAGCAGGATTGGGACTGGAGAGAGCAGCGTAGTCAGTGGACGAGCCAGGGTCAGGATTGGAGACATCATGGTAAATGTAGTCCAAGCAGGGAGTCGGCAACAGGAGATCAAGCAGGTCTTCCTGCTTCAGCGAAATTGCTGCAGGTCGGGAACGGGGTTTGCGCGAGTGGCGTCCACGGCCCATGGCACCGGTCTCAGGAAGGAGAAGGCTGACCGGAGTGGGCACTCCGCCAGGCAGCACTGGTAAACCAATGCTTCAGTGCAGGAGTCCAGAACGAGCCTGTGCGGGGAGAGAGAGCTACAGACCTCGGGACAGGCCTCTGCTATGGGACGGGCAGCAGGTCTCAGGAAACAGGGAGCTTAAGTTACGCTGGAGATCCACCGCTTCAGCACAGGAACCAGGACACGGCCTCTGCAATGGAGAGAGAGCAGCAGGCCCCAGGGCTCAGAGACAGACCTCTGCTATGGTAAGGGCAGCAGGTCTCAGCAAACAGGGAGCTAAAGTTACGCTGGAAATCCACCGCTTCAGCACAGGAACCAGGACATGAACTAGGAACAAGGAACATGAACATGAAAACAGCAGCAAGGCGGCCAAGACAGGTGGCTGTGGCAAACACAGTGAAGATCCATGAAGGATTATGCTCGGCAGAGAAGGATTGTGGGGATGCAGTACTTAAAGGCCAGCGGGCCAATCCCCGGAGGAGGGTGTGAGGGCACTGCTCCAATGAGTGGTACAAGGCTAGGTTGCAGTGATAGCTTGCACAGCTGCAGTAGATACCAAGGGGAGTGTTCCAGGACTGCACAGGTCTGTAAGGCAAGGTAAACAGTAAACTGAGGTGTGGATTCCTTACACCCCCACAAAGAGATCGATAGAGATGGAGGTGTTAGCAAAAGAGACACTGAAAGTATGATGGGAGAGGTAAGAGGAGATCCAGGATAGAGCTTTGTTCCGAATACCAAGAGTATGGAGAATGTGGAGGAGAAGAGGGTGGTCCACGGTGTCAAATGCTGCAGAGAGGTCGAGTAATATGAGCAGAGTGTAATGACCTCTGTCTTTGGCAGCATGGAGGTTGTCAGTTATTTTAGAGAGGGCTGTTTCAGTAGAGTGAGCAGTGCGGAAGCCAGATTGTAGAGGGTCTAGAAGACAATAGGTGTTGAGAAGTGTAGCAATCGAGAGAATACAAGACATTCAAGGAGTTTGGAGGCAAAAGGCAGGAGGGAGACAGGTCGATAGTTAGAAGGACAGGTAGGGTCAAGCTTGCTGTTTTTGAGTAATGGTATAACGGTTGCATGCTTGAAGGAGGATGGAAAAGTACCAGAGTAGAGGGAAGAGTTAAAGATCTGTGTGAGCATAGGGATTATAGAAGGAGCAAGAGGTTTTAGGAGATGGGAAGGAATGGGATCAAGAGGGCAGGTGGTAGAGGGAGAAGAGATCAGCAGTGACACATCCTCCTCCGAGATAGCAGAAAAAGAGGCAAGAAAGGCAGGAGGAGAGTTAGGAAGCAGTGTGGGATGGGAGGAGGCAACAGATGGGATGTTCTGACGTATGGATTCTACCTTTTCCTTAAAAAAGTCAGCAAAGTCCTGAGGTGAGATGGAGGAAGAAGAGGAGGCAGCCGAGGGTGGTCTGAGTAGAGAGTCAAAGACAGAAAAGAGTCGGCGTGGGTTAGACTTGTGTGTGTTGATTAGTGATGAAAAGTAGGTTTGTTTAGCCTGAGAGAGGGCAGAGTTGAAACAGGACAGCATAAATTTGTAGTGAAGGAAGTCTGCGAGCGTATGAGATTTCCTCCAGAGGCGTTCAGAGGAGCGAGTGGAGGAACGCAGCATGCGTGTGTTGGAATTTAGCCAGGGTCTAAGGGTTAAAAGGGCGAGGACGGCAGAGAGAAAGGGGGGCATGTAGACCAAGAGAGGAGGATAAGGCAGAGTTGTAGTTACTGACCAGGTTATCAGGGTCTGAAGTAGAACTGAGAGAGGAGAGGGAGGAGCGTAAAGTGGAATCAAAAGTTGGTAGGTTAATAGAGCGCAGATTTCTGCAAAAACGAGGGCGAGATGGAGAGGGGAAGAAGCGAGATAGAGAAAATGAGATGAGGTGATGGTCAGAGAGAGGAAAAGGAGAAATTAAGAAATCGGTGAGAGAAAAGTTTTAAGTGAAAACTAGGTCTAGGTAGTGGCCATCTTTGTGGGTGCTAGCTTCAGTCCACTGTTGAAGGCCAAAAGAAGAGGTTAGAGAGAGAAAGCGGGTGGTCCAAAGAAGAGAAGGGTCATCAATGTGGCAGTTGAAGTCCCCAAGGAGGAGAACAGGGGAGTCTGAGGAGAGAAAGAAAGAGAGCCAGAATTCAAAGTGAGAAAGGCAGAGAGGGGATGAGTAGAGGTAGGTGGGCGATTGATGACCGCCACATGGACTGGGAGAGGCGAGAAGATCTGGACTGTGTGAACCTCAAAGGAGGAAAAAGCAAGAGAGGGGTGAATAGGAAGGGTTCGGTAACGGCAGAGAGAGGAGAACATGAGCCCCACACCTCCACCCCTGCCATCAGGGCGCGGAGTGTGGGAGAAGGAAAGGTCACCGTAGGAGAGGGCAGCTTCCAGAGCAGAGTCAGACTGAGTAAGCCAGGTCTCAGTTATAGCAAATAGAAGCAAGGAGTGAGAGAGAGAGAAGTCATGCACGGAGAGGAACTTGTTAGAGAGGGAGCGAGCATTCCAAAGGGCACAGGAGAAAGGGAGAGAGGAGGCAGGGTGGCAGGGGATGGGTATGAAGTTAGAGGGGTTAACACCAGAAGGAGTAGAAGTTGCATGTGGGAGGCATGTAGAAATAAGGCAGGGACCAGGATTGGGAGAGATATCCCCAGAAGCTAGGAGGAGAAGCATGGAAAGAAAGAGAATGTGTGAGGATGATTTGTTGGGGTGTGTTTTAGTGCAGGGTGTATAGCGGTGTGGTGACAGAGGGTGCAGGTAAGAAAGGAGTTCATGTGAACTGAGAAGTGGGGAAGAAAGGAGAGATGGAGATATATGAATAGAGTTAGAGACATGATGAGGCTGGTGGAAGGAAGTGTATAATTTAAAAATAAGTGAAGTTACAGAAAATATATAAAGTAAAGGTGGCATCACAGCAATAGTTAAGAGTTGAGATGTGCAGTCTGGGATGATATCTGCCTTTCCAGCATAGATCAAATGCAGGAATCAGAAACAGAAGATGGTGTCCACTTTTCCAATTCTTTTTGAACTTCCTTTTTAAACTTCATCTAACATTCTACTTTAAGCATGTATACTTCAAGCATGGCTTTTGAAACCTAACGGAATGTACTTCAACGTTTTTTTAATATAGAAAATAGGTGAACAGCTCTAAAATAAACCTCTCTAATCCACGGCTATTTCTATTTAATTCAATGATGAAATATATTTTATAAAAGTTTTATGCCATGCTGAATTAAGGGAAGCATATTTCTACCGTTAGATATGTTTATCACTGTTGTCAGTAATGCTATACTGTGAAGCACTACCGTATTTCCTCAATTCTAAGACGCACCTTTTTACCCATTTTCACGTCTGAAATCGGGAGGCGTCTTAGAATCGATGTTTTAAAAAAACAAGGCTGCAAGGGTGCGCTGCTGGAGCAGCCGCACACTGCAAGGCTGTATGGTTAGCTGCAACCAGTAGTATTATTGTTATCATTGTTTGTCATTGCATACAGTATATGCCCAACAGTAAAGTGCTATTGTTTTATTGCATCAGTGTGTGTTGTACATATATGGTCTTGCACAGGGTTATCCACATAGTTGGGATCCCGTGCAGGTGGAGGCGCTGTCACATTGAATCAGGTACAACCCAGGCTCCCCGTGGCGGAGGTTCAGGTCTCCTGCGAGCTACAGGTAACGCACACACACACACACACACACACACAGTAGATGCCTCCTCTCCCACGGGTGGGCGAAAGCGCGCTACACAGGCATACCCCAGCATTAACGTACCAATGGGTCCAGAGCATGTTTGTAAAGCGAAAATGTACTTAAAGTGAAGCACTACCTTTTTTCCACTTAACGATACATGTACTGTAAACGTCATATGTGCATAACTGATGTAAATAACGCATTTGTAACAGGCTCTATAGTCTCCCCGCTTGCGCATAGCTTCAGTACAGATAGGGAGCCGGTATTGCTGTTCAGGACGTGCTGAAGGGCGTTATTTTGGGGGGGCACAGGCTGCATGCGGTGAAACCTGGGGGCGGGCATGGGCATCGAAAAAGCAGCTTCATGCTGCTGCTTCTCTGTGGCTTGCTGCGGGGGCGGGGCCTTCCCTGCACACAGACATCCCCTCCTTCTCCTGTCTGTTACACGCCCCAGTTTTCAGCAGCACATGGGGGGACCAGAGCAGGAGCATGCTTAGTACTTCTCCCCCCCCCCCTCGGTGAAAGTGTGTGTGTGTGTGTGTGTGTGTGTGTGGTGATGTGTGTTGTGTCTGTGTATGTTGTGATTGAGTATGTGTGGGGTGTGGGTGTTGTCTGTGTTGGTTGTGATTGAGTGTGTCTTGTCTGTGCTGTGTGTGTTGTGATTGGTTATGTGTTGTGTCTGTGATTGTGTGTGTTGCGTCTGTTGTTTTGTCTGTGTGTGTTGTGATTTAGTGTCTGTGTTGGTTGTGATTGTGTGTGTGCTGTGTGTGGGTGTTGTGATTGAGTGTGTGTGTCTGTGTGTTGTGTTGGTTGTGATTTTGTGTGTGTTGTCTGTGCTGGTTGTGATTGTGTGTTTGTTGTGTGTTGTGTTGGTTGTGATTGAGAGTGTGTTGTGTGTGTTGTGATTGAGTGGGTGTGTGTGTTGGTTGTGATTGTGTGTATGTGTTGTGTCTGTTGGTTTTGTCTGTGTGTGTCTGTGATTGAGTGTCTGTGTTTGTTGTGATTGTGTGTGCTGTGTGTATGGGTGTTGTGTGTGTTGTGCCTGTGTTGGTTGTGATTGAGTCTGTGTGTCTGTGTTGGTTATGATTGTGTTTGTTGTGTTGGTTGCGATTGAGTGTGTGTTCTGATTGAGTGTGTGTTGTGATTGAGTGTTGTGTCTGTGTTGTGATTGTGTGTGTTGTGATTGAATGCAGCAGTGCACAAACTCGGGGGGCGCAAGATTATTTAGGGGGGCACGTGCAGCGAAACCTGGGTGCGCGGGTCGGCAGACGCTGTACGCGGGAGGCCGGAAAAGCTGTGCGCAGGCGGCCAAGATGATGTGCGCGGGCGGGCAGCAGAAGATGTGCGCAGGAGGTCGAAAAGGATAGTGTAGATGGCGGCCACGTGATGGTGTGTGTGCGGGGGATTCGGAGGTACGGGGGAGGAGCACGCCCGAGCGCTGTGTCAAACGGTGTTTGCCCTGCAATAGCGCTGGTTCCTGCTCTCCTGTTTCGCTGCGATCCTCTGCAAATGAAAGGGTAGGCTGCAACTATATCAATCATACTATGAATTGACAGAAATAATTTTTTTTTTAAAGTGGAAACAAACAAAATTATGCAGGACACCCTGTGCTCATGCTTGGAAAGTTCTTGATGTCACCACTCTCAGCGCCAGCGTGGACGCAGCCTAATTTTGCAAGTGCAAGCTGTTGAAATATTTAAGTATTTAGACATATTTGTATTTACATTAAATACCGTTTAGTAAAGGTTTTTTTTTCCATGTGATTTTGATTACATCAGGCAGGAGGGGGCAGAGAAATTTCATGGATGAAAAGGGGGGCTTGGCCTTAAAAGTTTGCTCACCCCTGTCTAGGAGAGGAGCTGAGCTAGAAGTACTGTATTGTCTTGTGACTCACCATATTTTGTATTGCATCAACGCAAAGTGATTATGCAAACGGTTCCATCTTTAAATCCAAAAGTAATTTCAAATTTCTATTTAAACCTGGAAATAACAGTCCCTTCTTTCTACCCAAAGCATCACGAACAGTTGCACCTACTAGAGTGACAGTAATAAGAGCTCTAATAATGTACCTGCAAATATCCAAGGATATTGGAGCATTCAGGAGGCTGTTCATACTATTGGCCGACAACAAGAAGAGGTGTGGCATCCAAATCCACAGCAGTCGAATGGATCAGAACCACTATTCAAGACTCCTATAGGTTTATATACCAGGAGGTTCAATTGGAGCTCATTCTACAGAACGATGGCAACATCATGGGCATTAAAACATCAAGCATCCTCAGATCAACTATGCAGAGTGGCCATGTGGTCCTCATTACACACGTTCACGAAACATTATAAATTACTTCTGGCTTCAGCTGAAAGTCCTCCAAGCAACCGGCAATAGACTCCCTCCCTATTCTGTCCTGGATGTCACTATGGTGATGCACTGTTATGGAGACGCAAGAGAAACATAATTTTTTTACTCCATATAAATTAGTCTCTCATAGTCTCTCTTTGAAAGTGCATATTGGGTTCCCTCCTAGAGTAGTACTGATCCTTTTTTCCTCTCTCCTAAAAAAAATTATACAGCTTGTCAAGTTCAATTGAAGGAATATTGTAGGAGAGAGGGTGCTTTCCCTGGCCATGCTGGACGATCTGTGTGGGGCGTACCTGGGGACGTTTCAAGTGATGTCACGGAGCTGGTTCGCCCTCATTGGGCGAACCGCTCACGTGACCTGTCGCGCTGAGAAATCAGTTTAACTGATTTATCACGCAACGCGCGCCCCCTCCTGCTTCCGCACGCCGCATGGACGTGAACACTGGCTTAAGGCAGTCTGTTCGCTCAGCGTGCGGACGCCTCCGCACAGTCTGCAGTACCATGGCCCCAGCCTTATAGAGAGACAACGAGGAAAAAAATGTATGTAAAACATTTCTGTTTTGTTGCTACAAATAAAATAAAAAATTTAAAAAAGGAAAACGTTCAAAATTTACAGGAAATGTAAACGTGACACGTCATTATCCAGCATCTTTGTTTAGTTTGGCACTGTATGACAATATGGTAAAGCAGATTTTGATGATTGTTTGAATTGTACATGAGCTTGCTCATTTTGTTGTACCTCGTGTAGTAGATTTTGTAACCTCATTGTGTCTGGACTGCTACTGTACCATCAGATTCGGAATGCAATAGTTTGCTATTAAGCCTGAAGAGTTGACAAAACCTGTTTTTTGAAGGTTTTTTTTATTCTGTACTACCGTCACTCAGGTTTTCTGTACAAGCTGTGAAATGCAGCAAATGACTAAGGAAATAACCATGCTTAAAACAGATAGGAAGCTACAAAGGATTACTTCAGTATTCTCATTATCATGTCATCAACCAGGACACTTATTTTATTCTAGCTATGATGCGGTAAGCAAGGTTTTGGGGAACTGTAAATGAATGTTGCGGCATTTCCTTCAAATTTGCGGCATCAGTTGGCAAGCTGAAGTAGATAAGTTTCTAATATATCTGGCTCCTAAACAGATCAAGATAGGCTTTTGTGAAATGTGTGATGCTCGTTGCATAAATCTGAATTTTCTGAATGCTACCCTATAATTAATGTAGCATCCCCAGAAAAATGCATTAAAAACTCATTTTGCAGGAAACTATTTTGTTCTGCAAGTACAATCCTTTTTTTTTTAACTCTTTAATTCCTGAAGATGAAGAAATGAAGATTAATTATTGCACTGTGAACATCTCCTCATGTCCATCTTATTCACTCACAGTACGCTGGTCTGCTGGCCAGGTCATACATACCCTGTGTCTTCTTCACCTGTAGATGCATTGTAGCTGCAGAAGCACAACCCTGTGGCTCCAACCGTCACAATATATGCAGGTGTTTGTGTTTTTTGGCACTTAAGTTTGTGTGTACATGTATCATACTGTATGTCACTAAGAATGTACAGTATCTTCGTGTGTGTGTCACCAAGTCACTACCGGAGACTCTCCCAGCCGCTACCAGTGTACAGTAAGTTCTTTCAAAACTAAAGCTGTCTCATATTTTAATCTGGTATGTAACTGTTACAGATGCCTATAATATATATTATTTCTTAATGTTCATGCAATGTCTTGTATATAATGTACTGTAATAACCCTTTTCACTCATTGTAACCATGTATTTGTCATCATAACTCTATGCCCAGGACATACTTGAAAACGAGAGGTAACTCAATGTATTACTTCCTGGTAAAACATTTTATAAATAAATTTGTATCAGTAACACTTTATTTATCAAGATACTCTAACACACCCTGGCACCAACAAACACACAGAATGTGTGTAGGTGTTTGAATGGCTAAATGTCACAGTACCAGACTATGATGAGATAAATGAATGAGGTTAAGAATGGCGAGTGCATGAAATGAGCGTAATGGCAAGAATATATTTAAACTATGTTACACTTGCAGCAGTGATATATTAACGCAAAGAAAGCGCGTAGGAAATGTTTGTGCCTGCATTCGTGTTAAGTGTAATAAAAGGAATGAGACTGTGTGCCTTCTTTTTTTTTTTAATAACCTTATTACACAAAGTTTAGAAGGTAAAACAGACTATATTGGGTTCCTTTCTGTGTGACCAGTGGGAGAGCACCATAATACAGATATCAATGTAGTTCTTGGGAAAAAATAAGCGCATTGCTTTGTACATCACTAGCTGATATACCCGGCGTTGCCCGGGATGTGCTGGTCACGTGGTGCCCTCCCTCCTGTCTCCGTGGCTGGCTTGCCAGGTGGCGGTAGAAGGGGGGGGGGGTGTTCTTCCCCCCCCCCCTGTCCTCACTCACCCCCCCCCCTGTCCTCACTCACCCCCCCCCCAGCGCTCATTTCCCCCTACCCCCCCCCCGGCGGGCATTGATTCCCCCCCCCCGGCACGAGCCCCTGACTCTTGCTCGGATCAGTGAGGGCAACCGGTGAAACCCCTCCCCGGTGCTGGAGTGAGGAGGACATTACCTCTTGCTCGGAGCAGTGAGGAGAGGCCTGCGGGGTGAGAAGCGCCGAGAGAGGAGGAGAACCACAAAACGCACAAACGCACAAACCTACAGACAAACATTTCAGTTTTATATAGTATAAATCAGGCACTAGACTCAGAAACACTAGTTATACTTGTAAGAGATCTGTAAGGTTGATCAGGTGTACAGTGAGAGATCTTCATTCTTAGATCTGACTGCTTGGACTTCCTCCCAAGAAACCGATATCTATCAAAGTAATATGCTGCGGATACAGTACATCCAGCAGCTGAATGGTCTATCAAGGACAGGCATTAGATTCACAGCCATTTGACACATTGCAAAACTTGAATGATGTGCAATATAAAAAGTGAATACAGAGGGAAAAAATACTGGTTAACAAGCTCGAGGTGGTATGTGCAGTCCTTGAAAGATGGCGTTATGTAATACTATTCTGGAAAGATCATTTAAGCTATGCATGCAGAAAGAGGAAACACACATGTGGCAATGGCAGGAACTACATTAGTAAGGCAGTCACTGTCTATATTCTAAGGGGTCACACACTTAACCCATGAGATTGATATCCTAAACTTCTATGGTTTAGATCATTATTAGATGAAAAATAATCTGACCTTAAAAAATAAAAATTAAAAAAATAAAAAGTGTTCTGCTTCAAGGACATCCCAAAATGTATTTGCATCTGAAGACTGAAGGTAGGTGCATGAGTATTTTTTTTTGCGGGGGAGAGAAGGGAGATGTTGCCTATTGTTCCCAACAATGATGTGCAGGGAACAGAAGAAAAGGAACAGGATGTCCACAAATGTTATATCCCAGCAACGAAGTGCAGTCCCTGCAGTTGGAGCTTGCCCGGTTTCATGCAGTCGTGATACTTGGCTTACTGTTTATTTTTTAATCCATTTTCTTTATTACGTTAAACAGGATCAAGCAGACCATGCCTGAAGGTTCACTTCTGTATTCAATGCATGCGCTCTAAGCTTGAATTCCTTAATCCAGGGGTTCTCAATTCCAGTCCTCAAGACCCCCCTCCAACAGGTCAGGTTTTCAGGATATCCATGCTTCGGTACAGGTGGCTCAATCAGTGCCTGCTTCAGCACAGGTGGCTCAGACCTGTTGGGGTGGGGGAGGGTCTTGAGGACTGGAGTTGGGAACCCCTGCATCAATGGGCAGCATTATAATCTGCTGTAGTCTTTGAGATAAGAAAACCTACACTGGAACACATTGATGTTTTTTGAGTTGTTTTTAAAGCGAAGGTCTGTAGAGAAGTTATAGTAATTGCGGGCTGGATGAATGGCACTGGTCTTGCCTTCGGTAAGTCACATCCGTTCCCCAAAATTAGTCTTATAAACATTGCATGAATAAATGTAAATATTTGCAGCCCTGCAGTGTCGCGGCTATACAAGTACAAAGTGATGAGCAACTTAGAAAAACAATGTCAATCACACAGCAATGCTTTCATACTGGATGCAGAAATTACAACCCTTGTAAAACACCCATGTAGAGATCACACACGATGAAAATGATAGACGCCACTTTTAATATTCTCTTAGATAGTCTCAATTTAACACATTTAAATAGATGAGCAATTAGGTACAGGAATACTTGGGCATGGGGAAATCATGGAAGAGGTACATAGTACCAAAAACAGCGATACACAGCCTCCTTTTGTATATTACCAGACAATACATAGGATAGTTGAACAATTGAAGCTGGATTACATTATCTATAGAAATAATCTCGTCTCCAACCCTGGAGATACTTTATAACATTACATAAAGTGATTTTTTTTTTTTTGAAAAGGGGAAAAAAAATTAAATTAAAAAAAAAAAAGCATATAAAAACATACAAACAAGAAACAAACTCCCAGAGTTTCTTTCACAAGGGGATATTTCTACCACTAAAACGACAGCAGTGTAACGGAGTGTTGCATCAAGAGCTTTGCTCCAAGGCCATGCTCCAAAACACGATGGAGTCCAAGTGCTACTCATGTGTTTACCAACAAAAGTGCCTTATTGTTCAAGCACTTTTGAAAGCTCCACACCATCAAACAATTCATTATAGTCTTCTCTGGGTGTACAGTTGTACTGATGTATCAATGCACCAAAACAGAACAATGGATTTCTCAGATCGCAGCTTTGGAGACAACAAATTGGACCTAGATGCTAGAAAAAAGTGAACTGTAGCCTATATTAAAAATGACACCCTGGCAACGTACATTTTGATCCACAAGGCAGTTCCAATGGTTAACCGTGTTATATTTCCATCCCTATGATATAACAAAAACAGTTAGGATGTCTGCTGGTGCAGTAGTCATAGTAACAGCTTATAAAAGCATGAGGAAGAGCTAGAAAACATGAAATTCCAGCTATCAATGTGGTTCTTGGGAAAAGACAAGCGCATTGCTTTATACAGCATAAATCAGGCACTAGAGAAACACTAGTTATACTTGTTGAAAGAGATCTGTAAGGTAGATCAAGTGTTGGAGATCTTCATTCTTAGATCTGACTGCTTGGACTTCCTCCCAAGGAACCGATATCTATCAAAGTAATATGCTGCGGATACAGTACATCCAGCAGCTGAATGGTCTATCATGGACAGGCATTAGATGCACAGCCATTTGACACACTGTAAAACTTGAATGATGTGCAATATAAAAAGTGAATAGAGAGGAAAACAAATACTGGTTAACAAGCTCGAGGAGGTATGTGCAGGCCTTGAAAGATGGTGTTATGTAATACTATGTCTGGAAAGATCATATAAGCTATGCATGCAGAAAGAGGAAACACACATGTGGCAATGGCAGGAACTACATTAGTCAGGAAGCCCCTGTTTATATTCTAAGGGGTCACACACTTAACCCATGAGATAGAAGCTTAGGATATCAATGGTTTAGAATAGATCATTATTAGACGAAAAATAATCTGACCAAAAAATAAAAATGGAACCAAATGAATGCTTGAAACTTTACACGTTTGCTTAGTGTAAAACCAGTTTCAAAGCTCACCCACAAACTTCTCTATTTAATAGAAACACGCCAAGGGAAAAAGCAGAACACACTTATTTTATTAGTTTCCTGTTTTGTTTCAGAACCATACCTGCTTACGTTTGGAGAGGCAACAGAAATGATCTTGGGTTACTGTCCACATACAATAAATATAACCTCATATCAGGTAGAGGATCAATATCAATGTGCAACAGTAACGGTATATGACAGCAGGTCTTTCGATGCATCTCTATCTTTGCAAGGTAAACTGCCATATCTTTCACAGTAGACCTACTTCACTGCTCTGTTTCCACTTCATAAATTCCAAACCTTCATCTTAACAAGTGCTATGTGTCCTTCTGCAAAGTACGTATGAGAGAGATGATACAGGTAGGGGAGGACTAATCCATCTTTGACTCGGCTCGCTTTCCTCTCTGTTGTTTCCTTGCACCGGGAATGCTCTTGCTCGGCTGCAATAAGTTACGTTGCTTTGTTTTTTTATTGTTGTTGCTTAGCTGCATTAAAACAGCGTCCATAAGTGTGGAAAAAAGTTCAGTCCCAAAGCAGGTAAACCTGATATACTCGGCCAGGCATCCCTGATATCATATCTAAGACAAAAACAAACAAAAAAAAAAGTAAAACAGTAAAAGCCTGGGGAATAAGGATTGTTATTAATGTCAAGAATATAAGCACCGATAAGAAAAACCTGACAAGTAGAATAACAATCTTATGGCATTGTTGCAAAGAGTAAATAATAAGGGTAGGGAGAAGGGGAAGGAGGAAATACTGTATACTCTAGTGACTGTCAATTAAGAACTGGTTGCTGGGGCTAATTACCCTATTGTAGCACTCCAAATTGGAATGTAATGATGAAATAATTACAATCAAACTTTAATAGTAACAATAGAGATAAAATAAGATTGGACAAACTAACAGAAAGACCAAATAATGTAGACACTCCTAAGTAAATGTTGGTATACAAAGTGGCTGTAGGGTATTTATAAGAGGTACAACAGAATCACCTTTAAAGTCCCTTTAAGCTGACACTCCACCTTTAGTTATCAGCGTTTCCTCTCCAGTTGATATATACTGTCAATCATTGTTATTTATTGCTGAATACATATATATATATATATATATCACTTGATAAGCTATTTTCTTCTCATCACTAGAGGTCATCAAGCTATATACTGTATTATGGTATTTAGTCCACTTCTCACACTCTGGACTTTAAAGGTGATTCTGTTGTACCTTTTATAAATACCCTACAGCCACTTTGCATACCAGCACTTAGTTAGGAGCGTATACAGTATTTGGTCTTTCTGTTAGTTTGTCCAACCTTACTTTATCTCTATTGTTACTATTAAAGTTACATTTTAATCATTTCATCAATACATTCGAATTTGGAGTGCTACAATAGAGGCCTTCTTTCTATCCTTATAAGGTTCTGTTCATTGTTGCACAGAGACACAATAGATAAGGAGATCCCAGCACATACATCTCACTAACATTGACAAGGCAGCAGTGCAGTCAGAAAGGGATAAGTGGCTGAGTAAGATACCAATAGTTTGAGTGTGCTGCCACAAGCAAGTTGAAGGTAGAAAGTTGACGATGGTTAAAGTAATTAGACCATGGTATGCGGAGAAACCAATAAGTGTGGAGGGTGAAGGAATTCTAGAAGCGTGGAACAGCCAAAAAGATGGAAAAGACGCGGCACAGATCTTGGGCTTACATCTGAGATTTAGAAGCGGTTGAGTTAAATGTAGCCATAAAACAGGGATCTACACAATAGTCTGTAGTTTTGTCTCTAAAAAAAAGTCACAGATCTCATAAGGACAAACCTTGGTAGACTTCTCTAGCGATGGCTTGCACTGTGTCTGTTGCATCACATCGTTAACAATCATCTTGGCTATTTTCCACGCCATCTCTTCTTGGGCCTGAAATAGAAACGGAGCCATCATAACCAATTCAAGAATGATCTAAAGACCAATTGTTTAAACCTGGTATTTTTGGCCGGTGTAGAATTTAGAGCTAGGTTAAATTTTCTACCATTTTCCATAAAACCCTTAAATTGCCAAAGGGCTCTGAAATGCATTACTGTGAAAATGTTGATGAGCAAAATTTAAATAGAGTTGCATAAAATGTTTGGTAACTAAACACCTACATTTTTGTTTCTTTAGCATCTATTTGTAACAAAGTAAAATATTAACAAAGTATGTTGGAAGAGTCCCCAAATCAGCACTCTCCTAATGAAAAGTCCCTATTATCACTAGTAGCATGTGAAGTTGCTATATCTCCTTAGCCTTTCTTCACAATGAGGTTATTAAAACAGAATACAAATAAAGATAATGGGAAAGTTCATTTTTATTGACTGGGCATAATAATAATAATAGCTCCATGAACCATATATATCATAATATAAAAAAAAAGTTATAAAATCTCCATCACAATATAGAAAAAGGAGAAAATAATAAATGTCCCTCTATGGTCCTTTCCTCCATTCAGACAGTCAGTGAAACATACGCATTATGAAATATTTAGCAAGGCAGTCCTTGATGAAAAAACACGAACTACAAAGTCCCCAAACAAACTCCTTGGGCTACATCCCAAAACCGTGCAAAAAAGATATTTTATGAAATTACTTAAGCCACTTTTCAGCTTTGGAATACCGTTACCCTGCTCTCCCCTTACCGCCATCGCTCACTTGCACTTTTAATTCTACCCCTAGCTTCCACATTTTCGTCCCTAAACCATCCTTCCTAATTTCAAATTTTCTACTGTCATCTCCCTCATTCTACAGCCATCAACTTAATCTGATTCTCACATAACTGCCCCATCACCTCCCAAAAAAACACAGCATTCCCTGTTCTACTCTCTCTTCCTCTCATTACTACTACTCCTACTCTGTGGTGACATATCCTCTAATCCTGGCCCTATCCACATACCAATTCTTTCATGTCACAAACCCTACCCCAACGTCTCCTTTTCACCATGCATGGTCAATCACTCCAACCTCATTCCAATTTCACCTCTCCCTTCCCTTTTCCTGTGCCCTATATAACGCACGATCTGTCTGCAACAACCTTATTGCAATACACGATACATTTTTTGCAACTCTCTCTACCTACTAACCATTACAGAAATCTGGCTCACCCCTCAGATACTGCCTCCCCTGCTACTCTCTCCTACGGTGGTCTCTGCCTCAGCCACACCCCCAGACCAAGGAATAGACAGAATGGAGGAGTTGGCATACTACTTTCCCCATGCTGCACATTTCAGGTCACCCCCACCCCCTTTCCCTCCCTCTCTACAACCTTCAAAATCCACGCTGACCATCAACACCTACTTTCACATGCACATAAAGAAACCTACATGCTCTAGACCAGTGGTTTTCAACCTTTTTTTGGTTAAGGAACCAAAAGGGATGGGCCTGCTTAGGATGCGTTCTTTCTATAGTCACTGCTATTGGGCAAACATAGCACCACCCTGAGCGCTGAATCTATTTTGACTAGCTCTAGTTTTGCTAAAAAAACAAACAAACAAGGATGCTCACCTCATCTGTATTTCCTTGCACCCATTTTTTCATAGCTTGGGAGAACATTGAACCTAGAGAGTCAATCAGAAACAAGTATTATATTCTCATTTTAACTAAAGTAAAGCAGACAACCTCTTTGAAAGTAGACACGCCTCTAGTAGTTAAGACCTATTTGTAACTGGCAAGTTCAACTGATTTGAATGAAGTAGATTTAAAATAAAAAATGTACCTGTGACACCAGATTTGCTAAATTTGTGGAGCATATATTTACAGATTTCTATTTTTTTAATTGATTTTATTGTGTTATATATTTTTATCTTACCATATTTTGGTAAGAAAATAAAAATTTTCTTTTAGAGATGCTCTGCTATTTTTGTTACTGGCTGGTTATGTTAAAAGGCATTCACCTTTGGATTTCTTCACATCCGGATCAGGTTCAGACTCTCGGATGAACTGACCCAGATCACTGACCGTCCCAAAAGTCATTTTCCTGGAAACAAATAGTATGAAACGATGTGACGCAAGGCTTGAACAAGGCTTAAAATTCCCTATAGCGTTTCTCCATAATTCCATATGTTGCAACATGCACTCAGGCAAAGGCCTAAACTTGTTTTTTGTGCATGTTTAAACTGTAAGTGCGCACATGGAAGACCATCAATAAAAACGGCCTTACCCTGCATAAGTTCGTTGATATAAAGATTCAGGATCCAGACTTGTAGCATCGACAATTATTGCTTCATCGAAATTTTTCAAAATTTTAACTTTACTCTTTTTGACACTAGACTGAAACAAAACATAATAAACATTAGTGTCCACTATAGTGAAGGGGGTGGTACAAGTGTTGCCACGGTGGAAATATTCTCTCCCAATGAACTGAAATGTATTGGTCTCACCAAAAGATTGATGTGTGGCCACTGGGTAAAAAGAGCCTAGTGCTGATATTGCAGTTTACATCTCAGAGTTGCTCAATTGCAAAAATAAATTGAAATATTTAATCTTTTGAACACATGCAGGTCATATCTTTAGATGTCATTTTCATAACTTTATGGATCTCTAAACAGCTTTTTCATCTCCATATAAAAAGTGCAGCCATCCATTGGTACCTGAGAACCAGAGTTATCAGCAGTGCCTGCATAGGGTTCATGGTTGGGAGTGCCTTGGGGCCCGTGACAGGGATTCCCTGCCCCACTCCAGCTATACTCATCCCCACGCACCGAGTGGATTAGATCACTCAAGTACTGGTAATATAGATTGCTGGAGAGGAAGCCAGGCAAGAAAACCTGAAATGAAAATAAAAATAATAAATAGGGTTGAAAGAAAGGGAATGCACATTAAGCACTTAACATCGGTTTCCGTCTGTGGCAAGTACTAGAGGCTTCTGGCCGAGCACTACCTACTTCCAGATGTGTCCATCCTGCTAGTATCTATAGATGGATTACCACCCCGTGAAAAGATTCAGGGGCTTATTTTATATCCATCGATTCGGCCAAATCGCCCCGATTTCAGGAGAAATTCCACATGGACCCATGTGTCAGTTTGGCTGCTTCGGACGATATAGGATAAGCACCTTACTATTTTTAATGCCATTTGCTGTCACAACTTCCATGGATAGCAAATTCCAGAAGTGGATACTGCGCCAAGTGAAAAGGTGCTTTCCTTTTATTTGTATATATGTATATATATATGTATATGTATATGTATATGTATATATATATATATATATATATATATATATATATATATATATGCAAATATAGCTGTATGCTCATCTGCATGTCTTAGGCAGGTCAGCAACCCCGCCTTTCCCCATTATCACCCAGCATACAGCACTTCCACTGCAGCAAGGGATTCTGGGAAATGACATGCACATGAGCACACAGTGTCACTTTTTGCCTCAATAACCATTTTTAACATGGTTCCCTATAGGCTTAAGCTTGCTGCATGGTCACAGCTTTGAGCACAGCCAGGGTTAAGGTGCATACCCAGAAAACCACCCACAGACAGCTGTTTCGACCTTGATGGGTCTCATCAGTGTGGGGTTGATTTTACTGGGAATGCAAGAGAGGCTATGGGATAGGCTAAACATATATATATATATATATATATATATATATATATATATATATATATATATATATATATATATATATATATTATATATATATATTACAGCAAGTGATAATTTGTGTGTTCCCTGGTCCTTGTTTTGTGTGAATTAATTAATAAACGTTCCTCCTTTATGTTCTATAAATCTTAATCGTTTGTACAATTCTAGGGCAAGAGGATGCAACTTCTCACCAGAACATCAATATGATTATACTCACAGCCACTATGTGGTTATATTAGTAATGTGCAAATGCAAGTCTTTTTTCAGGTGATGGGTTGTGCTGGGAAGGCTATGCATTGCTAATACTGCATTGTTAAAGGTTAAAATCAATAGTACAGTATCTCTGTTTAGAACTTATATTTCTACCTTGGTGTAATCACTTCTCAGAATGTAAAACCATTATTTCCTATTCAGTAACTAGGCTGCCTGTGAGTAGGGTTACTGGTTATGCACTTCTTTAACCCAGGCCGTGCTGAAAAGCTGTGTAATACTGCAAGCATAAGCTTATAGGGGTCCATGTTAACATTTTCATGTCCTTTCCCAGAATCCCTAACTGCAATAGAAGCATTGTATACAAAGAGAAAATAGTGAAACCAGGGTTGCAGACCAGTCTGAGACATGTTAATGTGCTCACAAGTCATATTTTTATTTGTTTTATGCAGTAAATGAAGTTTGGAATCCATAAATACCAACTTTTTTTCTATTAGGTCATTTTCCTTTAATATAACAGACGCAAATTATTTCAGAAAATCCACCCCTTCCACAATCAAGTGAAATGTAAATATTTATTTATAAAATATTTTACCAGGAAGTAATACATTGAGAGTTACCTCTCGTTTTCAAGTATGTCCTTGGCACAGAGTACCGACCCTCAAAAATTCAAAACAAAAATCCAATAACTTCTATTTAATAGGCATTACTGTATTTGTGTGAGTATTCTTGGGCCGTACTGATAATGTCTATCAAAAATGTTCTAAAGAACTTGTGTCTTCCTTCTCTTCTATGTACAGGACATGCAACCTCTGTTAAATCAAATGTGTGTATTATTTCTTACACTATTGTTATGCTGTTTGTATATTTAACGGATTATAAAAACAGATAGTTTTTGTGTAGAAGTGCAGTCTACAAATTTCTTACGTGAACTAAACATACCTTGAATTGTTGTTTTTTGTGGAATTTGATGCAATTGGCCTTTTCAATTTATATTTAATACATTATTCATATTATTGCTGCAAGTATACCTGCACCTTGTTTTGGATGTTGTTGTACATAGAAAGGGATTTCACAAAGTTTCCTATTTTGAATTAGGCATTAATAGAACATACAGCATCATGTATGTTGAGGAGGTAGTTAAACTACACTAGATTAGGTGTTAATCTAAAATACATTTCCAGATTCTGTTAATTCATTTGTCACTGCAGGTGTTAATGAATGTGATTCTAAAAATGTTTTAATTCAATCCTGAAGCTTAAGTGAACTTTTCCAATGCTGTTAACCTTGGCTGAGACGGTGAAAGCTCCATTCACAAGTGCCTGCAAAGATTAGGCGTTAACCCAGCATGCCTTCACCTTCTCCATGGTGGTCCAGGCCTGACGTAATGGAGTGGTGAAACAGTTTGAGAGCGGCCCACCTTCCCTGCAGATGTTGGATTCCATTTCCAGCCGCACAGAGTCGTCAAACCCCAAAGGGTGGGTTGCTTGAAGGGAAAAATACCTGAAAGTAAAAAATAACAATTACCAAAACAATATAAATTTACTCACCATTAGCATTTAGCCTTTCCATCCTTACAATTTAGCAGATGTTAGGAGTACTTCATAATGTAATCTTCTAATGTTTGATTGATGCAAACCGTAAGCAACACTGAACATACTTGAAAAATTCTTAAACTAAACATCCCTTTGCTTTATAACCTTTTAGCCATGATTTAATTTCCAAAAATAAGTGCAGTGTAATAAGGAATAAAAGGTAAGTACTTACTTATCATATAAGATCATTGCATCGTTCTGTGCCTCCTGCCCATCGTACTGCCCATTTTTGGCTGCAAGCTGGGACTGAAAGTTGTCTGCAGCCAGCCAGAATTGCAATATGTTCACTGCATCTTCCTTTTCCATATACTGTAAAAAAATAAAAATAAAACGATGTCTGCTAAATGAGGGAAACATTTTTTTGTTCTCTAAATTTACACTCTCCAAAATCCATGAGTTCAAGAAGTAAATATAGCAAATAAAAATATTACTTGTGAGCACATTCACATGTCTCAAACAGGTCTGTAACCCTGCTTTTCCACATCTTCTAGTACAGGGGTGCGCAAAGTGGGAGTGCATGATTTTTCCGGGGCGGGGGGAAAGGGCGCGGCTGTTGCAGAGGTCCCGTGCTTTTCCCCAAGGCATTTAAATGAAATGCCGGAGGATCCCACAAGGCTTCTGCAGCCTGAACATACCGAGATTCAGCTGGCTTCTGGATGTGTATCCATGGCAGCGTGGCGTCAAATGACATCACGTCACATGACCCCGCAACATCATTTGACGCTGCACTAAAGTAAGGGGGCGCGCGAGCACAAGGGGGGAGCAGCAATAAAGGTTTGCGCACCCCTGTTCTAGCATACAGTGCTTCCACTGCAGCCAGGGATTCTGGGAAATTACATGCAAATGAGCACACAGCGTCACCTTTTACTTTATGTCCAGTTTAACATGGATCCCTATAAATTTATGCCTGCTGTCCACAGCTTTTCAGCACAGCCTGGGTTAAAGAAGTGCATGTACAGCAAATAAAAATCCCACTTGTGAGCACATTAACGCGTCTCAGACAGGTCTGCAACCTGCTTTTCCCCATTCTCAGACATTGCAGCAAGGGATTTGGGAAATGACAAGCAAATGAGCACACAAATATATTGAAATAAATATACAAGACAGCAGAAGGCTCCGCCGAAACGCGTAGGAGTGGGAGCGTGGCGAGGGGACACTTTTCTCTACCAGTCTACACCGGGACCCAGCGTCTGGCTCACCACATACTATTCTGTGGTGAAGTATACAGGACTCTTACTACCAACAACACTCTAAATGTTTTGATACTGGACATTACTTTCATGCAACACTTTTTGTGCTTAAGTAGCTGTTCATGCATGTATTCACCTTTGCACAGCTCTGTTTCCAGCAAAGTTTGCTGCCCTTTCCATCTTATTGTTCAGTTTAGGTATGTTTGTGCACTCTGTATTATACTGACCAACTTACCTCTATCATCAGGTTCTCTTATATGAGTTGGTTTGTGCTGTTTGGCACTATTGTACTTTGCTGTGTCTGCAGTATCATTTTTTCTGTGACTTGGTGTTTTGTTTGGTTATGTCACTGAATCTGTCCCGTACCCCTAGGCTTTCATGTCTGTGGCCCCGTGTCACGTAGTCTCTTGTCCCCTCCCATTTTATCCCTTCTCCCCTGTTTTTATTGTATCAATAAATTGTTTATTATTTGGATATACTGGAGTGCTCCTTTCAGGATTCTTTTTTGTTTTGTGTCCCTATGATTCTTGTCCTTGGAGCACCGCTAGCTTCCTATATTTCATTGGTTCATATGCCAGCTTTATTAGTATCCGTTATATTTCTTTAGGTGTGCATGCGGTAGTCTGTGTGCCTAAATATACAAGACCGTTAAACATATTTTTTTTTAAACCCCCTAACCAAAAAGTACTCAACTTGACTTGCTCACCTTTAAACATTCGCTAAGAATGTCCTACGTATATTGGAACTAGCACCCTCTCACCTACATTCTATGCACAGTACACAGATAGTGGGACTCGGGAGGAATTCTGTTCCTCTCTAATTAAAATACTGAAATAAGTAGCTCAATAGATGTTCAACTGTGATATAATCAAGTCCAAATATGCAGATCTTTCTGTAGTGGCATTTTCTCAAACTGATCCTTAAAATGTAGTTGTTTTCTCCTAACCCCTCCAACACTGATGAGACCTTTTATGGCCCCACACAGAGAAATTGGCTGAATAGAATGTGACTAAATTAGTAGGATATTACAGGTCAAATCATTGAATCCCATAACATCAGTCTCTCCAATTCACTAATTACATCAATAGTTTATCTACAAGGATTTGGGTAACAGTTGCATAATAGTTACATAGAAGAAGAGGTTTAAATAAAAGACAAATGTCCATCGAGTTCAAACTATGTTAAATTTAGACGAAAGATAGATACTTATCCTATATTTGTATTTACAGAATATTGGTCCAGAGAAAGGCAAACTAAAAATCCTAGTGAAACATTGTCCAATGCTGTCTAAGGGAAAAAATTAAATTCCTTCCTGACTCCAATAATGGCAATTGGATTTCTTCCTGTATCAACAGCCTTTCCATGTTTACTTATTTGGTATATTCCTGTATACATATCTTTTCCAAAAAGATGTCCAACATTTTTTTGAACATATCTATTGTATCTGCCCTTACAGTCTACATGGGTAATGAATTCCACATTTGAATTGACCTTACTGTAAATAACCCTTTGTAACATCTTCGATCAGTGGTTCTCAACCCCTGAAGACTTTAGTAGCAATTCCCAACATACCTCACAATTCACTTCGATTCTTTCCTGCAGTCCATGGTTTTTCTATTACTTTCGGCATATTGCACCTCCACACAAACGTTAATAATTGGAGTGGTCTCTTATATAGGAAAAAACCTCCGCCTTATAGAATAAAGGGTGTCAGTTTGACACCGTTCGCTTCCCTGACTGGGTTAGGTTGCGCTTATAGTGCCTAGCGACGCCGCTCCAAAAACAAATACATTGAATCCGACGCATGTGCTTATAGTAAGCGCGACAAACGACCAAAATTTTGGAAGCCAGTGATATTTGATTTTTTTTTTTTTTTAGCAACAGTCGCCACATGTGACTGTCTCTAAACCAATCACAAAGCGCTGCCCTCCTCCATGGTGACATCATTGGCCTTGTCGCCAGCGACGTCGCTTAAAACGAAAGTGCAACTTTTGCCGGTGGCGACGGGTGATGTCATCGGTCGCGTCGCCGGCACTATAAACGCATCCTTAGGCAGATATGTCCCTTATTTTTAATCAGACAAATTAAAACTTGAAGCAGTATCATAAACTCACCTCTGAGAAATAAAACAACGCCGATTCACAGAAAAGTATATCAGACAGGTAAACGGTTCCACCAGTCAGCACCTCGATCTGGTATTTACAGAAATGGTGACTTCGCAAAAATTCAGAAAAGTGCCTATACACAACGACAAGAAGAGTAACCATCAAAAACAGGTGTCAGGTCACTGCGTCACTGTTATACTCGGAACAGATACGTGACATTTGAATGTGCTGAAAAGTGGTGTTTTTATTTGCTGTACATGAGGGTTTTTGTCACTTTTCTACTCACCATAACATACTTTGTGTCTGGTTTTAGCACTTCAAGCTTCACATTGCAAAGCCAGTAACCAACCTCACACTGAGACCAGGTTTGCCACCTTTTATTGAAGGCCAACCCGGAGAAACTTAATATATATTTTTTTAAATGTAGAGCTTACCTTCAGCTGCGTCTCATGGCATCCTCCGGACATCTCCCCCAGCAACTCCCGTCAAGCATGAAATGGAGCCGCATTGCCATGACAACGGGACGCCTTATGGCGCCTAGGCGTCACATGACGGCACGTTGTCATGGCAATGTGGCGGCGGCGGCGGCGGCACATGCTGGCACGTTGCATCTTGTCATGGCAACGAGTGTCACATGATGCTGTTACTGTACGTCACGAACCGTTCCCGTTTGACGCGGCACAGCCATATTGTCAGTAGTTGCAAGGAGAGATACCGGGAGACGCCACTGCCGCCCCCCGGAGTTTTACTAGGTAAACACGTAGCCCAGAGATACATGGACAAAAACCTGTAATCTCTGGGTGAAACCCGGAGTGGTGACAACCCTGACTGAGACCCAAAATGTTTAACTAGATATCTGTAAGTAGGTTTATACTAGTTATGTACTTTATCCCAGGCTGTTGCGAAAACACTAATACGGCAGGCATAAACTTTGAGGGGTCCATGTTAAAATGTACAAGAAGCAAAAAAGGTGACACACTGTGTGCTCATTTGTATGTCATTACCCAGAATCCCTGGCTGCAGTGGAAGAACTGTATGCTCAGCAATACTAGTATTAGCTTATCCCTCATTTACCATCTATGGTAGACATTACTAAATACGTTACAGACACAGAAGGGACAATTCTAGTATCGATTTATTTTAAATGTGTTAGTAGATAAAGACCCATGTTTACTACGCAGCTCTATTATATTCCCGGTGTCTATAAATATCACTTAGTTGATCTAGACCATAATGTTTGGAACAATGACAGTCTGCTTATCTAGGTATCAAAAATCTTCATACTTTTTCGTTTTCTAACTTTCATGGTGAAATTACTGGACTTTATTGAAATTATTTCAAATGCTAGCACTCAGAAATTGTATTAGTTCTGCCTTAGGCCGCGTTTATAGTGCCGGCGACGCGATGACGTCACCCGTCGCCACCGGCAAAAGTTGCACTTTAGTTTTAAGCGACATTGGTGGCGACAATTCCAGTTACGTCACCAAGGAGGCGGGCAGCGCTCTGTGATTGGTTTAGAGACCGTCACATGTGTCGACTGTCTAAAAAAAAAATCAAATATCACTGGCTTCCAAAATTTGTCGCTCCGTCGCGCTTACTATAAGTGCATGCGACGGATTCAATGTATTTGATTTGGAGCGACGTCGCATCACCAGGCACTATAAGCGCAGCCTTACAGAATCTGAGTGCTTGAGCACAAAAGAAACACTCTATTAAAGTCTGAACCCAGTAAAGATTAAATGATAAAATGTTAATGCACCTAAGGAAAAACTTACTCTTGGTCCATGGCGTTAAACACTATGGATTGTGCTGTAACAAAGCAATTGGGATCCACTTGCCCATCTTCCCCACAGATCTTGGCTGCAAAAGATGAAATCGTCACCAATTATACTTTCAAGCAGCCATGTATTTCTGTCATATTTTATAATACTTCAGCAGTGTATGATGAATATATGTCACATGAGCCACATTGTTGTACATTATGTGCCAGGATTGTGTTGCAAGCTCTTCAATACAGTACATCAATGAACTACATTATAATGTATTCTTAGTTTGCATTGCACTAAATGCAGGGATAGCCTTAATTACAGAGGGAATCCAAAACCATAAACATAACATTTGCAATTTGCGAAAAAAACTGTTGATTGTTTGCAAGGGGAACGTAAGCTCCACTGGGCTGCCTCAAATATCATTTCTTAACAAACTTTATTTTTTCTTTTTGATTTTATACTTCAGATGTTTTCTATTCTAAAAAAACGAAATGTAAAAACATGTTGTCCCAGATTCTCTAATCAGTTCTATTCCGTAAGATACATTCTAGCACCAGAAACACCTTACAGTCCATTCACTCCAACAGGCTGAAAGGGATCTACCAGTTCCGGAAGGGGCCTAATGGAATAACACCGCTTTGGAAATACTGTATGGGCCTTAATGTGTATTACCAAAAATGATTACAATTGTATTCCTAAACATTGCTTGAAATCTCAAACCCAGTCTTGTGCAAATGTGTATTTTGAATGCTTTGCTCCTTTTTGTACTGCAGAATGTGTACTTCAGCGTTAGGGGATTTTATTTCAAATAACAAATGATATTTTAGGACAAGGTTTCAGGAGTTCTCGCTCTTCGGCAATACTGATTTACAGAGGATCCCAAAAGTTTAAAGCTGCAGATCAAGCTGCTGTTTTTAAAAATGTATTTATTTATTTAACCATTCAATAAGTGCATCAATACAATCTGCACACCGACAAGTGATTAGCTAAGCTGCCGATCGATCCGTTCTCCTGTGATCGACCGGCACTGATTCGGCTCCGGGGTTCTTAAAATTACTGTTAGTGCTGCAGAAGATTACCCAAGATGCAAAGTTCTAAGTGGAAGATCATGTGACCAGGCAGGCACTAGATACAATTGGAAAATAAGGCAGTGCACTGCCCAAAGTAACAGAAGGAGGCTCACGGTTTTAAGCAACAAAAAATAGATTTATTACATAAAAAGTGGACAAAAGGGTCCCCCCTAGGTCACAGCAGGGGTCCACCAACTAGTTTCAGGCAAAAATGCCCTTTATCAAGGTGACACAGCCTCCTTCTGTTACTTTGGGCAGTGCACTGCCTTATTTTTCTACTTGTTCCTGCCATCACCTGGGAGATTGCACGCCTGTGAAGATTCTGAGATTGGATACTCCAGGAGAAACTGAGCGAGTTCACTTTGTGGGTCGCTGTACCCCTTTTTTCTCTGATATATGGGACGTTGGTCTGTACTATTTATTTATGGTGCCGCTGGCATTAGGTACTAGTCCCCTAACCCTATTAGGGCTTTGTTATGCTATATGCTTACATTGAAGGAGTTTATCCTAAACCTCAGTTTATTATGCCAAACAGGACTTGTTTTTTCTGATGCACTGGCTTTCTACACAACTAGATACAATTGGTACAATGCTAGAGAGAAGGCAAAAGGTTGTGTGCTAGAGCCTCTCTCAGAAGAGAAAGAGGATGTGACTTTGCAAATGGTTGCTATAGAAACAGAAATGCTTGTTACATTAGCATACATTAAAAATGTCTTTAAAAATTGTTGTTTTTCCCCCCAAAAAAATGCTACATGTATTTTCTCATAGTACAGAACTGAGATATATATATATATATATATATATATATATATATATATAAAAAAATACCACACGTAGGATATTGCTTGAACTGCAGCTTTAACACAGACAGCAAATTCAAGATAACAATCTAAGGCAGCTGAGGTGAAGTAGGAATGGCAGAGGGAATAGTAAATACACAGTAGGACTTCTTGGTTAGCTCTTTGATCTTAGAAATAATTATGTCACAATTTTCCTTGATATTTCTCAATGCGCTCTTTGCAAGGAGGTTCTCAGGTCTAAATTTAGAAAGCTTTTTTTAATAGATCTAATTATGAAAGACCATTAAAATGATACAGAATGTATTCAAAAACGCTGCGCTTTCATTTTATTCACAAGTCATATATACAGTATACACTACTAAATGGAACTGTACCTTTAAATCATATCTACCCAAAATGTTACTGTTGAAAGGTTTGTAGGGACCATTGTTCAAGCCTCTATTTGCAAGTTAAGAAGACTCAAAAGCAAAGTTTTTATCTTTCATTTGTCCACAGACTGTTCTGTGTTATCCCCCTAATTAGCAGCATACAGTAGGATGATGGAAGTTGGAAATATGCAACTGACTAGTAAATAGACACAGTCCACAATTTGACAGAGTGGTGTGTGTTGGATAAGAGGTTCTGTGCCTGGATGTGCTGAGGCGGGGTATATATGGGAAGCGGTGTGTGATGTTTTGTTTTCCTATACTGGTCTTTATCATTATGAATAGAACTTGAGAAAGGCTCTTGAGAGAACCGAAAAGTTGATCTGTGTATTAAACTCTTGTCATTTTTCCACAAGACCTGGAGTGCCTGCTATCCTTCCATTCCAATTTTTTTTGCAGTTCATGCACCCAGGCATTACATCAGTTTCAGTGGAGTGCCACTATAATGTATGCGTAAAATATATATAACACATACATACATTATAGTGGCACTCCACTGAAACTGATGTATTGCCTAGGTGCATGAACTGCATAAAAAATACATACTGTACTGTACGGGTGTGTGTGTCATTCAAGCAACATTTATTTATATAGCGCATATACACAGAATGTAATCATAATGAGTCGCTGTCCCAAAATACGGACACTGATCCTAATAAAAATTAATTTTATTCCCCTTATTAATCTCTTCTCCTTTGCTTCTCCCTTCAACTCGCTCCAGCCACCCAAATTTAAGGAGTCAGGGAACAACTGAATTCAGCTTTATAGAACCTCGTGTACCAATGGTACTAGGGATACCCATTCTCTAGTCAAATAATCATCCAAACAATGTGAGCAATAGAAAAATCAAGATTTAACACAGAAACCACATCTAAAAATCAACATCATGCTCAGTGACAGCAACAGCAAAAATAATTCGTCCCAGATTTACTAAACTGTGTGAAGCCTTAAGGCACCTTAAAGCTCCTTCAAACGATTGGGCTGTACGTTGCCTTTAAGACTTAGCACTTATTTAATAAACAAGGCCATTTATCACTGTTTGTGAACCAAAAATCCAGGTCTATGCAGAAGTTGCACTTACCTACTATATCACTTCTAATTTCCTCACTAATGGGTATAGGTTTAGCAGCATCTGGAGAAATGTATTTGGTGAAAGTATTAACAGCATCCCGTTCTATACCTAGAGGAATAGACAACCACATAAATATAAGCAACTACATGAGAAACCTCATGTCATCTGCTTTATCTTCACAATCAACAGACTACATGTATATTGTACAAGGCTTCAAGTTAGGAGAGGGTTTTGTCATACTGAACTATATCACGCATATATCAGCATAACAAGTCCTACTTTGCAGGGTAAAATTATTATATATGCCAAGAAAACATTGTCTATTGCTCTCTATCCTCTTATGGTTTGGCAACGTGTTAGCATTGAGATCCTACTCCGACTGTACCCAAGATTGCTTAAAAATCCACTGGTTTACTGTTCATTTAATTCACATAGAAGTTTGAGAATCAATTTAAAACAAAGATGTTGGCTGTACATATCAAGCACGTTAAATGCATAGGGGGTCTTGTATGTTGGTTTGCCTGCATTAATTACAACTTTGGATACCGGATGAAAAGGAGGTTGTCTGGAGGTAACTGCAATCGGGATTAGTGCTACTTTTTGCCCATGATACCACCTGACAACATTTTTCTTCATCTTTTCTACAGAACACTTCAAAAGCGAGTCAAGGAGATAACAAGCCTTCATTGCTATAGAGAATGCAACTAAAATGTTAAAATACATCACAAGAACACACAAGGCAAAAAATATACATATGGTTTTTTTGTTCTTCAGAGAAAGAAATGTTCAATTAAACATGTGATACAAAAGATTCTCCATTGCAACACATGCATCTAATGATGGATTTCTTGTACATTTTACTTTCATCAAAAAAAAAAAAAAGGAAGAAGAATGGTATACAGAGGATGTGAACTCTTAGTTTGAAAGAAACATTTGCAATCATCTTCACTTTTGCAATAAAATGCATTATAATATACACAATGTCCGATGAATCTCTATCATGTTTACACTTGGTAACATATGAACATACAGTAAATTACATTTTACCTACCAAAGTTTTAGTGAGTGTAATATGCTAGAACAATATAAGACAGCAGCTTACTAGAGAATCGGACGTAAAATATAGTACGGCTGCAAAACAACTTTATTGCTTTTATTTGATTGCCAAGAGAGGCATTGTGAACATATTAATCGTCCTTTAGTCGATTTCTGCAGGGGCCAATTGAAACACGATGGCCAAGATCCAAAAACGGGTGCAAAAACATTAGCCCTCCTTTACTCCCTTTCATATGAAGGCTAGTAAAGGCGTGGTGAAGATTAGCATGGCTTTGTGTATCTAGGCCTGGGTGTATATTCAGACAAGCCACGGGTCTAAGGAAATATGGTTCTCACTATTTTACTTTTGTTTCTTACTTAAATGATTTGTTGCACATAAACCGTCAGAAGGTTCTGAGATTAAACCTTCCCTCCAGAACTGTATCTGCTACTCATCAAATATAACTACGTTGTATTTTACTACACTCATTTAGAATGATTGTTAATCACGAAATAAAATTGGGGAGTTCACAGAGCAACACTCACTCACACCAACTAAACGATAGTGGTATGACCAGGACATAACCTAAAAACGTCCTAAATTACAAGCGGCAGGCCTAGACAAACCAAAAAGCATAACCCCCCACATTACTTAGCAAAACAATGAAAAAGATAAAAGTTAGGCCAGGATAAATAGCAAAATGTTTGAGAAGTTTAGATATCAATAATTCTGATATTCCATCTATAGAACCAATACCGTTTCCAACTATTGTTTTCTGTAATTTCTGCTGTAACATGCAGTGCATTTTGAAAACACCCAGTCGAACATCAGATGCAATAATGCATTCCAGGTATTGGATCAGATTATTCCAATCTTTAGAGATGAGAATGCCCTGCAATGGATTCCTCAAGGCTGGAGCCCCACTGTAAAGCAGCATGTAGTGGTCCCCTCCAGCATTGAATGGGAGTTGGATGAGTGCAAGAAGCAGAGAAGTTGAGGGGTTAAAAGATTAAACCAACAAAGACTTTACATGCTCTGTGAGCTTGTAAACAGTGCACTTACTCTTCATTAATTTCTGTGACATGTCTTTAAGTCCTTCATTTGTAGGACTGTTTCTATTTGATGCAGTAAGCTTGGAAGACGGCTCATATGTAGGGAAAGTTTGATCCTTGCACAGTTCTAGTTGGGTGGCTGGTGCGCCTCCCATCTTCTGTTCAGACCGTAAATGATTTGGAGCACTGCTCAGCTTCGCCCCTGAATCCAATCTTTTCAACCTGGATGAATGATGTGGGATTTTGGTGGAATCTTGAAGCTGCTGATCAGTAGATGTAGGTGGTGACGTTACTGACAGGTCAAGTCTTTTTGGAGATGGAGATACTGGTTCTGCCAATGAGCTGTGCTTGACGGTATTCAGACTGAATGCTCTTATACGGGACCAAGTGGTGGAGTGAAAACTTTTAGACTCCAGCCAGAATTTTACCAAATGTTCCATTCTGCGGAGCTCCATAAACTGGATAAAATATGGGAGCGAAACACTGTCTTGTAGCACCTGCTCCAGGGTCTTTGAAAGGCTAGACTTGGTGTCCTGGGCCTCATAATTCAGACAGGATCGCCCTATGAAAAGAAACAAGAAATTAAAAGATTTACGTTTGTTCAACACAGTCAGGTTCAGTGATCCCAAAAGCCACTGAGCCAAGAAGGAAAGGCGGCGACAAAATGGGCTGTTCCCGTGATGTTGCAGGGCAGTCATATGACATACTGTAAAGGGGCTTTCAAGTAATATCCCAGGACCTTATGGTACTGAAGCATTGAGCCTCAGACAAGCAGCTGGGGGACCAAGAAGGCAGGCAGCAAAAAAGAATGGTGGCCTGCTCCCCCAAAGTAAGCATTATAAAAACCCAGGGTTTAGTAACACAGATGGACGAATATATTGTAACTTTATATGTATTTAATAAATTAACTTTATACGGTACTAGCTGAGAGACCCGGCGTTGCCCGGGATGTAATTTTGGGGGGGCGTACGACAGGGTTAGGCTTCCCCCCCCCCCCTTGACAGCTAGGTGGGTGACTGAGTTGACTGAGTGTGTGGGTGACTGGGTGGGTGTGTGATACTTGACTGAGTGGGTGGGTGGGTGACTTTGGGTCGGTTTGACTTTGGGTCATGGGTGGGTGACTTTGGGTCGGTGGGTGGGTGACTTTGGGTCGGTTTGACTTTGGGTCGGTGGGTGTGTGACTTTGGGTCGGTGGGTATGTGACTTTGGGTCGGTGGGTGACTTTGGGTCGGTTTGACTTTGGGTCGGTGGGTGGGTGACTTTGGGTCGGTGGGTGACTTTGGGTCGGTGGTTGGGTGGGTGAGTTGGGTCGGTGGGTGGGTGAGTGGGAGACTGACTGGGTGGGTGAGTGACTGACTGGGTGGGTGAGTGACTGACTGGGTGGGTGAGTGACTGGGTGGGTGAGTGGGTGACTGACTGGGTGGGTGAGTGGGTGACTGACTGGGTGGGTGAGTGAGTGACTGACTGGGTGGGTGAGTGGGTGACTGACTTGGTGGGTGAGTGGGTGACTGACTGGGTGACTGACTGGGTGGGTGAGTGGGTGACTGACTGGGTGGGTGAGTGGGTAACTGACTGGGTGGGTGAGTGGGTGACTGACTGACTGAATGGGTGGGTGACTGGGTGACTGACTGAATGGGTGACTGAATGGGTGGGTGACTGGGTGACTGAGTGGGTGGGTGACTGAGTGAGTGAGTGGGTGGGTGAGTGGGTGACTGACTTACTGAATGGGTGGGTGACTGGGTGACTGACTGAATGGGTGACTGGGTGACTGAATGGGTGGGTGACTGGGTGACTGAGTGGGTGGGTGACTGAGTGGGTGGGTGACTGAGTGGGTGGGTGGGTGACTGGGTGAAAGTGGGTGACTGGGTGAAAGTGACTGGGTGGGTGTGTGGGTGGGTGACTGGGTGGGTGTGTGGGTGGGTGACTGAGTGGGTGACTGGGTGGGTGACTGAGTGGGTGACTGGGTGGGTGTGTGGGTGGGTGACTGAGTGAGTGGGTGGGTGACTGAGTGAGTGAGTGGGTGGGTGACTGAGTGAGTGGGTGGGTGACTGAGTGAGTGGGTGGGTGACTAAGTGAGTGGGTGGGTGACTAAGTGAGTGGGTGACTGAGTGGGTGGGTGACTGAGTGGGTGGGTGACTGAGTGGCTGGGTGGGTGAAAGTGACTGGGTGGGTGTGTGGGTGACTGGGTGACAGTGCGTGGGTGGGAGACGGTGTGTGACTTACCTTGACCCCGTGGCATCTGGCTGGGGCAGGAGGTGAGTTCGGGAAGCTGGGGGGGGGGGGCAAGAGTGGCAGGAGTCCCGCGCCGCGTTTCCCCTCTCCGGTAGCGGCGCACGTGATGGGGAGAGCAGGAGGCCCGGCCCGCGCTTCCCCTCTCCGGTAGCGGCGCACGTGATGGGGAGAGCAGGAGGCCCGGCCCGCGCTTCCCCTCTCCGGTAGCGGCGCACGTGATGGGGAGAGCAGGAGGCCCGGCCCGCGCTTCCCCTCTCCGGTAGCGGCGCACGTGATGGGGAGTCCCGCGCCGCGCTTCCCCTCTCCGGTAGCGGCGCACGTGATGGGGAGTCCCGCGCCGCACTTCCCCTCTCCGGTAGCGTCACACGTGATGGGGAGTCCCGCGCCGCGCTTCCCCTCTCCGGTAGCGGCGCACGTGATGGGGAGTCCCGCGCCGCACTTCCCCTCTCCGGTAGCGTCACACGTGATGGGGAGTCCCGCACCGCTCTTCCCCTCTCCGGTAGCGGCGCACGTGATGGGGAGAGCAGGAGGCCCGGGCCGCGCCGCGAGGGGGAAGGAGCCTGGAGTTTGCTGCTGAGCAGCAGGGCCGCGCTTCCTCCGCGGCGCACGGTGAGGGTGATGGTGCGGCTGGGGATGTTGCGGAGCGTGGGGATTTGGGTGAGGTGGGGAGGGGGGAGAGAGTGAGGGGCACCGGGAGAGGAGGGGCACCGGGAGAGGAGGGGCACCGGGAGAGGAGGGGGGGGGGGGGGGTGTGGAAGGTGAGCTGCGGTCCAACTGACGGGGGAGAGTGTGTGTCCCTGTGTGTGTGTGTGTGTGTGTGTCCCTGTGTGTGTGTATGTGTCCCTGTGTGTGTGTGTCCCTGTGTGTGTGTGTCCCTGTGTGTGTGTGTCCCTGTGTGTGTGTCCCTGTGTGTGTGTCCTTTGGTCGTCACTCCGCCTCAGGCCAATGAGAGGTGTGCGGGGGCGGCCCAAGGGACCAATGAGATTTCCCCTAGGGACACCGGACATCCAGGCAGGCAGGCAGGCTGGCATGCATGCATGCAGGCAGGCAGGCATACAGTGCTTTCACTAATATAGTATAAGATGCATATTTTGTGTAGCTATACCATTTCATTAAAAAAATTAACACAATATTTTAACAGGAACATAGAATACAGTTGAATAACTTCCCCATTATATCACCAAGCACAAAAAAATACTTTCAACACCACAGATATAAAATAAAACAAAATGGACCAAACCCAATTAATATGGTTACAAACATGCACACAGCTACACGTATTTAGTTACTAAACAATATTGAAAAGGAAACATAATTGGAAAATTCCAGATGAGCACAACTATCTTTTATCAGTAATAACACATAAAAACTGAGATCAAATGTTCTAGTCTCTTACCCAGGTCTCCAAAATGAGTAGCTTCCATGTGAATTGGCTGCTTCTTGAGGGCAGCAGTCCTGCTGCTAGAGTAGGAGTCCATGTTGGCAGAAATGGCATTAATAGCCACATGACTTGGTCCAGCAGCTTCCAGTAAGGCATTGTTTTTTGGGCTCCTCGCTGGGGAATGTACTTGTACTGGAGCTGCAGCTGGAAGAAGGAAACATATATGTCATCCTAAACTCACAAACTACATTGAGGACACTGTAGAAAAAAAGGGTATAATTATCTGTTTACTGTCAAAGGGGCCAACAAAGCATTGCTTTGTGTTGCTTATTATTATTATTACAGTATTATGTAGGATAAGAAGATCACAGATGCATGATGATATCCTTGGTTAACTGTGATAAAAGTCTTGCAAATGTTTGAAGAAATATGCAACAATTGGTAATTTGCGCAACATTTCTCACATTTGTGCATCACCAAGTCACAAACAACCTTCAAAATGTATCTTTAAGTCCTCTGGGAAGTAAGAATGTCAAGTGACTTTGACATAATTGACAACTTTATAGGCAAACTATAGTACCCGAGTAATATACAGTATGGTACATACGTGATGATTTGGTTTTTATTTTTTAGGAAGGCTGCCAATTTCACACCTTTTCCAAGGTTATCAAATGTCTAAGATAGTCCAAATAAAAATGTTTTTACACTACACAAGATACTTGCTGTGTTACTATATATAAAAAAAAACGTTAACACTAACTAAATTGTAGAATACTTTAAAGGCAGGGCAATACCAGCTCTCTGGAAGAAAAACAAGTTCGTGGTCTGGGTGAATATTAAGAAAGAATAATTTGAACGGTTTCACACCCAGAAGTTACTTCAATGTTGTTTGGAAATATGGAAGTCTACATAGGTCACATTGAAGGCAACATGAAAAGAATGGATTTATATAATGCATCTCATACCAGAAAACACACAACTGTGTTACCTTTAAATGTCTTCACATCTGGCTTATCTTGATCTTTTCCTTTCACTGCAATATAGAAAGAAAAAAAAGATCTGAGAACCTGGCAGATATGACACCAACACTGTGCCACGCCGAACCTCTCATGCCGGTGCGTGGCGGAAGTTGAGCTTGCTTCCAGCGCACACCGACATCAGAGAAGCCCGGCGTGCACTGATGTCAGAAGCTCGTTGTGCGACCGCAGCTAGGGAGAGTTGGGGCTGGGTGACATGAGAGGACCGGAAGCTAGGCCCCCTGCAGCCTCCACAGCAGAGTTCCGGCTTCCAAAGGCCTTGTGTAAACTTATTTCCTTCAGTTTACTTTGGTTTATCAAAATCATATAGCCTATTGCAATATTTTTTGCACTGTGTAAATATAAGAACGGAGGCTACACAGTTTTTGAAGAAATCTCACAACCTGTAATCCCAGTCATTATGGGTGAAAAGTATATTTGTGTGAATTTATGTAGTCCATTGTCAGGAACCTACACCTACATCAGCATGACAGGAGAGGAGTGATCACAAGAGAGGAGTGCCTGTGACACACAGGAGAGCAGTCAGAAAAAGGTGCACGCCTAGCATAACATTTTATTTTATTATAAATAAATGAATTATCCCTGGGGAAAAAAGTCAACTAGTTAGGGGTTCCTAATGCTTTCTCCGCGTGATCACCTGGAGATAAAAAGGGCCTACTTTTGTTTAACTGTTTTGATAGATTGCAGATTGAGAACAACTGTATGTCTTTGACCTTGCAATTTTCAGGCAGGAAGAAGCCTGTTGATATAAGGAAAACAATCCTTGTTTGGCATCTGAGCAATCCAAGCAACATTCTACATGTGCTTTAAAAAAAATAATAATAATGATAATAACTTCTGTAGTATTAGATAATACTTACTACCTTTTTTGTTTTAAAATTCCACTTTTAATGCTTTTTAATGAGTTTTAATATACGGTGCATCTTTTGCTTTCTATAGCAGGTGTTAGCCCACCTCCCCAGCAGTGCAAGATCTTTGTAACACGTTCCTGTTTGGGATGATTTGTTGCCAATATTCCCAGCAGTGTGAGCTGCAAAAAGTAACAATAGATAATGTTACTTTAGTGATATAAGAATAAATTGTAGCTGCTGAGTTAAACTGATTGAAGGATAAATTGAAACTGAAAGGCAGCCATTTAGTGAACCCTGGGAGGCAGGATTTTGCTGATCATCACGGGAGAACTAAATCGATCGACAGTTAGGTAATTAGTTTTCAATAGAGGTAATCAAATGCTGAATATAGTAAAACAATTTTTTTTTTTTTTTTTTTTAAGCTGCTTGGATTGCCTCTTTCATGTACAGTCCTACTTACTAATAACAAATAATGTAATTTTATTAAAGTGAAAGCACTTAGCCGTGTAACAGCCGAGTACCGTTTTTAGGTTTGTACAACAATCTAAAATATACTTAATTGATTTTCCAATGTAGGTCAAGAGACAGTACGACAATAAATACCACGGAATAACACACTCCAAAGTGTGCACAGATGTTTTGACTTTATTTCCATGGCCTGGGCAGTACCAATGATCACAGTGCTGCCACTGATAACACTATACCAATGTGTATTTCACATAGAAATCTCCAACAATTGCTGAGTATGTGGCACTTGGAGCCCAAATTCAGTGTCAGGACATAATTTTCTAAACAAATGCTTCCTCCGGGTAATCACCATGTTCCAAACAATGTAATTCCTTGGTGCACAACTAATTAGAAAGATTATACACTTTGTGATTCTTCTACTGGTGCTTCCAATTCTGCACAGCAGTCCTGCCACATATGTGAATACCTGCAACCCTTTGGAAGAGGAGCGGGCACTTTGGATTTGACCAAATTCTATTTTATTAAAACACTGACAGCCAAAAAATTTTTTTAGCGATGTTTAGGCTGTTATTCAGCTTTTGGCAAGAAAATAGCATCGCATTATCGCGGTGTGTCATATTTACTAAACAGTTTTCTGCCACAAGGCACTTCCCAGTGCTATAAAACACCTTACTTACTGAAGTGAATAGGCTTTAGGAAGTCTCCCAGCGAAGGAAGGTCTTATGGTAGAAGACTGCTTTGTAAAGTTCGGCCCATGTGCCTTCGCTATTAACAATGATATTGTTAGCTCTTAAAGACAGGACTACTGTGCATACCACGGATGGGCAACTCCAGTCCTGATACAGATACAATAACTCCATTTGGCATTGCTCTGCATTAAAATGCTGTACTGCACATATTTACAACAGTCTATACCAGGGCAACGCCAGTCCTCAAGGGCCACCAACAGGTCAGGTATCCGGAAATCCCTTCTTCAGCACAGGTGGCTCAATCAGTGGCTCAGTTTTTGACTGAGCCACCTGCGCTGGAGCAGGGATATCCTTAAAACCTGACCTGTTGATGGCTCTTGAGGACTGGCGTTGCCTTCGTGTAGCCTGTTGTAAATATATGCAGCACAGCATTTTACTGCAGAGCAATGCCAAATGGAGTTATTGTATCCGTTTTATACTGTTTCAGGGTTACGCAGGTGATAAAGTAGTAAGGCCTATAACAAGGTAATAAACAAAAAGGAACAACTGTCTTTTAATCAGGAATTCCTTTGTTCGTGTTACACCATATCTCCTTTCCCAAGGACTGTGTAGAGGTTAAGCATGATGCGGAATTGTGCAGTACTAAAAAGACATTAATACCCAACAGAGGGGCCCTTCACACATACTCATCTCTGATTGTAACTAAAGCAAATGAGAGGGAAAAAAACTAGGGACATTGGTCAGTCAGTGCAAAATCGGATACCTTTTACCATGTTCTGATTATACAGATCAAAATAAAACAAGAATGATGACGTTTCTACTACTTCCTTCCCACCTCAGATGAATATCAAGGACACAAATGTAAACATCAACATATTTTAGGTCTACATGAAATTTCCTAATACATACAGGCATACCCCGCTTTAAGTACACTCACTTTAAGTACACTCGCGAGTAAGTACATATCGCCCAATAGGCAAACGGCAGCTCACGCATGCGCCTGTCATCATGTCCTGAACAGCAATACTGTCTCCCTACCTGTACCGAAGCTGTGTGCAAGCAGGAAGACTATAGAGCCTGTTACACATGCGTTATTTACATCAGTTATGCACGTATATAACGATTGCAGTACAGTACATGCATCGATAAGTGGGAAAAGGTAGTGCTTCACTTTAAGTACATTTTCGCTTTACATACATGCTCCGGTCCCATTGCGTACGTTAATGCGGGGTATGCCTGTACTGTGTATCTGTGTCTAAAAGACTTTTACTGCAGCATATACAGTATACCTAAAACGTTTTGGCGATGTGCCTTCAAAACTTTAGTGACAAATCGCACAAATCATTTGGAGAAGGTCGCAAAGTACTTTAGAAACCAAACAAATATTTACGCTGTATTAAAAGTAACAGTTGATTTTTGTGGTATTCACATATACTGACTTTTTATCCTCAATAACAGACAATAAGCTATTTCTAACATTTCTGGTTATCATGCTTTATTTAGAGAGTGATACCGAGCACTAGGAGACGGTAATGAGCACATTATCAGGGGACACCTCTAACACATTATCCGGGGGGGGGGGGGGGGGGGGGCTTCTAACACATTTTGGTTTCTACTCCATGCAGGAGAAGCAATGCACAGCTGAAGTGCCCAGTAATACTCAATATTGCTCTATACAGCAGAACTGTATGAGAGCAGTGCTGCCTCCGTCAGGAAGTACTGTATATTTATATTTTATATAAATAAGTCAATTTATCACCCTATGCTTGACACAACAAATGTTAGATTGCAAAGTCTTTATGACAGAGAATCACTGTGCCTATAAATTATACTCACAGTACTAGCTGTGCAAACAATTCACATTTAAAAGGGCACTCCCGCCTAGTATTACAATGAACTAATGGCATTGGCATGTTAATAGGTTCAATCTAGTCAACTGCCACATTTAAAAATTATGCTGTCAACTATAAATATTTTTAAAGTTGCCATAGTAAACAAATGTTTTTAACAGTTCTTACAATCTTTATCTAATGTCTTTTGATAAGACTCTGAATCCTTAAATCTTCATGACATTTTATTTGATTGGTCCTAAATGCATTGCGGTCAGTTGCAGATATTTGGAAAATGTCAGTATGTACTGTGGCCAATTAATTCATTAATCAAATAAATAAACATAAAACACAGGTAAGTACTTGTTTTACGTTGAGGGTGATTACACCTGACTACGGCAGACAATCACTGCTAAATTGCTTTTTTTTTTTAGCTTGCTACATACTGTAGGGTAACCTCAGAGGATAAGTGATCCTGCTGTACTATAAGCGCACGCGACGGCGGCAATACATTTGCTTTGCCGCGACGTCGCATCGCTGTCGCCGTCACTAGAAGTGCAGCCTAAAGGGCCACACGTTGCCCGTGCAGGTAGGTGTTTCTTCCTGCTCCCTCCAGTCAGCGGCTTATTGCCGGTGCACTGAAGAATACGGTCCTGCTCCTTCCTTACATTGGGAACTGGTGATTAGCACGGAGAAGTGGGCAGGACAGTATCCATCAGCACACTCATTAAGCAGCCGAGGGAGCGGGTAGAAGCTACAATCCAAGGGAGCAACATCCCTCCTCACTCTGCACTGGAGAGACAGGCTTGCCGGTGTGGGCAGCAGCTGGGGGCTACAGGTGAAGCCCACCAATCTCCTAGGGCAGGAGTGGCCAACTCCAGTCCTCAAGGGCCACCAACAGGTCAGGATTTAAGGATATCCCTGCTTCAGCGTAAGTGGCTCAATCAGTGGCTCAGTCGTCTGCTGAAGCAGAGATATCTAAAAACCTGACCCGTTGGTGGTCCTTGAGAACTGGAGTTGGCCACTCATGCCCTATGATATCACGACCCTGGGTCAAGCGTGTCACAAGACGTTATTGAATCAGAGAGAAATTAGAAGGATGACAAGGTATACAACTCCTAAGTGTTTAAACATGTAAGCACATACCGAGAATATGAAAAAAAATATAAAAAACTTACACTGAACAAAGGGGCCACATATTTTTCAAATATTAGCTGGGGGTGACTTTAAACAAAAAAAGGTTAAGATTCACCATCTACAAGCAGCAATGCATTTCCATGCTGGAAAACTTTTTCTGACGACTTTCAAACAAGCATTCAAATTTTTTTTGTTTATATTTTTGGGTCGGTTTTGACATGGAGAAACCAATCATGTTCTGGTTAGTGCAGGGGTGGCCAACTCCAATCCTCAATGGCCACCAGCAGGCCAAGTTTAAAGGATATCCCTGCTTCAGCACAGGTGGCTCAGTCATAATGCATGTACCATTGATTGAGCCACCAATGCTGAAGCAGGGATATCCTTAAACCTGGCCTGTTGGTAGCCACCCCTGGGTTAGACCATGGACTACCCTTTTCACCATTCACATGGCAATGCAGTTAATGGACGTCACAGTTTGTATCTGTAAAAACCATAACTGCTGTAACATGGCGCCTGTGTGCTAAGATTATCCCTTGCCTTTGTTCTGATCATTTCAAGTTTTCATACAAATGTTGTCCTACTTGTATAGAAAAACAGCTGTGTAGGTGTAACTAATGCACTGACTAGCACTAGTGTCTGACCACCTGAGAACTAAATTACACAGTTTAATATGACAGGTGTGTTAACAATATACTTGTAACATATGGATATAGATCAGTGTATGTTATCTCAAATTATTAGAACTCCCTGTCCAGCTTTGTGCAATACACAACGTAGACGAAAGGCCTAAATGTCAATAGAATACTCCGGCTAAATTACCCGGCGTGGTTTCCCTGTGTGTGCTGCCACGTTCAGTATTCTGCATCTCTCTGCCGCCCTACTGTCACCTCCTGGGATGTCATTTATGGCTCTGCTTGTGACAGGGATCAGACTCATTCACAACAGAAGAGTGTTTAAAAATGTTGTTTCGATTTTAATAAAACATTTTAATGTAAGACTAAATTTCTTTAGGCCGAGTCAAAAGGTAGAGGCGCATGCGCGACAGAGCGCAAGGCCTCACACACGCCTGTCAACCCAACAATCTGTGGACTATAGATCCTCGTGACGGGGAGGCGTGTCGGAGGCGTGACCGATGACGTCACGGAGCTGGTTCACCATCATTGGGCGAACCGCTCGTGTGTCCCAGTCGTTGCAAGACAAAGACAAAATAAAAAAAACTTTGTCTCGCGAAAAGCCAGCTGCGCCGATGCTCGCGTGCACTGCGGACATTCCCATAGACCTCAATGGGTGCGCTCAGCATGGACGCGGCCTTAGGCCACGTCCATAGAGGGGGTAGCAGTGCTGAGGCACGCTGACGCTGAGGCTCGCCTGCTTAAATCTGTGCGATTTCATGCACATGCAGGCGAGCCAGCGGGCGCGATCGGGAGGCGGGGGGAGACTGAGGAAAGCGGGGCAGTGACGTCGCTGGGCCAATCGCCCGCGACGCACTGACGTCAACGTCACGACGCCGTGACGCTGACGCTGCTTCGTGCTGATTGGATGTTTTCAGCCGACAGCGCTCTTAAAAACAGCTTGGCTGTCGGCTGAAAAATTCAACTCCTCAGCACGCCTGCGGACGCTCGCGTGAGCCCCCTCTAAAGGCATCCTCATTGAGGATGCAGGGGCTCAGCGCAGCACGTCCGCACGGCTCAGCACGGCCTGTCCTTCTATGGACGCAGCCTTAGAGGAGTTTAAGCTGCTAGGAAACATTGTGTCTTTCTGTCCTCTAGGACAGGAGTGGTCAGCTCCAGTTCTCAAATCCCCCCAACAGGTCAGGTTTTCAGCATATCCCAGCTTCAGCTTCCCAGCCTCTGATTGAGCCGCCTGTACTGAAGCTGGGATATCCTAAAAATCTGATCTAGGAGAGCAGAAAGTCATGTGAAATGACATTGTTGTCCATCTACGGGACCTGCAACTTGTACCGTACACATCAGCACCAAAGAGGCATTGTGCCAGCCCCTGTTCTACTTTTTTTCATGCTTATAATGTCAACATATTAAAAAGAAAAACAAACGATATTACAAAAGAAACACTTTTTCTGCAGTGCAGCCTGCTTTAAAGTATACATACTCTGACACCATTTTGCAATGCACAATACACGAATAACCGAACAGTTAAAATAGCAGTCCCCCAACCAGGGAGATTCCCAGAGTGGGGCCCCCAGTCATACCCCCACAAACTCCTGGTACTGGAAATAACTAACGCCTTTGGTACCAGAATTTTTGACACTGCGGGACCACATAAAGTTCCTAATAATGCCAGGAGCAGAAGTGGTAAATATTTCTGTTACGTATTTCCTCTTGAATGTACGCTCAGAATGATCACGCCCCAGCTCAGACAAACCTAAAACTATTTTGGGAATAACTGCCATTTGCGAGAGGGAGGGTGGATTAAAGAATTCAAAATGCTTGGCAACAAGTTTCTTGCCAATGAGCCAGTCAGATCCTTGAGATTTTTAATAGGAAAAAAAAAACCACATAGCTTTAACCCAACGAGTGCCAACACTCTACAATGTG
This sequence comes from Ascaphus truei, assembly GCF_040206685.1. Taxonomy (NCBI): domain Eukaryota; kingdom Metazoa; phylum Chordata; class Amphibia; order Anura; family Ascaphidae; genus Ascaphus; species Ascaphus truei. Next base: position 62,745,966 of record NC_134485.1, read on the forward strand.
TACCAGGCCTCTCTCACAATGAGCGGCTTAAATTAAGCCTGTGCCGATGGACCTCCATGTTAATGTTTGATTCTCAGGCCGGTGACTGCTTCTGCACAAACCCATCCTCTTCTCAGGTTAAAAAAAGTAGGAATAGATGATTCTGTGCTGTTCCCCAAGAAAAATAGTCGCGGGATATTGCAGAGTAATTTACATACACTGCTGCCTTTGCATAAGCAGATTGACGCTCATCTCAAAGACCGCCATCTTTTGATGGCTCAGAAAGATCATTAGAATTAAGCTTTTTTTTTTTTAACATTCATTTTTATTTTGCTCCCATTTTTGGGGTACAAAAAAAAGGGGGGGTTTGGGATGGGGGGTTAGATGGGTACAGAAATAATAAAACCAAAGGGTATGGGGGAGATAGGGGGGGGGTGCACAAGTAGTTTTACTTACAACACAAATGGTAAAACACGTCACTTTAAGCACGGCCCAAGCAAGAATTGTGATCTACAACCCCAGGACCTAAACAATTCATGAGTATCATAACCTCCAATAACTTAGCGTTACTTACATTTGTGTACACACAAGTACTGAAACTAAAACTAACTCAGTGGAAACGCACACAAAATACGGACTCTGTTAACCCTTTCATTGTGCAGAGACAGCACACGTGGCAACATTTTCTCATGTCCAATGACCATGGCAATTAGACAGTTAACTCGTATAAATAGCTTATCTTGTGATAATTAAATGGAGGGCTAAGGGTGGAAAAATTGGGGGATTTGCGTCACAAGAGTCCTGTCGTGACTATAGTGTCACGGTTGTCAGCTAATGTAATTGTTTTCATGCAAGGTAATAACTGTGTTAGGGTTCGGCATCAGCTGGGAATATTCCAGAACTTTTACATTCCTTCATTCCCTTCAGAACCAGAGAGGCCCACAATGCACTGCTCTGTGAGGCTTTATCTGGAGCAATGAAGATGATGTACGAAGCTTTTAAAGAGGTTGTCTTTTCAATAAACTTTTGCACGGGAAAATAAAATAATTAATTTTTCCTTTAAAGATTCAATACCCATGACACAAAATAATGTCCTTTTTTTGTACCATGTGAAAAATTAATATGATTATTTGTTTCACAAGGCCATCTAAAAGGCATGCTCATCAGATAGTTATTTTTTTTTTTGTAGACATTTATCTCTTTGGCAAATGACTGCAACATACAGTAATTACTTTACAAATAAAAAACAGAGATATAATTTCGATTGACAAATGTCCTGTTGAGGTGATGACTATCTTATCACGAAAGGGATTAGGTAAAGAGCGTAGAAACCCACGGAAGTATTTGGTTACCATGGAAACAGAGTTTAAAAGTAGTCGCGTGTGTCTTATTTTTGTTGAAACATACAACCAATTCAATCATACACTTTTCTGCAAGTACGAGAATCACACCCACAGTTCGGTCTGCACATTAAACTGACTGTTAATCAATAGTGACAGCATTTATACCAAGACTAGGGGTCAAATTCAATAGTCGATAATAAAGGAGTTTCGTGTTTGCCAACATGGATCACTTTGTCTCAATTTCTATTTATTCCCCTACTAAAAATATGTGACAAACTGAAGAGTGGTAAAATAATGCAAAACCTACACCAGGGTTGGAAAAACAAAAAAAAAAAAACAAATCAGGATTAAATTCCCCCGAGCTGTG